>NW_027211691.1:25267500-25432500 GCF_022749685.1 Semicossyphus pulcher
AGTGAGCACAGGCGGACTCGTCTCCTGCAGAGTCAAGAGCTGGTTTTACTGAAACATTTCAAGACGCTCTCTTTATTTTAGTCATCTAAGTTAAGATTGTTTGTTCAGCCTCTCGTGTCTCTCGTAGGAGGAGTTTCCTCTGACAGGTCACCAACAACACATCAAGAGTCCTTCAGTGTGTTCAGCTCTGCCCGAGAGCCTCTGAGCAAGGACGCAACCGTGCTGACCACATAAGAAAAGAGTCACAGCAGCGCTCAGTGTGTGTGTGTGTGTGTGTGTGTGTGTGTGTGGAAATACCCAGTAACAACCTCACACTGTGCAGTCTGCCAGATCACACAGGGAGCACCTTTATCAAGAGGCACACACACACACACACACACACACACACACACATACACACACACACACACTGGGTTTCTCCTCTCTGTCTCTTTCTCCACAAAGAAACTTCATTACTGCCGACTTTCAGGCTCATTTTTCACTCACACACAAACACTGAGAGGACAGTTACAGGCTGCAAATGATTCTTATCAAAACCTTCAACTGATTCATAAAAAGTGTGCAGGGTCATCAGAGGTCAGAGGTGGGACACCTGGGGACGAGGAGTCCTTCATCGCTACAGAAGCTGCTGCTTCTTTGCCTCGTGTTGCACCTGCGAGTTTGACCCTCGAATCGTTTCTTTGTTCCTGTCTGTTCAATAATAAAGCGAACACACCGATCAGCCATAACATGATGACCACTGACAGGTGAGCTGAATGACATTGATTATCTCGTTACAATGGCCCCTGGCAGTGAGTGGGATACATTAGGCAGCAAGTCAACAGTTTGTCCTTGAAGGGGACGTGTTGGAAGCAGGAATAACGGGCGAGTGTAAGAATGTGAGCGACTTTGACCAGAGCCACATTGTGATGTCTGGACGACTGGGACAGAGCATCTCCAAACCTGCAGCTCCCAGTGTTCCCGCTCTGCAGCGGTCAGGGTCGACCAAAGGTGGTCCAAGGAAGGAAAACCAGCAACAGGGTCATTGATGGGGGAGTGAAGGCTGGCCCGTGTGGTCCGATCCAACAGAAGAGCTGCTGCAGCTCAAACTGCTGAAAGAGTTAAAGCTGGTTCTGATAGAAAGGTGTCAGAACACACAGAGCATCACAGTTTGTCGTGTATGAGGCTGTGTAGCTGCAGACCGCTCAGGGGGCCCATGCTGACCCCTGTCCACCACAGAAAGCTCCTACAATGGGCAGGTGAGCATCAGAACTGGACCACGGAGCGATGGAAGAAGGCGGCCTGGTCTGATGAGTCACATTTTTCTTTTACATCAGTGAATCAGTGCCAGATACCTCAGCACACCTTCAGAGGTCGAGAGGTGAACATGCCTCGACGGGTCAGGGCTCATAATGTTATGGCTGATCGGTTATCACTCATCTCCTCCGGCTCCTTTTTACGGCCCTAATAGGCCGTCACACTTTCATTATAACAAGAAACATTTTAATTACCTCCAACAACCCGTGCTGCAGCCCCGTGTTACCTGAGAGTTACACAGGTGGGACGGAAACATCACTTATTACTCATTAATGAGGGTAAAACTAAAGGGAGTGCCTGGATAAATAAATGAAGAGTAGCTACATTCATTTTTAGTTTTCTGTCGCTTTAACAAGAACATATCTACCAGCAGCAGCCGACAAACCACACTGCCTGCTGCCATGTCAGGTTAAGTAGCCCCAGGAGAGTCTGTGGGCTTAATGCACGGCCGCTCTATGGATAAAAGCTAAGCAAATGCTATATACGCTTGAGATCTTTACACACATGGAAATACTGATACGTGAAACCCAGAGAGCGAAGGTAAACGACAAACAACAAGAGACAGTGGAAGCATTAGCAGACATTGATTCTGTCAGCACAGTAATGTCCTGACATGATCCTCTACACACTGGCTTACATAACACACACACACACACACACACACACGCACACACACACGCACACACGCACACACACACACACACACACACACACACACACACACACACACACACACACACACACACACACACACACACACGCACACACAGCAGAGGCTCTCCTGTCCGTCAGAAAGGCTAGCTAAATGCTATGTAAACATCAGCGAGGATTAGAGGCTTTATCCTCTAAAGAACTTAGCGACTCCAGACTGCAATGTGATACTGTTGACGTGACTCAGCCTTTATCTGAGACCTGAACGGCTCATCAGTGAATGGAGTCAGAAGTTTGGACTGTTTACGCTGCACAAGTACACAGCTCCATCAAACTGCAGGGGAGGAGAGGGCAGCGGCACAGGGACATTATATAACTGCTGCTTGTGTTGACTAAACGAGGCTTCTTGTGTGTGAGACTGTCCGACCAGGTGAACATGCAGGACAGAGGAGCATTAATCAAACCAATCAGCACTTTTCATTCAGTTTTCTCGTTTCATGCACCAGGTCGATGTATTGTTCATACTTTATATAATACTCAATATTTTTATTGTTACTTAATTCTCTTTATTTTGTGGCCAGTGGAACTTTGTTAAATTTCTATCTTATTTTTATTCTTTTTCTATCAAGAAGTTTAAAGGTTTTCTGCATGTGGAGGACAAACAGACAAGAAGCCGAGGTAGCCTCAGGGTTTGAAAAGTGCCTTAAACCTGCATTCTTTCTAACGTCCAGCAGGGGGCGGAGTCAATGAGACAGTGCTCCTCCTCCTCTCCTGATTTATTCCCTCAGTAAACATGTTCCTGATGAGTGTCAGTCTCTCATTTCTTCAGCACAGCACAATGTTCATTTAGTCAGTGACGCTCCCTTTTAGAGTCACACAGACCAGGAAGAGGGGAGGGTTCAGGGCGGGGCTACCTGTGATTGACAGGTCACTGCAACAGCGACCTGAAAATGAGGGTCGAGGGGTAACAGTGAGTCATTCTTTAAGAGGATGAAATTGAATTTGTGGCATTTTGAGGAAAATTTGAGGCTAAAATCTGAAGTTTTAATCTAAAATGCACTTGGTCACTTTATTCCAGCAGTAGACATTTAATTAACTTCATAAAACATCTCGATCCAGGTAACTCTCCCACAGCGGCCCTCCTTTGGGCCCAGTCCCACAGTTTGAACACCACTGCTGCAGGCCGACCCACCGCCTCTGTTTCTACTTATAAACTTTATTACCATTTTCTGCCGCACACAGCTGCCTGCAGCCTGAGCTGAGGAAACCTGACACCGCCGGACAGGTGCATGTGTGTGTGTGTGTGTGTGTGTGTGTGTGTGCAGGTGTGATCAACAACATCAGCCTTTCACACCTCAGGTGAACCAATTACCATATTGCATCAACCCATCAGTTCCTGTCAGATCGTCGGCACACCTGCAGGGTCAGTCACGGTGGTTTACAGAGATCCGACCCGTTTCTGTCAGCTCCGATACTGAGACACACACAGCTCTTACATCCACGAGACAGAACACACACATACACACACACACACACACACACACGCACACACACACACACACACACACACACACACGCACGCACACACACACACACACACACACACACTAGCCTCTAGAAAAGCAGAGAAATCCACACCTATATTTCCTCTTTGAATCCTGAGGTTTTAAATTGTACAAAAGGGTTTGAGGCCGATTCAAAGGTCAAAGGTCGTTTCCCAAACAGTCCACTTCTTGAACTCGCCTCAGTTTGTTTAGTTGCATTAACATTCTTGGTAACAAAAGTTTGTAAGATGGCAGAGCGTATCGGACAATCGGCATCGAGTCAGGATCAGGCCTGCAGGATGAGAACGCTCTGCCGTGGGCCATTACATCGTTTAATATTACAATAACAATATCAAGGACAATACACACACACATATTAAGAGTGTATATCAGCTATAACCCTCAGTCGCCTCACAGGTTCGAGTCCTGGTTCGGACGTAGTGGGCCTTTCTGTGTGGAGTCTGCATGTTCTCCCTGTGCATGCGTGGGTTCCCTCCGGGTACTCCGGCTTCCTCCCACAGTCCAAACACATGCTGGTTAGGTTCAGTGGTGACTCTCAAATTCCCACTGGTCAAAAAACTTGCCAACACCCGCTAACAGCCGGCTTTTTAGCTCAGTGTGAAAGGTTACAATCGATATTCAGACCCGGGTCACATGACTCTGCAGTAGACCCCGGTAATTATCGGCTTCCTCCCACAGTCCAAACACATGCTCGTTAGCTTCATTGGTGACTCTAAACTGCCCGCAGGTGTGAGCATGAAAGGTTGTCTGTCTGTGTGTTGACTGTCGCCCCACCACCCTCAAAATAACAACAAGTATAGATACTGGATGGATGGATATCTAAGCTTAACCTCGCCCCACGCTTTCAGAAACTTCAGTGGGAATATTTCAGACTTGTGTTCCTACCAGGTTTCCGATGCTCAGCATGCCGTTGAACTCGTCGGTCATGGGGTAGTGCTCCATGGCCATGAAGAGCGTGTTGAGGACGATGCAGATGGTGATGGCGAGGTCCAGGAAGGGGTCCATCACCATGATCTTCACCAGCTGCTTCAGCCTCAGCCAGGAGGGGGAGCACTCCCACACCAGGTAACGGTGGGCGAAGACGTACCAGCAAGGGTGGCACTTCTTATGGGCCTCCTCGAGCTCTGCACGACCCGGGAAAAAAACACAACAAAGGGTCAAAGGAGAGGTGGACTCAGCACAGATAGACAAGAGATAATCAGGACGGTGGACTGTAATTGTCTCACATGAATACTCGTAAGTGAAAAAAGCTCTGGTATTTCTCCAGTAGAGTTCCTCAGCTGGCAGCCTGACACAGGCTGCAAAGACTGCAACGTAATCCTTTGGGTCAAATGTGCCCAGTCAAAGCGCGTCCACTAAAAGTTTCTGTTGTTTCCACTGACAGGCTCAGATTGTTACAGAGGCCTACAGAGAGCGATGTAACGTCTGTGTGTGGTTAAAACAATCCTCTTCCTCTGTAACCAAAAGGTCTATCTCTGTAGGGATCCTTTCTGTCATGTTGTCACACACTTAGAAGAACAATCTGAGCCTGTCCGCCTTTCTCGGAGAGGTACGATGGTTTGGCACAAACACCCCAAAGATTTATGTTGCAGCCACTGCAGCTACCCCAAATGTTTTTGTCCCTGTTGGTAATTTAAACCACGACACATAAACAGGTTTAATGCTGGAATTTCCCCTTGAAATTAAAAGTCGAGTTGTTAGATTTTTATTTTATTTTGTCAAGTAAAAAGTCCGTAGATTCAAGACTCCAGCCAAGGTCATGTCAACGCTGGAACAAGCACAACAGACTAAACTAAAGCCACAAATTAAAGTTTGTTAACTTGAAGATAAAACATGATCGAAAAACAAGGTCAGAGATGAAGAGGTTAAGTGGATTCACTGTCTTGTAGCCAAGAACACAGAGGCCATTTTTATATCAAGAATACAGGAAACAACACAGAAATGATAAAGAAACAGGAGGAATAAAAGGAATGAAGGAAAGAGGAAAGGAAGGAAGGAGATGATGGAGGGTGTACGGGTGGATGGAGTGACGACAGGAGTGGGTTTTTGTATTTTCCCGTATAATGATCTGTTCTGTAAGAGCAGCGACTGCCGAGGGGAGAGACAGTGACTCAGCAGACCTACCGCACACACACGCACACACACACACACACACACACACACACACACACGCAAATGAATGCTGATTTGGACAAATATGAACCCAAAAATCTAATACATGAATATCATCAAACATGGACACACACACACACACACACACACACACACACACGCAATGATCTCATGGTTAATGAGGGTAACAAGGATAACACTCTCTCTCTCTCTCTCTCTCTCTCTCTCTCTCTTTCCCACTCTCCGGCACACACAAAGCCAGTGATCCCCTGGGGTTGGTCGGGCCAGTGACAAACACACGCACACACGCACACACGCACATACACACACACACACACACACACACACACACTTACAGACAAACTCAGACATGGTTACACAATTCACTTTATCCCACAAACACACACAGACCGCCAAAAACAGAGCACACGCACATACACAAAGAAGTTAACGTGGATGCAAAATTCAGACGGATTTATGGTTACACAATCTCTCACACACACACACACACACACACACACACACACACACTTGTGTTTTGTTTAAGACTACAAGAGTTTTAAGCTCATTTTTTAACGTATTTGTTTGAACCGGTGCAGTCGCCCCCTGCTGGACATTAGAAAGAAAGCGGCTTTAAGGCTCCGGCTATGTCCACTTGTTATGTACAGTCTGTGGTCCGAGGGCGAGTTCAGCTGATGTGGGACAGATTATGAGAGATACTCCAGTAGACCTACAAGAGAAAACAAGTCGAACTTTCTGCAGTGACCTTTCTATAAATCATTTAGGCCTTATTCACATTTAATCTTGGAATAAATGGGGATACGCCATTTATTAGGTGCAACACACCTTCAAACACACCCTGACCCCGTTCAGGTAACGAGGGACAGCTTGATGGTTAAGTGGGACAGTCATTCTAAGATTAAAAAAACAGGCATCTCTGCGCATTAGAGATTCTTGTAATAAAACTGCCTCTGCTGTTGCTCCTCACCTTCCATGGCGTCGGTGAGGTAGCTGGCAGCGCTGAGCGCCCTCCCTCTGCGCTCGAACTCCTGTGTGGACGAAGGACGAGGAAGCAGCATCGTACTGAGCTCCGTGGTGGACGTGGGGACCTGAGACGGAGAGAGAGAGAGACAGAGAGAGAGAGAGAGAGAGAGAGAGAGACAGAGAGAGAGTTTTTATTCTGCTCTAAATATACACAAAACAACCACTTTAATACAAACTGAAATACGCTCCTTTAAAACATACAGTAAATACGATGGTGGCCCTGAAGGTCAAATACTGTGATTTGTGACAAGTCACATTTTCTGAAATGTTTTGTTTTTTTTCAATGATGTTTTCTTTGGTAAAATGTTGATGTGTTTTTTGAAATATTTATGTTGTCTGAAAAGCTTCGTCTAAAGTCGTCAACCTTTCTTTAATGTCCTCATGTTTCCTAAAATGTAATGTCGTATGTAATGTAAGGAATATTGTCTTTTTTGAAATATTGTTTTTTTTTCATACTTTTTAAAAATATTGTTATACTGAAATATTGTTTTTGAAATATATATATAAAAAAATTAAATATTGTTTTTGAAATATATATAAAAAAATTAAATATATATATATTTTAATATTTTTTTTAAATTATTTTGAAATATTGTGTTTTTTTTAAATGTTGTTATTCTGAAATATTGTTTTTGTTAAAATACTATTTTGAAATATTGTTGTTTCTTTTCTTCAATGTTGTAGTGATTTCTGAAATATTGTTGTGTTGTAATTGAAATGAAAATTCATTAATTAATTAATTAAATGAAATGTTGTACATTTTTGTCATAGGGTATACGAACAATAATAGCACCAGCACTACAACATTTCCCTCGGAGCTGAAGTGAAGTGAAACTGTAAAGTAGTAAAAAATAAAAATACTTGAGTAAGGACCTAAAACTGCCCCGCACAGTGCATGAATATTTTATGTCGTCACCTTCCAGCAGTTACATTTTGCCATTATCCTGTCCCAATGAAACCTTTGTTGTCTTTACTACATTTTAAATAAAGTTCTGTTTATTTGAACAGTTCTTTAACCTGCATGAACTCTAATCTGCTCAGGTGTGATTACATAACACTTCCT
Organism: Semicossyphus pulcher; assembly: GCF_022749685.1. Lineage (NCBI taxonomy): Eukaryota > Metazoa > Chordata > Actinopteri > Labriformes > Labridae > Semicossyphus > Semicossyphus pulcher. The sequence goes on from NW_027211691.1 coordinate 25,275,232, forward strand.
GGTAACTGTTCCTCCAATGTGACGTGACGCATGGCCCTGAAGGTTGCCGCCTACGACGCCGCCTACATCCTGTCTGTGTGCCAGGCAGGGAAGCACCAGGGAAACACACACATACACACACACACACACTCTCACAGCAGCCAGCCGTGCTCTAATGTAGCTTCCGTTAGCTGCTGTGGGTTGTCATGGTAAGATTTCCGTGGCAGCAAAGCGTGTGCTCCCTCCCTCCTCCTCCTCCCACTCGTCTCTCCATCAGACGGGGCGGCAGGACGGCAGGTCTGCGCTCTTCATGGACACGAGGAAGCAGAAAAACTTCATGTCCACACATGAAACTACGAACTGAACTCGGAGCAGATCTGAGCTCCCACACAATCACAGTATGAAGTTACTTTTCAAAGCTCTGCGTCACTTTTTAATCATTTTCCTGTGGGGATATGAAGGTTTTTATGTCAACAGAGCCTGAGGTGGGAAAAAATACAAGTGTCATTTCCTGTCAGTGCGTGTATCGACTGGGGGCAGACATCCCATCCTCGTGCTATCTAAATAAGCCAGAGTGTACATAGTTTTATTATCATTCCTTTCAGTAGCATATCTTTTGTTTATTCTTGTATTATTGTTTGTTTTCCTTATTTATTGCGTGATAACTCCTTCCTTTACTCTGACTCTTCAGCTGCTGTAACAAGTGAATTTACCCAATGCTGGATCAATAATGGTTATCTTATCTTCACCCAGACAACAAGAACATACAGTAAGGGTAAAACTCTACATGAATAACTGTTTTGTAAAATCTGTTCATGAGCTCCACTACTAAACTACTTGTCCTTCTCTTTCTTATTTCTCTTCCTCTGCTATTAAACCCTTTTTCTTCTTCTTCTTCTTATATAATCGTGTAGCTATCAGGGCAGGTTGTCAGCAGGTGGAGGTGGCTGAACACCTCCAGGCGTGGAGCTGCTGTGTTTGTCCTCATGGTGCTCTAACCTAGTGTCTGATGGGAAAAAGGACGACTGCAAACGAGTATGAAAATAAATGTAATCCCTCATGACACGGAGCTATCTGCCTTTCAGCTGCAGGTGTTATAAGGTTCTTCTAGAAGAGTGAAGAAGAAACTAAGACTCACGTCTCGCAAGTGGATACTAGCAGACATGTATAATATGTTAGAAATTACAACACATTAGAAACGACTAGGCCAAGTTGTGTACTAACTGTATCCCAAATGGATTAACCAGAAACAGCTGTTACATCGCTCTCTTCAAAGCCACCAGACTCCATTGATAAAAACAATAATTTTAACCCTGCAGAACACAGACATTTCTGGTCTACTTCTGCCTCAAGCTGTTAGTATGTTTGTGTGATTGTTATTGTTGTTATAGTTCTTATCACACAATAACACAAAAAAACTAACCAATCGAGACAGCAGTAAACCAGCAACTCCCGTGTTCTGGAACATAAGATGCTTTTCTGAAGCCAGAATCAGAGGTAACGTCGCTCTCTTCAAAGCCACCAGACCCCATTGACAAAAACAGTCATTTTAGAACATTTTGTGTTATTATGTTACACAATGTTTTCTTGGATCCAAACAAACCATTTAAAAACACCAGAGTCAAACAATAAGACTAAAAAAAACTTATCTATTGAGGCAGCAGTAGACCAGCAACTCCTGCGTTCTGCGAGGTAAAACTACTGTTTTTGTCAATGGAGTCTGGTCAAGTTTTTATTGTGTAATTTAGTCTTGCATCCAAACTAACTGTATAAAACACCTAAAGTCTAACACACACAAAGAGGTCATCGCAGCGGTAGACAAGCATCCCCAGGGTAAAATCAGTGTTTTTCTGAATGGAGTCTGGTGTGTGTGCAGAGAGCGATGTAACGTCTGTGTGTGGTTAAAGCAATCATCTTCCTCTGTAACAAGAAGGTCTATCTCTGTAGGGATCCTTTCTGTCATGTTCTCTGACACTCAGAATAACAACTTTTAAGGATTAGCATTTCTATTGGACGTTTTTTGATGGGATTACAGAGCGATTCCAACACTTTGTACTTTTCTGTCATTTAGATTTTAAATGTGTCAAAATAGCGCCCAGTACAATAAACTGTCTAGAGCAGAGAAATTACATTCACTGACCAACTGAATCTTGTTGAATGATACTGACAGTGAAGTTATCATCTCCTTTTCTGAATAGCTGCGTTGTGCAACACGTGCATGTGTTCAGGTGAGAATAAAGACACCTGATGTAGAGAACCAAACGTGTGTCTGCTGTCAGCGCTCGTTTCAGAGAACATCCGGCTCTAGAAGCTACCGACGAGAGAGAGTGTGTTCCTGTGTGAGTGTTTCACTGTGAAACAAACAAAAAAACCGTCAGAGAAAATGTACAACACACACACACACACACACACACACACACACACAGAGGTTTTCTCTCTGTTTCTGTGTGTGTTTGGTCACTGAGTCATGCAGAGTGAGTGTAATCTGATTATCATATCTGCTTGTTTCTAAAAGGACATAACGCACAATGTGTGTGTGTGTGTGTGTGCGCGTGTGGGTTTCCATGCACACAGCTGAATTTACTGGATGTTAACAGCCTTGGTGCAAAATAAAGACAAAATATGAAATATGAGTGAGAGTCTGAATATATTTGTTTGCATTTATGAAACATAAACTAGTCAACTCGTGTTTAAAGGAACCTTTTTGAGCCGCGACCCCCCAAAAAGTAGGTTGGGGTTCACGGCCACCTCCTTCTTAAGTTTGTCCTCTCTGCCCTGTTGGCTCTGCTGCTCACACAGGCGTGCATCGCCCGCAGCTCGGAGCAGATTCAGCCTCTCTGCACACAAGAAGCAGACTGCATCGAGGAGCAACACTGAGCGACCCTCTGCTGCAGAAACACACGTTTCTCTGCTCCTCGTTTGCCCAGGGGCTACATCACACATGAGAGTTACCCTACGACCTCATGACGGAGACTAACAGGAAACAAACCTGCATTACAGACAGAACATACAAAGCTTCTGTTGTTTGGACGGTTGTGGCTGATGACTTTATTAAGAGCGTAACGCGCCTGTGTGGGCGTCCAGAGAGGATCCCCGCGAAAGTTTGTGAATTTCTAATCTCATAAATTTACAATTTTTTTTCTGGCAAATTCACGACTTTAATCTTGGAATCTTAATTTTTATTTTTTTACAATGGCTCTAATACGCCGTCGTAATCTTGAGACCAGATTTAAAAGCTGGATTCTTCTTCTATAAAAACGGGATCTGAATGGCCAGTTTTGCCAACGTGTCATTTCCTGCCACTGTTGATTAGCCACACTGTTCATACAATGATTTTGACACATAACTTCATTTTGTTCTCAAAGATAAAAAACTGAAGCTGTTGCTAACACAGAGTTATGACTAAAGAAGCTGCAGGTCAAACGCCATCCTGTCAAGCTTGTGCACACACTGCTGCTGCTCGGTTGAAGTCAGAGGTCATTAGAAAAGCTAGCAGTATGGACTCACTGATTATACTGTACAAAAAGACAATTTTACGACTTTATTTAATGACTACGGTGGATCTTGTTCATATTTAATGATGGACATGATTTTAACTCTACGATGTACAGAGTTTCCTGATGGTCACATTGTTATGTTGTTACCGTTAGCTTGTTAGCTCATTTAGGAACTGTCCATTTGAGTCTCTAGTCGTCAATGAACTCATATGAACTGGCCTTCAAAAGCAAAGCAGACGTTTAAGTACCCTCAACCACTGAGGTGAAAATAAATCAGAATGGTTCATGTGAATGTAGTGAATTAAAAACACATGAATGTTTGTGAGGCGTTTTTAAACAGTCAGACACCTGCAGCAGTGTGGCTCCTCTGCGTGTCTGTTTGTGTGTTTAGGAAGGACGCCTCAGTAACGTGGCTGTGCTGCTATGTGTGGCTTTAACCCGCCTGCCATCGCAGTGACACTATGTGAGTTAAGGTATGTGTGTATGTGTGTGCAGATAGGGGGAATACCACTGCTTTGTTATCTGATATGGTTGATTTGAGTGTGTGTGTGTGTGTGTGTGTGTGTGTGTGTGTGTGTGTGTGTGTGTGTGTTTAGCCCATGATATCAGAGTGGAGTTATGCAAAGCGCTGATTCATAATTCACATGTCTGAGTGTCGGAAGGCTGCAGGCTCCACCATTGTTTCCACTGCCACGAACACACACACACACACACACACACACACACACAAACATGACCAGTACTCACACTCTCCTCCTTGACCTTCTCCATAGTGCAGGCAGGCAGCTGCCCCTGCAGCGGCGGTGGGGAAACCCCGTTCTGGTCCATGGCAACAAACAGCTTCCCGTTGACGTTTAGAGTTGGATAAAAAACCTGAAGACAAGAAATAAGAAAATGTTCGAATCACAGAGATCTTTCTTTTTACAGACATTTAGTTAGATTTAAAATGTTAATCTCAAAATATTTGATCTTTTCGAATCAAATCAGGTTCAAGTCTGGATCACCTGGGAGCCGCGGCTGGCGGTGCTGTAGGTGCTCGGGCGTCGTTTGGGCCACGGGTGGGGCAGGATGCCGCTGAACGTCCCCCCGCTGTAGGTCCGACCCCCGACGCCCTCAACCACGTCACCCGGCACGCTGTACTCGTCGTCCGCCATCTCCCCCTCTGACCCCCGGCTCCTCAGACGGAAGTTAAAGATGGAGGAGACCTGACTGCTCCGCCGCGTCCTCGTGGAGAAGGAGCGGCCGAGGAGCGGGTGGAGGGGCTGGAGGAGGAAGGAAAACATGTTGGTTTTTAATTTAGGAAACGTTTGACGTGATGCTTCACTGTTCTTTAGAGTCTTCCTCTCTTACCTTCCCCCCGTCCGTCATGTCCACCTGCAGCAGCTTCTCCTCTGATAGGTTCCCCTCTACATCGGCCACTCCCATCAGCGCTTGGCTCCGCCTCCGCTCCTCCATGATGTCCAATGGCAGAGCGAACGGAGACAGATCTGGTGACATCATCGAGTCCGAGTCCAGAGCTTTCTGAGCGGCCACCTGGTGTGTGTGACGGATTCATACATTTACAGATATACATAAAGTTTATGAAGAAGCAACAGAGAGTGAAACAGACGGTAAGAAGATATCGGTTTTTTTTAGCTTCCGTCCTCCATAAAAAACCCTGATCATGTGTGCAGTGGAATTTATCAAGTTTATTCAGTCATAGTAAATATATTATAATTCTGTCGTAGCTGTGTAAGGAAGCTGTGATATTATATTTCCATGTTATTGTGGGACACTTCCATCAAGAGTCAAGAGTCAGATCAGGGTCAGGATCCAGACAGAACTCATCCCATCCGTTTACCTGCTGCTCCTTCTTCAGCCTCTCCATGGCCACCTGGAACTCTCGCTCCTTCTGACACGCCTCAGCGATGGTCGCCTGGTTCTGCTCCTCGTAGGCCATCGCCACCACGGCCAGGATCAGGTTGACCAGGTAGAAGGAGCCCAGGAAGATCACCACCACGAAGAACACCATGTAGGTCTTACCGGCCGAACGCAGCGTCTACAGGCACACACACAAACACACAAACACACGCACACACATAAAGGTCATCTTTTTCACTAGCCACTAAAAATTCACAGTGTCGTCTACTGTTAAGCTGCCAAAATCCAGCAGAAGGAAAAAGAGAGGAGATGATAGACAGATGGAATGCGTCATTACAGTTATTACCAGGTTCTCAAAGCTCCTCAAGCCACCAGACTCCATTGACAAAAACACTAATTTTACATGAGGAGTGGTTGATCTACTGCTGTCTTAATTGGTATGTTTTATGTTTCATTGTGTGTTACACAAATATTGTGTAACATTTAGATTATCAAAGTCATCCACCGATGGCAGCGGAAGACCTGAAACTTGTTCCGCAAGTTAAAAATTCTGCAAGAAACTCATTTTGTCAACGGAGTAACGCTGGTTACTTTCTGGCTTCAGGAAAAGCCTCGTACTCTTTGACAAAAAGGTCTGTCTCTTTAAGGATATTCTGTCGCATCCCAACTAAATATTTAAACCACTGAAGTCACACAATAACAGACAAATTGAGGCAGCAGATAACAAGCAACTCCACTGTTCTGCTAGGTTAAATGACTGTTTTTCTGAATGGAGTCTGGTGTGTGTGCAGAGAGCGATGTAACGTCTGTGTGTGGTTAAAACAATCATCTTCCTCTGTAACAAAAAGGTCTATCTCTGTAGGGATCCTTTCTGTCATGTTGTCACACACTTAGAATAACAATCTGAGCCTGTCAGTGGAAACAACAAGAACTTGTAGTGGACGACCTTTGATAATAGTAAGAATATATTGCAGCTGTTACAGCCTGTTGTGTGGCTGCAGGCTGAAAAAATCTACAGGAGCAATACCAAAACTTTTTGTACCCCAAAATATGTAAAAGGGACCCAGGTTTAAAGTGCTGGACATCCCCTTTAATGATCAAAGTTTAATTTCCCTGTTGCTTTGTTACCTGGTGGTAGAGGTTTTCCCAGTAGTCTTGTGTCATCAGGCGAAACAAGGACAGGAAGGCCCAGCCGAAGGTGTCGAAGCTGGTGTAGCCGTAGTTCGGGTTCCTTCCTGCTTTCAGACAGTCGAATCCATCCGGACATTTCCTGCAACACACACACAAACACACACACACACACACACAGCAGCTGTTACTTGGTGTGACTGTCTGTCAAACTTTTTTTTCCTCTAATCATAGAAATATCAGCATGTTGGTTTTGTACTCAGGAATAAAAGTCAGAGGATTTTCAGAGTACATTTCAAGGATTTTTAAGACACCAACTCTCTCATCACGTATTCAGAGGCAGGTGTTATGTAACTGTAACTACTGGTTCTCTCAAAACTGTGATGTGGAAAATCTCACACCACAGGTTTGTGTAGAAAGTGGGTGTAGGAACATTTAGAACGCTGAGACATCTCAATCATAAATTTGTCTGTCCCTCCCCCCTGCTGACACCGACACCAGCTCTGTTTCCTCATCGCTGTTTACGACTGAAGGCTTGTTACCGCGGATGCGACCAGGACCCGCCCACACGTGTCACAGCGGAGACGGAACATACAACGCGGGGACGGCATTCATCATAATTGATATTCCACATTCATATCCCATCACATCCATCGCCGCCCACACGGTCACATCTGATCCGCTGATACACGACAGCTCCAGCGCCGGTCAGTGGAGACTTTACAGCTGCTGCTTCTGCAAACAGACACACTGGGAGCAGCTTCAACCCACAGTGTTACTAATAGAGGAGGTCACCTGGACCATATTCATGGCAGCGATTACATCAAGAACAGCTTTTGGATTTGCATTAAAAAATACAACTCTTTTCAATCTGGTAGTTTAGTTAGCTAGTCCCAAATATGAGGTGTTAGCTCTTCAGTTAGCTTAGCACAGAAACAGCTGGGAGAAATGTCCTTTAGAGGGACATGTCTTACTTGATACTGTGAGGACGTTTCAGAGCGTGGACGCTGCTGTTACTGCAGGAAACAAGCTACAGCAGGATCTACACTTTACACAAGTGTCTGTACTTTCACCTGAGTAAAGAATGAGTGCATTTATGCAACCTTTCATCCCACTCTTTAATAATCAGGTGTTTATGTCAGGCTATTTTTCTAATCAAACGCTTAAAATTCTCACAATAATATGAACTGTATTGATGAAACGAGGCCCAAAAGTCATTGAAGAGCAGAAGAAAAAGTGGAGGACTTCTGAGTTCATTTAACCAGGAAGTCCCTGAGAATCATCTCCCTTTGGGGAAGTTAAATTCTGCTTGTAGAGATGTTTTGTTGAGTGTTAGAGGATAAATGTGAAGCCTGTGAGAGCGGTGGAGGAGTTGTGGAGCTTGAGGAAGAGTTTGACATTAACAGAATCACGAACGACGCAGCTTGAACAAACCTCTGGTTGAACAAAGCTCTGACTCACAGCCGAGCTTCAGGCTGACTCACACAAGAGGCTGCCGCTGTGCAGACGCTATCTGGGGATTCAAACCGACAACCTCAGCCCACCGCGCTGACCCGTCCCGGCTGGCGCCGCCCCCGCCGGGCCACCGCGCACAGCTGGGGAGGATTTAAGCAGCGGCTTGCTCTGACTCATCATGAACAACCTGCATGTATTTATTATCACCTTAATACACAACATTCACAGGTAATGGTAATTCATTCATTACACATGTAAATAAAGTATTCAGTTATATAAGCTTCATGTAAAACAGCTGTGTGACGGGAAGAGATGAAAACATGTTCAGTTTTACACTCATAATGGTCGAAATGATGCTACAGGGGACACACAGTACAGCATGCTAACAGTACATACGGCCAGTTACTGCACATTTGTGCATTATCAGTAATCACAGAGCTTTTAAATTTATATATATATACAGGATACAGCCGACTCTAAATAACTATTTCAGTGTTTTATAACCAGTGGTGTTTTAATTACATTTAAACAGAGTGACCTGAGATTGGTCGTTTTTAAAGGGGGATTCCAGCATTTTAACCATCAGCTCTATTTTAACATATTTTTGGGATCAAAGGTCGTCCACTAAAAGTTCTTGTTGTTTCCACTGACAGGCTCAGATTGTTATTCTAAGTGTGTGACAACATGACAGAAAGGATCCCTACAGAGATAGACCTTTTTGTTACAGAGGAAGATGATTGTTTTAACCACACACAGACGTTACATCGCTCTCTGCACACACACCAGACTCCATTCAGAAAAACAGCAATTTTATCTCACAAACTAGAGTCGCTGGTGTATCGCTGCCGTCAGTTTGTGTGTCACTGTGTGTTACACAAACGTAGCGTTTGATTTAAACTTACCATGAAACAAAGTTACACAACAGCTCAAACAAACTAAACAATCAAGGCTACTGTTGAACAGCAACTAGAGCATGTTCTGTGAGGTAAAATGACCGTTTTTGTCAATGGGGTTTGGTGCTGTTTCTAGCAGGATCTTGCCTTAACACTAAATCTCTGCAGGGATCCTTTCTGTGATGCTGTCAGACACTTAGAAAACAATCTGAGTCAGTGCTCAGATGACGTGTTTAATATGTTAAAATATGGAAAACTACAAAAATATAATCCACATTACAGAAGTTTAAGTGTCTGTAACTGATACCAATGCTCTTTAAATACTTTTATACCGGGCATTTTGGTACAGCAGATAATTTCATAAAGTTTTATAATCATTTTAAATTGTTATTAAAAACAATACATGGCACATTCGTTCTTACATTAACCTCCACTTGTCTCCAGCTTATTTATAATTGTTAATATTACTTTATCACAGTATGTTTCCATCTAGAGTATTAACTATGTGCATTTGTTTTAAACGTGTCCCTCTTATCTGAGCGCCAACAGCTAAAGCAGAATGAGCGTTTAACACAACACAGCAGAAAAGCAGCACTGAATAAGAATCTGCCATCACAAAGTCTTTGACCTTTGAAGCATTCAGCTGGAACAGTCAATTTCATGCCATTTCAATCTCAAACTAACTAATACAATTTGTATTATGAAACCATAAACCAGTGAAAAACACATTTCTACCGCGTGTCGCTGAAAAGCAATCATTGTCAGGCTGCAGAACTTCACAGACGGTGAAGCAAATCTTATATTTCATTATAAATTATTCACATACAGTAACTGCCGTGGTAAAAGCACAGGCCTACAGGGAAAACAATCAATAATCTAATGCAAACAATACAGCAACAACAATCAATGTTAAAGCAATAAAACATCTCAGTGCACTGCTCATCCAGACATTACGGTAAGAAGCAGACAGACAAAAACAACCCGAGCACAAACTGTTGATCCAAACAACAACGACAGTCAACTTCAACTTCAGCTAATGACTAAACACTGTGGTTAATGACACCGGCTCAGTTTACATTTCATATTAGAGTCATATTAGAGTCATTACGGTATCAGAAACAGGTTTAAACCTGACAGAAATCTTCAGTGGTGACCTCTAGTGGCTGATTGAAGTATTTTAAGTCATAATGAAGTAAGAAAGTGAAAAAAGTCCTTTTGGGGTGATTGACGGGTCAAACAAACGCACACCTTTAGACGAGGTGAATGACGTTAGTTTCCTTTGTGAAACAAAAGTTAACACTGACTTCTTTTAAAGTCAGCAGATCGCCATATTTTACGCATATTCACACGTTTCATTGAAAAACAGGAAGCCAGGGAGGGATTTGTAGCTGATATGGACTTAAGTAAACTCAGTGATGACACATAGCTTTTAGCTAGCACGTGTAGGTCCGGTGCAGCTTGAGGGGAGGGGCTTAAAGGTTCAAGTATGATGATGACTGCAGGATAATTACAGTTTTTAATGTGTTCAAGGAAATGACAAATATTAAGCAACAACGTTTTGGTTATTGTTGGGACATGTGGATTGAAATGCAGATATTCACGCTTATGGAAAGTTCACTGACTCTAGTGTTAGTGTTAGTTACGCCTCCTCTCGCCGTTCCTCCTCTACTCTGCTACTCGGGGACAGAACGCTGCAGGAGCCCCATTTGTCCACAGAGCTGTCAATCACGAGGCCACACCCCCTTTTCAGAAAAATGAACACTTGGACATAAATCAGCATGATAAGAACTAAACCATTTTATAGTTTGGCTCATGTCCCATCTGTTAACATGGAGGAGGCGGGCTTTATGAGCTATACTGGAGCCAGTCAGCAGGGGGCGATAGAGAGGGTTTGGCTTCACTTTGAGGGAGCCGTCATGTCGGCCATCTTTTTATACAGACTGTGGGTGTTTTGTTAGACTTGTTAGAAAATGTATATAATTACTTATTAAAGGAATCCAAAACTAAACTGCAGAGCGTATTCTTATCTAGGCATTACGGTAAAACTAAACATGAGCCGTGCATTATTTAATAATGTCATTCTGATAAAGGATGAAAAAGCTGTACACAAGGTAACTCAAGTCAATATTAACATAATCTAAGTTGTTTACTGTCAGCTGATTTCAGCCTGACGGTTCACTTATGTAATTTAGATGTGATAACAAAATTAAAGGAGCTGCTGATACAAACATTACAGTAACAACAATCAATGCTGATTGAATGAGAGACAGAGGCCATGATGTGAACACTACGGTAACAACAGCAGATATTACAAGTATTACGGTTTAAATCAAAAATAACACAACGCACACAGCTACTCTGATAACACCAGGGATGAAGTCATCACACACACACACACACACACACACACACACACACACACATCACTGACGAGTCATTTTGATGCCAGTTAGACTGACACCAACTCTGAGCCAGGCCACTGCATCTTACACACACACGCACACACACACACACACACACAGAATGTGATGTGTGTCATTCGTCCACTTCCATCCAGCCGTCCACCCATCTTGGTGTGAGTGAGTCAACATGGTGGCATGTGAGTGGAGAGAGTGGATGTGGAGTGTGTGTGATGGGCTGACTGAGTGTGTGTTTGTGTGTCTGAGGGGCTCGAGGACGTAAAGAGAGTGTGTTTGGGAAAAAAGACAGGAGGATGTGTGTGTGTGTGTCTATGTGTGTGTGTGAGGTGTCAGAGTGTGAGAGCCAGCAGTTATCTCTCACACACACCTCTTCCTGTGTTAATGGAGGGACGCCACTTCAGACCCCCCACTCTCACTAAAGGGGGCCCCTCAGTCCGGCACTTATACACCTACATCACCTACACACACACACACTTTACACACACTAACTCATATATGTGTTTTCCAAAACTTCTCACACACACTCTTCTCAAACACACTAACACTTGGTAGAGGATGAAGACACAAAGATTGGAACACTTATGAGTCGTATTTAGTTTCGTTCTTCTGATAACGCAACAATGGGAAAAGATTTCAAAATAAGAGCATGCACTGTGTGTCAGAGGGGTAAACAAATGTCCAGAGTGATGAATAAACATATTTTAGGCAATACATTTCTTTTTTTCAAACCAGAAAACGGCCATTACATCACTCTCTTCAAAGCCACCAGACTCCATTGACAAAAACAGTCATTTTACCTCCCAGAACACAGGGAGTTGCTGTTCTACCGCTGCCTCATTTGGGTAGTTATATTCAGTTACTTTGTGTGACACAAATATTTTGTTGGATCTTAACCAACCATTTGAAACAACAGAGTCACAAAATAACACAAACAAACTGGCTGATCTAGGCAGCAGACAAGCAACTCTTAAGATCTGTGAGGTAAAATCACTGTTTATGTGAATGGAGTCTGGTGGCTCTGAAGAGAACGATTTACGGTTTCAAAAAAGCATCTTCCTCTTTAACAAAATGTCAAAAACAAGAACTTTTAATGGACTTTGAGTTACATATTTCAAAAAACTTGAGAAAGAGACAGAGAGAGAGAGAGACAGGCAGGCAGAGAGACATACAGGTACACATGAAGACAAACAAACATGCTGGCACTATTCTGAGAGACATCCTGGGAATTTCTCTCTCTCTCTCTTTGTGTTTGTGTGTTCACTTCATGTTCCCCCTGCCATTCAGTTTTGTTCCCTATGACCTCCTACACACACACACACACACACACACACACACACACCTCTAATTATAACACTCAGGTAAACTCGAGTCCGGGAGGAAGAGAGTACTTAGCATCGCTATAGCAACCGTATCACGGTGCTGGTTGCCGGGGGAGATTGTTTTGTGCCATCTCTGTTGGGAGACGGAAGGACCAGGGGTGTGTGTGCATGTGTGTGTATGTGAACTTTCCATGTTCCTCACCACACCTCACACAGACTCGGAACATACTGCAGGTTCAAATACATACACACATGCAGGTAACAGGAGTGTACACGTTTCTCACCTCACTTGTACTTCAACTCGAAATAAATAAACCCAATCCATCTTAATCTACATTTATCTGCTCTGATCTTGAATTATGAATACATCCAATGTAATGTAATGTAATGTAATGTAATCTCATGTGATGTAATGTAATCTCATGTAATGTGCCGCTCTTCTAATTAGAATCTTGTCTTAATATTCTGATCTTGTCAGCATGTCGTGCGTATTTTCTGTCCTAATCTGTTTTTTTCTAGCTGTTAATAATTCTAATCTAATAATCTTCCTAATCTAATCTCATCCAGTGCTATCTAATCTACTTAAATCTAAACCAATCTAATGTAATCTACTCCAATGTAATCTACTCTAATATGACATAATCTAATCAAACCAATCTAATCTAATCTGAAGCCTCTTTGACATTGCCATTCAGCCTCAGTGCCGTAACGAAGCTCCGCCGTCATGCAGCCTTTACCCTTTTACATCGGACCACGCAGCGGCCGCAGTGCAGTTTTGTCCTCGTGTTCCAGCGTTGTGCGAGCAACGTGTGCACGAGGTGTAAACAAACTAAAACACACACACACACGGCGCTGATCCACCCTGCCGGCTCCGCTGTTTACAAAGACGCTGTTATGTCTCTGTGACTTCCTCTGATGCCGCCGCAGAGGTGGAACGACTTCGCCCCACCGTTACGCCTCCGTGCGTTTCACATAGAAGACGGAGCGTAACAGAGCCGTAACCTCGCCTTGAACTGGCAGTGTAAATACTCTACTCTAATCTACACTTACATTTCCTTGTCTAATCTAATTTTGTCAATCCCAATCTATCTTCATCTAGACTAGTCTAGATTATTTATCAAAGTAGTATTAGTCTATCCAAACCTATTTTAGATTTATCTAGTCTGAGTCTAAACCACTCCGACCTCATCTACAATAATATTGTCAAATCCACTTTAGTCTATCGTAATCATTATAATGTTTTTGTATCTAATGTAATATAAATGTAGTTTAGCCCCGTTTATCAATATAAAGTGATTTAATCTACCTAAATCTGATCAGTTTAATCTGATGCTTCTATGCTAATTTGTATTATTTAGATTAACAAATAGAATCCAGCTGGTCCTCCCTTTGATCTCATCTATTCGGAGTTTCTGGCTTCTCATAATAATATTGTCACATCAAACGTGGTCTCTCCTAATCTGTCTCGTGAAATCTTAATCCAGCCCAGTCTAATAAAACGTGTATGTAATCTGATCTCACCTAAAGTATCTTTAATGATATTAATCTGATTTAATGTAGTCTTGTTTAATTTATTCTTAGTTCTTTATCGTATATTTAAAGAGAGGATAAAGAGAGGATGTCAGAGGTCAAAGGTTAGGAGACGTTTGGGTAGAGCTTTGAAGCCGCCTATGTTAATGTAAGGTCATTTTTCTGGTGTTCTTCACTGAGACAGTTGGAGAAAATCCTTCTGGCTGTGGTTCTGTTTTCTGTCTCCTCAGTGACACAGCAGCTCCTGAAATAGAAGCTAAACTATCGAGGCGGGTCGCCGCGCTGTTAGCATCACAGCACAGAGCAGGCTGGCTGCGAACCAGAGCTTTGATCACCACATTTGGTCACATTAATAACAGAGTCAGCTCCGATGTGTTATCATTAGAACATCTACGCTCTCCTGATTACACACACACACACACACACACACACTCTCTCTGTCAGCCCACTGAGGAGTGTTCACACCAGCCTGATCCTGATAGACTCGTTCAAAGTTACTTAGAAAAACATTCATCAACATTCCTGTTGAGTCGTTACGTCACAAAATAAAAGCAGTGCAGAGTTTGAAGAGACGTCCAGTTAATCAGCCGTTAACCCTTTGAACCCCAGACTTCTCCAGCTCGGGATTCACACCCTTCAGTTACAGGCTTATGGAATTATCACTCCATGCGTTAGCGAGATAAATTGTTATTTTCAGAGTCAGCTGAGTGTTAAGATGAGTCCAGGCTGAACACAAAACTATTATTAGAGAGGTGCAAATACAGTCACTGCAAGGAAACAAGTGGACGAGGATAGACATTTGCACTGGGCAGCAGAAAGTGTGGAAACAAACAGTGTCAAGTTGAACGAGGCTTTATAGCTTGTACTTTTCAGTGTGCAGAGAAGGCAGGTACAACTAACACAAAGTGTTTAAATGACCTGCACCACAGAATCAATGCCAATGCAAACCGAAGGTTACAGAAGAAGAAAGACTTTTCCCACCTGGTTAACGTTGTGAAGATGTGGCGGGTCGGTTAGGCACCAATAACTACTTAGTGAGGGTTAGACAAACGGTTGTGGTTTAGAGGAAACTGTCTACACAGCATACGTGACATAAGTGACGTTACGACAATGGTGACTTTTCAACCAACCAGTTTTCTATGTATATTACAAAAGAGTTTCAGTTCCAACCACTGACTGTGTAAAAAGATGGCCGACATGACAGCTCTACCCTCTCTATCGCCCCCTGCTGACTGGCTGCAGTATAGCTCATAAAGCCCGCCTCCTCCATGTTAGCAGATGGGACATGAGTCAAACTATAAAATCTAAATACACGTCAAATACATTTTTCTCTTTCTGTCATTATAGTTAGTTCTTATCATGCTGATTTATGTCCAAGTGTTCATTTTTCTGACAAGTTTACTTTTAATTAGTTATTTGATGCTATAAAAAGGGGGTGTGGCCTCATGATTGACAGCTCTGTGGACAAATGGGGCTCCTGCAGCGTTCTGTTCCCGAGTAGCAGAGTAGAGGAGGAACGGCGAGAGGAGACGTAACTAACACTAACACTACAGTCATTGAACTTTCCATCAGCGTGAATATCTGCTTCAGACCGACACAAGAAGCTGTTCTGCTGTTAAACACGTCGACGGGACAGATCTGTGGTGTTTTGGTTTTTCAGTGAGTTCAGTGCGTTTTGGTTAGAGGCAGTGCCACCCGCCGACATCTACTGTGCAGCTCTGGCTCCTAATTGAGGTCAGCATCATAAGATGGTAGCGCCCGTCACAGGGGATATTTTGGCATCACTTTCGTCCATCTTTATATACAGTCATTGGTTCCAACCGCCATCCAAAGTCTCCAGGATTCATTTGTCCACCACAATAAAGGGACCTTGATAAACTTTGCATTGGCGTCGTTTCTGTACTATGATTACATAATATGCTGTTAGCAAGCCCTGGTCATATCACCTCATGTTGGACCACATTGTGCAGGTGATGTATTTGTAGTTTGTTGTGAAATAAAGGTAGAAAATGTGTGCGAATAAAACGAGGCAACGTTTTCAGGAGCTTCTTGTGCAACAGGGAAACGCATTGTTTCTATTTCCTTCACTCTCATTCAAAATTTAGACCCCGACAGTTTTATCGCATCAATCAAATCAGTCACATCCTTACGTCCCTTAAAGAATGGCCAACAAAGTAGTTCTGTAAAAGGTCAAATCTGAAGCTTGCATGAAATGACCCGGAACATCAAAGAAGAGGTGTAAGTTAAAAGAGACAAACTGAATGTATTCTTTCATAAAGTGGTGTAAAGACTGGATGGTCACGTTTTCATTGCACAGTTCTTACAGAACTGCATTGGCATTTGCTCTCATTTAACAGCTCTTTGGGGTCTCCGGAAGGAAACTTTTTAATATCATTCAACTTCCAGTGCAGAGTGCTCAGCAGGCTCATGGTCTACATGTCATTATGGAAAAAGTCAGCGTTCTATTTATTTCATTCGGGAGCTTTTCATGCCACCAAACTCTAAATGTTGCTGAGGAGAGTTTCTTTTGTGGGAGGGAAAATGTGTCAGGCACAGTTTAACTTTTAATAATGAAACACCAAGGGGAATAAAGGCTACTTAACCTTTCTCTGGACCGCCTCAGATCTCTTTATTCTGAACAAAACCTTTTCTAACTCATACATCAGCAGCTAAAGGCTTTTGTTATTTCCATTCGTCTCATTATTTTCAAAGAATTTCATGTTTTTTTGGCTAAAACTAACCAGACAGTTTCACAATAAGCATGTGATAGAAAGGAAGAAAACGGGCCGGTAAAAACAACAAAGGGTACATTGAAACAGACACTAAAGGGATCCTATGACCAGACACAGTTAAGTTCTCATTTAAGGGTACATTTAAATACAAACTAAGGGATACCTTAAAACAGATGCAAAGGGATAACTTGAAACATATGCCAAAGGGCAACTAAAAAGAGATGCTGAAGGGCACCTTGAAAAAAAAACAAGGTAGCTGTAATGCAGCACTAAGGGCTACCTTGGAATAGAAGCCCCAATGGTACCTTAAATAGACACCAAGGCTACGTTAAAAAGATGCCAAAGGTTCCCTTAAAAAAGATGCTAAATGGTACCTTATGAAGACACCAAAGGGTACCTTAAAAAGATGCCAAAGGTGACGTTAAAAAAGATGCTGAAGGGTACCTTAAAAAGATGCCAATGGTTCCCTTAAACAGATGCCAAAGGTGACTTTAAAAAAGATGCTAAAGGGCACCTTAAAAAGATGCCAAAGGGTACCTTAAAAAAGATGCTGAAGGGTACTTTAAAAAAGATGCTGAAGGGTACCTCAAAGAGATACCAAAGGTGACGTTAAAAAAATTGCTGAAGGGTACCTTAAAAAGATGCCAATGAGTACTTTAAGAAGCTCCAAAGGGTACCTTAAAACAGATGCTGAAGGGTACCTTAAAAAGATGCCAATGGTTCCCTTAAAAAGATGCCAAAGGGTACCTTGAAAAAGATGCCAATGAGTACTTTAAGAAGCACCAATGGGTACCTTAAAAAGATGCCAAAGGGTACCTTGAAAAAGATGCCAATGAGTACTTTAAGAAGCACCACAGGGTACCTTAAAACAGAGGCCCGATAGTCTGTATTTGACTACCTGGAGGAAGAGTTGGGTCTTTGTATCTGCTGTTTTCAATGTCGGTTTCAATGCTGAGTCATTATCTGGATGTGACTTCTTCAGACTTTGTCATTGTTTTTATTGGAGAGTTTAAACTTCCTGTGATCTGACTGCTGTTTACCTCCTCAGCACTGGTTTGAGCAGAGATCCCCGCTGCTCTACATGTATTTTAAAAAGAGAAAAAGCTGCCTGACAACTGCTCGGGGCTGTTGTAAAATCCCTGTGAAACGAGCTCTCGAGTGGCTCATTACTTAGCTATGTGTGTTGGTATGGGAAGAAGTGTTGTTGGCTTTGATTCAGACACTTGTTGGCGTTCCTCGAGAATACTGCAGAGTGCTAAGTCATGTTCATTTCACCAGCTGTGTCCAAATGATTTATAGCGGGAGGATAATGTGTCGCTACAGAAATAGAGCCTGAGGGGGCGTCAGGGAGGGAGTCTCAGGAGGACCAGGAGCCCACCGCGGACTGAAGACGTGGGTTTGAGACCACCTCTGGAGCCTGTCCGTCAGTCCAACAGTCGATCAATATTCTCACTTCAGAGAAACTTACGAGATAACAGTGAACTCACTTCCCTCTATCGTTCTCTGTGCACTTCCTCTCCATGCATACATCCCTGATTTGTTTGTTCTAACTTTCCCGTCTCGTTTAATTCTCCTCTCTCCGTCTCTCTCCGTCACGATTCTTTTAACCGCCTCACTTTAAGAGCCGTCTTGTTTTATCATGTTTTTACATTATTCAAGGTAAAAGCTGACTGGAGATGGCACTCTGCACGCAGCATTGTTTATACTGGTGGAAGCAGCTACGTTTGGCGCTAAATACATCATGCAATAAATTATAAAATGGAAGCAGAATTGTCAAACACATTGTGATGTAACTGGGATTAATAAACAGACTAATGGCTCAGTTTTGTAACACTGGATGAAATGATTTTTGTACCAGACGAGTTGTTGTGTTTGATTTACTGTCATGCAGTTGTTGTCTGTTGGGCTTCCACATTTTAAAGACACAACCTGAGGATTAAGACGAGGCTAAAACCAAATGGATGTCGTCACAGGGGTTACGTCTGTTTGTTACACAAAGTTTGTGGTTAGAATTTAAAACATTGATAAGATTGGGAAAGATTTAACTCTATAGCAGCTGCACAATTATGGCTAAAATGATGATCACGATTATTAATTTAAGGGACACAGTTTTTAAATTGCACTTTCACATTAGAATCAACAGAGCGACACTTTCAGTCCATTCTGTGCTGCGTTCAGGCTCATGTACAAATTTAGCATCAAGTTAAGACTTAAAATCAGATTCTTTATCTGAATGTGGTGCATCATGGGTAATTTTCGGTGTCTTTGGGAGTACATGTCTCTGTTCTGGATGTCTGACTCGACGCTGGAGGACGGGGAGCAGCTCGTTCTCCCTCTCGGCCTTCACACACTCATCATGCTGCACTTTGTGCTGTTTTTTCAGCTGCTTCAACAAGTTAGTCGTGTTGCTTTGTGGCGCAGACGCAGGTTTCATGACCTCTCTGCTGATTATTGTTTCTTCTTAACATCACTTAAACCTGAAACACCTCCAAACAAGCGCTGACGAGCCGTTTCAGAGGACCGGTGTTTCAGTTTAACGAGTGACTCGCTCTCTTCCTGTTTCAGCGGAACAACAAGCAGCGTTCAAAGCGCGACTGAGCGTTAGTCGCCTTCATGACACGTTTGCACAAACACTTCAAAGACGTGACAGAGAAGTTTATTTTGAGCTCGTAATGAAAAACAGCAAAGAGACATTCATGAGGACGGCTAAGTATTCTCTTCCTGTTTTCAACAGCTGCTGTAACCACGACAACCACAGACACATTCGGCTGAAAGCCTCCAGTTATCATGGTCACTCGTTGAACCGAAACACCGTCTCTGTTGTTTTCTTTTCACTCTAAACTGTCGCTGCGAGGTCGGCACTCACCACATGACACGCCGGCTCCCCCAAAAGTGAAGCTCAAAGCTCTCCATCGCCCCCTGGGGGAGGGGCTGTTTGTTTAGGGAGCGCTTTATTTGATGTGCAGCAGAGTTTTCTACGGGCGGAGCATCAGGGTCAGTCATGTTTATTTAAGCGTGAGAAGCCTAAATTGTGATCAGGTTTATATTTGAATAATTGTGCAGCTCTACACGACACTATAAATGTATTATAAAACTTTTCCATCACAGTTTTGAGACTAAAGCTTGTTGTAAAGCTTATTTATCGACTTTACTTCCTGTAACAGAGGTGTAAATGTATATTTAGTCGACGGTCCGGACTTCTGAGTGACGGGGCAGAATTCCAGCTAAAGATGGAAACTTTACAGCCCGCTTTTATTTCCCTCTGTTTCCTTTTTTTACTCCTCAGCCGTCAAATCGCTCGCCATGCTCGGTCAGGCGTGAGGGAGTATCGATCAGACCACACACACACCGCACAGTGACCATCTGCTCCCACGTGTCAACAGTGTCAACTCATTCTGTGTCAATAAAGCCACTTGTCAATAAATATTCATTTCTCAGAGACCACTTCCTCCTCGGTCTCCGGGGTGGGCTCTGTCGTGTTTAATCTTTCATGCAGACTCCATAATTTACCTGAAAATGACCTCTCCTGCAGCGCACACAACAAGGGCTTCTGGTCAGTAAGGAAGCCCAGGACGGACATAGATGAGGTTTTTCTCCCTCCGTGCGGGTCAGGAACACGTTCAGGATATGAAACTTTGCTGGTCTTTGTTTCTTAAAATAAATAACCAGCATTCACTGCCTACTCATACGCTTCTACCATTTTGTATAAGACCAGGACACCAGCAGTTTTAGCCAGAAAACAACATGTTGAACTGATAAGGGCTTCTCACAGATGTCACGAAAGGAGGAAGTCAGCTGATGTTGCACAAAAGGCCAAAGACAAAGGCGGTCGGATGGACGAAACCAAATGTGGACCTTTAACACAGAAGATAGCTGCTGGTTTCTCACTCAAACATGTAGCTGTGCACATAAAAGTGTGCTTTCAGTGAGAAAAGTTTACTTTTACGGTACAAACATTCCCTTCATGGCTGCAGACTGAGTTTGGGTCTGTTCCAGTCCATCACATTCTGGAACACGTCGTATAATCTGGCGCCAGGTCTAATCCTCAGATCGAGGCTCTTTATTGAAAAAAAGCTTGCACAGGTGTCTTTTGGTTCTGATCCAGACTGAATCTGGTGTCACATAGCATCCACAAACTGCAGCCCAAAGGAATTACCAATGAAATGCTGACAAAGAGCTCCATTATAAGATGAAGGGAATTGTTATTTGCATCTTAAATCACTGTCTGCACCGAAAACACAACCATACATGTGGTCTGTTACGACCCGTATTCACTTGTGTCGTCGTCGGCTGTGACGGGACAGAGTGAAACACAACGCCCCCTCACAACTCTGAATGATTCTTTAGTTAGAAGGGAAACCTCCAGCCAGGTTGGTTGATTTGTGGTGAAGGCAGAAATACGAAAACTGATCCAAATATTTTCATGTTTTGGATGAAATGAGTCACAAAGAACTGATAAGACCCCACTTATGGTTTTAGGTTTCTTCGTCTCAATTAAACCAACTAATGGTTGAAAATCAGTAAATCAGATTTCCTCTTCCTGAGAAAAAGAGCTGCTGCCTCTCTTTTCTAATCCGACCCCTGGTTACCCATGATTCAGTGTGTGTGTGTCTGAGTGTGTGTTTGTGGGTGAGTTGAGTCCATCAGCACAGATGACGTACTGGGGGGGTCATGATCAAGATGGCCGACATTACCCTGTCTGGGGGAGTTGGATGTAGGCAGAGAGAGAAGGTCAGCGTGTCGCCTGTGATGTTGTTTTTCCTGGGGCCGGTTCGTTCGCACGCCGCTGTTAGCCGAGAGTTTATTTGTGTTCAGCTCAGGTGTCACAGTTTGTGTTGGTCTCTAAAGAAAAGGCGTCACTCATAAGATATTCAAGCAGCTCTGTGTCGACTTTAATCCCTGCAGACCGTACTTTCTCTGCTATTGTATTTTCATTTAGGCTCCTTAATATCATCTCGTCTTGTTCCTCAGCCTACACCTCTGTACTTCCACCGGCGCCGTGACCTAATTCTCCCCCCGGGGATCAATAAAGTTCATTTTATCCCTCCAGTGTGGGTTGTTCTTATAACTGAGTGTTCTCACTGAGTGGATGACTTTTAATTTGATCCGGCTTATTTATCCTCCTCTGTATCTCCATCACCAAATAATCATTAAAAACCCTCCGTGTGTTCCCGACGAGGCTCAGGAACGAAACATTTTACAGAGGTGAGTGAAAGTTGCAGAGAGGCAGCACGAGTTGCAGAAGTAGTTATGGAAGTTTAAGAAGTCTTTGATGTAAAAGCAGAGGCAGAAGAAGCAGTCTGTAGTTAACAGTGTTGGTGGGAACGCGTTACAAAGTAATCCGTTAGAGTACTCTACTTTTTTGTTGTAACGAGTAACGTAATGCGTTACTTCTGCAAGTCAAGTAATCTGTTATTTAGTTACTTTTTCATAAACAGTAATCTACTATGGCTGAACAAACAAAGAAAAGATGGATGACTACAGATACAACTTCAACAAGAAGTGAAAATCCACAGAAGAAGAAACAAACTCGACGCTCAGATGAAGCAAACAGTCTGAAAAGGAAAGCGACCGTCAGCCAGGAAAATCAAGAGTTACAACCGGAGCGACCGTGGACGTCTGGTTACATCGAGAAGTTTGCTCCCACAATTACCGTTTATCGTCATTGGGTGGCGCCCAAGAGAACAAAACTGAAATCTTCGAGATTTTCAGTTTTAGTCTCCCCTGTGCTTTCTGAGTACGGTCGGGACGCTGAAGTAGGAAAGGTTAACGCTCGGCTCGTTAGTTTCCTTTAGTGGTTTGGAGCAGGCAGCGTGTTATCGCCATCTGTTGGAATACAAGTCACACTACTTCAAACATGATGCATTCTGGGACTCTGGACAGCAGATTACTAATTTGTTCGTGGGCAAGCTGCTGTGATTTTAAATTCGATCACATCATCACAGCTCGAACTAATAATATTTCACCAGGTCTGAACGACAAATCAAATTTGAATTGACAAGTGACAGCCGTTACTCATACGTGGTGAAACCAGTAAAACCAGCACTGAGAGCGGACTGGGAAGAGAAGACGTGGAGCTAGAGGTGAATTTACTTTGAACACAAACAGACTGAAGCTTCTACTGTGCAGAGATAAAGTGGGGCGCTCCTAAAGGTTTTTTCCCCTTTGGTGTTTTAGCAGTGAGGAAAAAACAAAAGACCTGTTATCAACACACACACACACACACACACACACACACACACACACACAGTTATCTCCCTGTGGACGGGGTATTAGGTTGAGGGAGCCTCTTTTGTGTCTTTGGCTGAACATTGGACACATGTCACATTCACAGCCTCCCGGAGAGCTCATAACTCAAACTAAACACACACGCACGCTTCACACACACACACACACACACACACACACACACACACACACACGCACACACACGCACTCAGACAAAATCAACCCCCACATTGAAAAATGTTTTCAATACGGCAGTTGAGTTATTGATCAGTGCAGCTTTTAACATAATGTTTTAACCATTTATAACAGCAGCGAGTGGGAGGGGGTGCTGAGACCTTTCTGGCACGTGCACAAACACACATTCAGAGTAAAAGACGCACACACACACACACACACACACACACACACACACAGAGTTGGAGGAGCATCAAAAGTGGCACTACCATCAGCAGAGGAAATGAAGCCTGCAAACACAAACACACAGACACACACGGAGCTGGAAATATGGGAACAAGCTGAAATGAATGCTGAAATAATTTAATGCAACACACACAGTCGGTAGTGCATCAATATGGCTACCACCAGCAGTGAATGCTAGGCTAATGGAATGATGAATATCAGCTCTGTGACACAGTGTATTCCAGGAAAATCAACCCCCTCGGCAGCTATTTCCTCAGAGTCGGGTCGGGCCATATTTCTCACTAACTGCTCTGATGACAGCAGAGACTCTGTGAGAGGAAGCTGGGTCAACGATGATTAAAGCCGGGTCTCCACCTTTTATTTTCTCGTCACATTACGGGACGAGTCAAGGTTTGTGTTGTTTTCCAGCTCTAATGGGATAGCAGCTTGTTGACACTGATGGAATTTCTCATTTCAAACAGCAGCTATCAGAGAGTTCATGGTTTATCTGAGCGCTCATCAGCACACGCTCTCTTATTTATCAATACTGCACTGATGTGTGTTGGTGGAGATGAAATGCTTCAACACACTGGTGACACCGTGTCCTCACTGATGGCAAAATGCTAACTTAATTAGCATCAACAAGCGAACGGTAGACAAGCAACTCCCTAAATTAGTACTTTTGTCAATGGAGTCTGGTGTGTTTGCAGAGAGCGACGTAACGTCTGTGTGTGGTTAAAAAAGGTAAAGGTAAGGTAACAAAAAGGTCTATCTCTGTAGGGATCCTTTCTGTCATGTTGTCACACACTTAGAATAACAATCTGAGCCTGTCAGTGGAAACAACAAGAACTTTGACCCATCAAGGATTATGTTGCAGCCATTACAATCTATTGGATGACTTATTGGAAAACTTTGTACCTGTTTGCCATTTAAACCCAAAGTTTAAAAATACTAGAATTCCCCTTAAAGGGCCAGTTCGCCGATTTTCAACCTCAGTCCGATCATGCTATCATGAGGAGCTAATGCCGTTATGGTAGGAAAAAATGCAATTTGGCTCTGTGCCTCTGGAGGACGCTGTCCGCTTCTCCAATGGGCGCTGGAAAGCCAGGGAGCTCGCTAAACTACACTTCCTCAATCTATGATGCCGCCTCCGATGTCATGTCTCGTTCAGAATCGTCAGGTTTGAAATGTAGACTGCAGACCTGAAGATGTTTCAGACGATCCACCGGTATATTCTCGCCGTATTTCAGATTCTGTCCCGCTCTGAGCCGTCGCCTGCAGCTAAACGGTCGTATTGCACTCCAGCATGCTGGGTGTTGTAGGAACGTAGAATTGGCGAAACCACGAGCTGAACTTTCTCCACAGCTATGGCGCCAATTTTAAATATTATATAGGAGAACTGCTCCTTTAAGTTAAGTTTATCTTTATAATGGTGGAGAGCAAAAATGTGAAGACTCTAAATTTACCGTTCATTCTACGTTCAAATCCTCAGCTACAGTAACGAGTGATCGATAGTCACCAGGAGAATGACATCACACCTACAAGCAGCCTAGAGGAAGCATCACTAAATGGATTAGCTAATGTTGGGATGATAAATGCAGTCGGTATTTTAGATACAAGATTCAGATTCCCTGTCGGCCCCCTGTGGCTCCAGTTGGTGTCTCTGTTTCCTCTTGTTTGAATGCATTTCCCGCATCCTCAAAGACCGCTCCATCCGGCTACTACTGGACATCTTCCATCTAGTAGTAGTGAAGTCGATTTTTAAGGTGCTTCCTCTTTCTTTTTGGCTGCAGGAAGAAAGATGCACCTTGTTAAATGAAGTAAATTCCACTTCACTGCACGCAGGAGGGAATATTTTTAAAGGACAGAAACTCTTTGAGGCTTCTGGACGCGTCTTCAATCACACATTTGGTGCTTTTTGTATTCTGTTTATTTTTCAGGGAAACATTGGCTTACACGAATATGTGACTGGAACACGCTAAGTAAAGTCTCAAATGTAAAAATGATGATTAAATGACAGGTACAAGGCTGGGAGTCTACTTTTAAAACACATCAGAGCAGCAGATTCAGGGTAAATAAACCGTCTTGGAAGCTGTCCTGGTAAATCAGCCTCGCTTCCAGCAGGAGAAGCAGGAGATCCAGGCTGCTGCCCTCTCGGTCCCTCCGGCTCCAAACAGCCTCGTATCACTTCCTCTCAGCACAAAACCACTTCCTCTCGGTGACCTCGTGGGTCACATGCTGCATGCCAACGAGCTCCCGTAACGAGAGCCCCTAACGACAGCGGCTAATTAGCATCCCTAACGAGGCAGCCCGTCGGGCCGGCTGTCACTCTGTATCGTTGCAGCGCGCTGGCCGTGTGGTTGGCATGTTTCAGGCATGTCAGCAGAATCCTGACGGAGCCGAGGTGATGACGGGTCACGTGACAAACTGCACGCACATATTTTATAGGTCACATCTTTTTGCTCTCCTCATTTTCATCATACTCCCTCTGCACACAGCGAAATATTTACAGACATTGTGAACATGATTTGCTCTGAATTGAAAGTTATTGCATTTTCAGCACTCTCTCCTTTTTGTTTCAGACTAATTAAAGCTGAACTGGATTGGCTCAACTCTCCGAGGAGTGACTGAAATCCATCCAGTCAGTCAGGACTCCAATCAGCAGATTTATCTCGTTTGAATTAGAGCATCAGGGTTTTTCTATCATTCAGATTCATTTTAGATCTGCAATGAAATAAATTATCTGCAGAACATAATTCTGACTGTGAGCCAGAGGAAGTGAAAGAGGATGGAAAAGCACAAAGACTTCAACATAGTGAATAAGAAACAGGAGGAAACAGTGCACTCGCTTTGTACCAGACACACTGCAGTGTACAGATACTACAAAGTTACACCAAACTGCATGTCTATGTTTAAATCACATTTAAACACCTTTTTACTTCGTTTGGGGTTGAGTCTAAAGTATTAACAGTTCATAAACGACATGAAAACGGCTGCAACATTCAGCCTCTCAGGGCAAATGAAAGATAAACCTAAATTCAGTTTTGCAGTATTTTTTAATCCTGGGCCCTATTATTACAGATGTTGGGGTTTAAATGAATAACAAGTGTGTGAGTGTCTCCAGTAGATGTGTTCATCCTGCAGCAGTGAAACAGGCTGTAACGGCTGCAACAAAATCCTTGATGGATCAAAGGTCGTCACATATGTCGGGGTCTAAAGGACGAACAGGGACATCTAGTTTTGGAATAGCTGCAGTGGATTGCATCAGCTGATGAAAGTGTGCCTGATAAAGGTACGTCCACTGACCGTTCTTCACTGACAGGCTCAGGTTGTTGTTCTCAGTGTGCGACAACATTACAGAATAATAGTTCGTTTTGTTACAGAGGAAATAACATGTCCCCTCAGGATTATGTTGCAGACATTACAGCCTGTTTCACTGCTGCAGGCTGAACACATCGACTGGAGACATTCAAACACTTTCTGTACCTGTGAGTCATTTAGACTCCAAAATATGTAAAACAGGGTTTATAATTAAAGGGATTGTTCATTAATTTAACCTTCAGACAAACTAGTTTATTACAACAACTAATCACTTATAGTTTCACAGTTTATCTAACAACAGGAATAATTATATCTCAAATGTTTTGGGTAAATCACCAAAGAGCTGCTGGGCTGCAGCGTGGAGAACACGGGGTGTTACTTTGATACATCAAAGAAAACGACTTGATTAAATATGAGTCAAATGCAAACATTAAATTGTTGGTTCTTGGACGTCCAGAGGACACGCACAGACAAAAACTCAGATAGTAAAACATCCATCGGTCCTCTGTGTGTTCAGGCACTTAACACAAGCTGATAAATCAAATGTTCCTCTGCAGATACACAGATAATCTGAGACATTTGTTTGCTCTGTAACCCCTCCCCTCAGGCTAGCCGTGTCCCCGGCCTCACACGGGGCAGATAAAGCGCACAGCGAGGCCGAGCAGATGCTGCCAGACTGCTTTAGCCGGGGCAACGTGTCGTTTCCTGAGGCGAAACGAGGCCATGATGCTGCGAAAACGCAGGAAATACCTGGAGTGAGCGCTCTGCCACATTCAGGCACAGTGTCAGCGTGCAAAGAGCCTCCAGTTCACTGGGATACTTAAAGGTTTGACTGTCATCGTGTGGCTTTGCAGCCTTTTCTGGCTGCAAACAGGAAACTCGACCAAAACAGAGCCTCACTCAGCTGGTTAGCTGTCTCACCCTCACATTGGATGTTTTAATGCTAATTAAAGCACATTTAAGCGCTCAAAGAGCATCCTCTGTGCACACACTCAGCTGGTCTGTCAGTGAGTCCTCTCTCTGAGCTGAAGACCCTGTGATGTGACCCTTTGACACCATAATAAACTAAAGTTCCTCCTCTATAAGACGTGCAGGAGACTGTATGTTCCCATGACAGACGTCCTGTCCTCGTCTCATGAAGCGCCTGTGATTGTGTCTGTGCAGCTGGTTGTGTGAGTCGCAGTATGTCAGTGTGTGTGTCACAGTTGGTTAGCTCGGTGACCTTTGCCCTCAGGCCCGAGGAATCAGCATCATGAGCGAGCCGAGCGGCTTCGGCACAGGAAGCAAACAACATCACTGTCATCCCCGCTCATCTCTCTCTCTCTCTCTCTCTCTCTCTCTCTCTCTCTCTCCTGGCTGCTAACTCGGCCGCTCTCTGCTCTGTTCACTCACTTCGTGTGCAGAGAGGCGGAGTCTTTCACCACCTCCATGTCAGAACCAGCGTGACCAGCCCGTCACTGAAGGTTGATCCTCGTTAAAGGCTCTGACACAGACAACGTTTTATCATGACGGGTTGATGACATGTGACAGGTGTTGATCATGTACAGATCACTGGTTTGCTCTGCTCCTTTATACTTTTCAGCCATGCTTCGCTCAACAACCTCTCACACCGAGAGAGGATGAAGCCTGCTGACTTTTCCTCGAGGGCGACACAAACTTCACGTTTTCAGACAAACGTGTCAACAGCCATCGATGGATTCAGCAACACTTGATGCAGACATCATGAGTTTTGTGTCGTTCCTGCTCATGTGCTCTGTTTCCAGAAGAAAGCAAACATCAGCATCGCTAACTTTACAGGCCCTGCTGACCCTGTTGTTGCCTGGTTACATGAACAAACCAGCTCTGATACTGACAGAAGGCTGGATGGATGGAGAACAATGTTTAAAGTCTCCTCTTTTCTTCTTCCTGTTCCTTAACGCTTGTCTACATCCTCTTTCACCTGTTTCCTTGTCTCTACACCCTTATCTACCTCACATGTACCTTACTGTACTTCATAACAACCTGCTGAATACAAGCCCGTCTATTCTGTCTCTTTCTATCCCTTTATTTCCCCCTTTTCCTCCTTTATTCCGATCAATGCTCTCCCTCTCTCCATGGTGAGAGTTGTTGCCTGGTTTTTGGCCGCCCCATCTGTCTCCTCTCTCATTCTGTCTCTCTCCTTTGTTTCCTCTCACCTTATCTCTCTTTTTTCCTTCCCTATCTGTTCACATCCCATTATTCCTCCCTGTTATCTGCTCCTCCCTCCTTCTCTCCCTCCTGTCTCCTCCTATACCCCTCCGTCCATCCACTTTCTCATTTATCTTCTTCCCTCCGTCCTTTTCCTCCTCCTTTCTGCTTCACCTCCTCTGAACCTCCTCCCCTTCTTCTTCTTCTGCTGTCTCTCCCTGTAGCATGCTTCCTTCACATCAGTTAGCTTCCTGATGCAGCTCTCTGTTAGCCTCCTAGCTATGTGTTCACATCCACAGACAGGTTTCACATGGCATGGTCAGCTAGCTTCAGGCTAACTCAGGCTAACTGTTTTCCTCGAGGCACTTTGGGTTGGATAACAGTCTCTTTTTCACACACACACACGCACACACACACGGGGTAATGTCATAGCCATGTCACTCAGTGTCTGTCAGTGTCCTGCTCTCAGCGTGGACGGTCAGCACAGATACTAGTCCGTCCTGACATGTCACACAACACAGCAGCACACGACACCCGCAGCAACGTTCATGACACACAATACAGATTGTTTCTGCAGCAGGGACCTCGGCCAAAGCTCTGCCGTCCCATGAGTTCAGAGAGACGGACGGGTTTAAAGATCCGACTCACTGAACCGACCATCAGTTGGTCAGAGCTGCAAACAATATGGATCACTGCTTGTTTTAAATGTTGCAGATACTTTAAAAGATGAAACATGTCATGGCTGCATCGTATCGTTCCACAAGTCCACTAAAAGTTCTTGTTGTTTCCACTGACAGGCTCAGATTGTTCTTCTAAGTGTGTGACAACATGACAGAAAGGATCCCTACAGAGATAGACCTTTTTGTTACAGAGGAAGAGGATTGTTTTAAAACCAGAAACAGCTGCTGCATCGCTCTCTTCAAACACACCAGACTCCATTGACAAAAACAGTCATTTTAAAAAGCAGAAAATGGCACCTGCTGGTCTATCGCTGCCTCAATCTGTTCATTTGTTGGTGTAACACAAATATTCTGCCTGATATAAAGTAAACATTTAAAACACCAAAGTTACACAATAACACAAACTGACCGGTCGAGGCAGCAGGAGACCTCGGCTCCTGTGTTCTGTGAGGTAAAATCACTGTTTTTATCAATGGAGTCTGGTGTGTTTGAAGAGAGCGATGTAACAGCTGTTTCTGGTTTCAATAAAGGATCCTACTCTTTAACATAAATGTCCATCTCTGTAGGGATCCTTTCTGTAATGCTGTCAGTATAATACACTTCATTACTTCGTCTGCAGCCTCTCCGACTCTGCCTGCGACTGAGAAAAAAATATTTGCAGAACTAAAGACTCAAGCTGCCGTTTATTTGGTTTTTGTCTCAGGGATGAGACGGGAACACGATGAAGCCAAATCTGCTCCATCTTTGTTCTGTTTACGTTAACAGCTGCAAACAGTCTGCAGTTTGAAATATAAAATACTGTGTGACGAGGACAAGGCTGCATGCTGCGGTGGTTATTGAAGGTTAGAAGTGACGAGCCGCCATGTTGGATGAGCGACAGGAAAAGACAGAGGCAGTGATGTTTTCGCCTCTTCCTCCCTGACAAAACAAAAGCTTTTCACACGTGTCTTTCTTAGCTCAGAGACAGAGCGCTCGGGGATATTTATGTGGGAATTGTTTCACTGTTCACACTCGTGGACATTAAACAAAGGCTCACAGTGAGCTCTGGGCTCCATGACGGTTCATCCCAGAGCTGAGGGAGGGCGGGCGCGTGCAGAGGCCTGAAGAAGGGTTTCGTTTCTGCTAGAAGAGACTCACCCTGCACAGTGAGCCTGATGCTAACTGAAATGTTCAGGTGTAGCTTCACATGTTGGGATGTTTCAGGTGTGCTTATGTCAGGAGATGATGTCAGGCTGCAGCTGTTTGTGATAAATCTGTTAAAGGTGAAACGGGCTCCTATCTAAGGCTTATAAAGATTCAGGTTGTTCGTCTAAAGATACAGATAATTTTAACGAGCAATCAAAACCTAAAAAAATAACTTATTTACAATTTATTTATTTCTATACGATGCTATAAACACTCTTTCAATGCTTCTTACACATCCAGAAATACAACCCAGATTGGGACATAAATTATATTATTAAAGGAGTGCTATTCTACGGGAGCCCTGAAGGGCAAGAGTGAAAAAAAAGATGTGATCCAATTTCTAAAGTCTGATCTGTATTTTATTTCTGTTTTTTTATTTCAGACGGAGGTGACAGTTTTTATTCATTTGGTTATAATTCAAGTTAGTTTCATTTTGACCAGGAAAAAACAAACGTTTTGGGAAATAAAAGAGAAAATTGGATAATTTTTCTCGCCTGTAAAAAGAAAAATGTAAAAAAAGAAAGTAATGGTGGCTACAAAAATACCTCCGGCTCCTTTTGTGTTTCTTTTTGATGTTTACTCGCGCACCACTGCCCCGCTTACTAAACAGGACTGAAAGCATCATTTTGTTCCTGTGTTCACATTTTAAAAGTACTTAAAGATGATCTTTTTTTTAAGTTTAAACAGAGAAAGCACTTATATTAGAAATTTGATCATGAGATTTATTTTTCTCGTTTGCCCCTCTGGGCTTCCGTAGCACAGGAATCCCTTTACAGTCGGCCTCATGATGGACTGTAAAAATAAGGATCCAAAGTGATGCAGCAGAACCAGGAGTTATACTGCATACATTCTTCTTCCTTGTTGAAACCTACATTACCCACAATGCAACTAGGCTATCAGCTGTTCAGTCTGAGATCCAGTGTGTTATGCTAGTAGCCGCTAATGTAGCCTGCAGCAGACAAGAGCAGGGAGTTTCCTTTTCAGTCGGGCCCAACAGATACAGCTACACACTGACGTACCACGAACGAACAACCTCCACATCTCGCACACTGGTTGACTTAAAACAACAACACCAGAATCAGCGTTTGAAACCTCCATTTTTGTAGTTTTAGAGTTTCAAGTCTGAACTCTGAGGTCATTAAATAAGTCCATACGTCCATCATCTGTACTTAAGTTGTTTTTAGTTACAAACCCTGGAGCTGCAAATAATCACAGCCACATGATCCTTTTCACAATAAAAGTCCTGACAACACAGCTCACAGCCACAACTGCACATCAATCAATCAATCAATCAATCCAGCAGCCATCAATCACATCCCTCCAATCCTTCAACAAGCTCCACCCCCAGCTGGGAGGTAGCGCCATGCACAGACACCTCCACATGTTCCTTCTGCAAGTGATGAAGAGAAAACATGGACTCACCCTGCGTCGCTGCCGTTCCCACAGATTAAGGCATCCTTGGCTCCCTCCACCTTGTAGAAGTTGTCTAGAAAAGAAACAGAATTCCACTTCAGATGCAAAGTGACTTTAGATTTAGTGCTCAGGTTTAAACACACTGGAGTTTCCCTCCTCAGGCGTTAGCCCAAGGAAGTTTAAGTTTGTGGACGAACAACTAGCAAGCCTTTTTTTTACTACAGAGATACATGTTCATAATATTTCATCCAAAATAATCAAAATGACGACATCTGTAGATGTCAGGTGATGTTCCAGGTAAGTTCAGGTAAGCCTCTCTGTGCTTTGTCTTTCACCACAGACTCACTTCGTGTTCAGCTCCCCGCTCGTCCGTCTATCTAACCGCAGGATCAATAAGCTCATCAAACTGTGCTCCTAAAACACCGTGTGAGCAGGAGGCCATAAAACCAAAACCATTACAGGAACTACTTTTTCCTGAGCATTTATTCAACTCTTAATCCGACCGCTAACCACTTCCAAGCACATTAATACACCTAAACATCATTACAAGGGTACTTCTGATACTTATCCGCCCATAACAAGCATCACACACAATAAGTGGTGAAGCTTTTAATGCGGGCAGGAAGACAACAGGTGCTTCCGAACTTCTGTTGTGGTTTGAAGATGCAGTTTGCTTTGTGGAGCACGGGAATAAAGGAATTTAACCCGCCCTGTTCAGAGAGAGCGACCAGCACCGAGACGGACAGCCTGCAGATATTTGTGACTTTGTGGAATCAAAGAATGAACAGTCTGCTGAAACAGAGGACGATCTCAAGATCTATCTGTCTGTTAAATTCAGTTTGTGAATGTCCACTAATGGAGGCGTTTTAGACGAAGTGTAAAAACAGCTCAAGAAGGAACCAAGAGATCATTAAAGGGCCAGTTCACCGATTTTCACCCTCAGTCCTCTCATGCTGTTATGGGGAGCTAATGCCATTATGGTAGGAACAAATGCAGTCTGGCTCTGTGCCTTTGGAGGACGCTATCTGCTTCTCCAACGGGCCCTGGAAAACCTCCGCCAGGCATAAAATGCGTCATCTGGCGGAGGCCAGGGAGCTCGCTAAACTACGCCTCCTCAATCTAGGACGCCGCCTCGACGTCATGTCTCGTTCAGAATCGTCAGGTTTGAAATGCAGACTGCACACCTGAAGATGTTTTAGACGATCCACCGGTATATTCTCATCGTGTTTCAGATGCTGTCCCGCTCTGAGCCGTCACCTGCAGCTAAACGGTCGTATTTCACTCCAGTGTCTCTGCGCTGGGCTGTTCCTATCAAAGGGAGGGGCGCAATGCATGCTGGGTGTTGTAGGAATGTAAAAACCACAAACTGTTTGTACAACTTTATCCACAGCTATGGTGCTAATTTCAAATATAATTGCTTCTATCAGCAGAGAACACCAGCTTTGACTGACAGCGGCTTCTTCCAGGGGAGAACTGCTCCTTTAAGTTAAACCCAGAGGTCAAGATCAAAATCAGACTGACGGAAATCAGGAGAGATCTCCTCTGAACTTTCTCTTTGCACATTACTTTCCCGGTTATGTTTTGAAAAACTGGCATGTCATTTCAGTTCCTGTGTCTCCTGGTCGCTTGTTTAGACACAGCTGTTACGGTTTATGGATGACGCGTCTCCATCTGCCCTCATTGTGTGAAATCGATGCCAACATAGCCCCGTGACGGGCGCTGCCATCTTGTTATGGTGATGTCATTTGGAGCCAGAGCGGCGCAGTAGAGATCCACTTACGCTAACCGAAACACACAATTAACTAAAATACAGCAAAGATCCGTCCCGTCGGCGTGTTTAACAGCAGAGCAGCTTCTTGAGAAACATGTATTTGACGTGTATTTAGATTGTATAGTTTGACTCATGTCCCATCTGTTAACATGGAGGAGGCGGGCTTTATGAGCTATACTGCAGCCAGTCAGCAGGGGGCGCAGAGAGGGTTTGGGGAGTCCAGTCTCTGGTTTAAAGGCGTGTTAGTTTGGACTGAGACTAGGTTTGAAACGTCGCTGTGACGCTCACCTGGACGGAGATTTGGTTTAAAATAAAAACAGCGGTGGATTTAAAACGTGAACAAATATCACCTCCTAAAATGTGACATCAGAATGAGAGTTTTATCTGCGTTGGTCTGCGAGTCCTCGTTATGTAAGCTGACAGATATCAGAAGCAACTTTCCTGCAGACACAGTGACCTTAAAGTCTGGCCTGACATTTTCATCCATTTGCCTTACGGGAACGCCGACTCAGGGTGCTTATCTTTTATTCAACACACAATTCAGACCACATGTATTTAACTCCAGCCATTATGACCCATTACACAGAGTGCCAATAGAAGAACGTTAACATGGGCGTCATGTTCCTATCACACTAAATGCACTCTGGGAGACAAAAGAAGCCGCTGCACCCTGAAAGTTGAAGCAGTTTTCAGTCAGACCTCGTCAGAGGGAAACAAAGCTTTTCAACTGTTCAAAGCGTGCAGAGAAAACCAAAGCCTTGTTCTTCTTCTGTGCTTTATTGTGGCTGTACATGTGCAAAGTTTCTCCGTTTTGACAAACAAACCGGGTTCTCTGGTGCTTCTGTTTGGCTCTGACCGCGTCTGACCGCCGCTGCACCAAAGGCACTTAAGCCTTTTTAGGAGCGCGGCCATTCATTTGTTATCGGGTGCATCGGGGAGGCAGCATCCCCGCTCGCCAAACAAAAACTTCTGAAGTCTGGAGTGCTTTTGTTCACCAGCTCAAAGTAACCACGAGACAGCGCTGGGATTAGTCACTGAGGCTTTTTCTCCCCACACACAGCAGATAGGAACAGTCTCGTTAAAGTTGTTACCTGAAACTTCAGGTGTCCAAACTTCCCCCAAACACATGCATATTAGCCCACAGACTGACATTTAATAACGGCTTTTCTTAGAGCGACCCCCGTCTGAGAAGATTGTTACAGAGCTGCAGAAAGATGGAAAATTGTCTCCATGGGACGTCGAGAGAGTGGGCTTAATTTCATTTCTGTTCAAACTCGAGAGCAGCAAATTACTCTGACAAGCCTAAATACATCTGTAACCTCCCCATCGAGCAGCTTCATCTGCCACAAATTCATTTACACGATGAAATCTGCAGAACACGACAGAGTGATTGGTCACAGTGAAAAATGCTGAGACGCTGTTAAAGGATAATTCTGCTATTTTTAAACCTGGTTCTTCTTTTTACATCATTCAGGGTCAAAATGTCCACAAGGTACTCTGTCTCAGGATTTCCTCAGCTGGCAGCAGCGGAACAGGCTGTAATGGCTGCTACATAACCCTTAAACCAGACTCCATTTAAAAAATACTCATTTTACCTGCAGAACTTGGGAGATGTTGGCATACCGCTGCCTCCATTTGTAAGGTGTTTGTATTGTGTTTTGTCCCACTAATCCTTTTTTCTGTGGTTTTTGATAATAACTTATCGATCGAGGCAGCAGGACACCAGCAGCTCCTGAGCTCTGCAATGTAAAATCACTGCTTTTATGAATGGAGTCTGGTGTGTGTGCAGAGAGCGATGTAACGTCTGTGTGTGGTTAAAACAATCATCTTCCTCTGTAACAAAAAGGCCTATCTCTGTAGGGATCCTTTCTGTCATGTTGTCACACACTTACAATAACAATCTGAGCCTGTCAGTGGAAACAACAAGAACTTTTAGGGGACGCACTCTGATCAGGCGCATTTGCCTTTAGCGATCACGGTGCAGCCATGAGAGCTTGTCTTGCACCAGGAGGAAATAGTCCTTTGGACCACAACACAAGTGAAATAAACTCCCTGGTTCTCTCTTCTTCTGCTAAATTTCTTTAAAAACTGGATCTAAAATGTGTCGAAGGTTCGATAAATCCTCCAACAGGAAGCGCCGTGGACGACTGCTGCTGTCAGCCGGCTCAGTCCAGACAGAACAAACACGGCATGATGGGAAACATTTAGCATGGAGAACATCCAGCATTGATCTCTGTTTTCTGATCAGGCGGACGGGACGAGCTTCAGCGTACTGTTTGGCTCTCAGGTTACACGGCAAGCTTTTAGAGGTCGATACGGGAGCCTGCAGGGGACATGTGTTTGATGTGATGGATGGCAAGGC
Organism: Semicossyphus pulcher; assembly: GCF_022749685.1. NCBI lineage: Eukaryota > Metazoa > Chordata > Actinopteri > Labriformes > Labridae > Semicossyphus > Semicossyphus pulcher. The sequence goes on from NW_027211691.1 coordinate 25,311,570, forward strand.
GAACTGGAAATGAATAAATAGAAGCAACGAAAAGTCCCAACAAAACTCCCTTACTGTAAGCTCAGAGGGGTCTTTATTTAGGCGGATTCACCCTTTAAGAGCAGTGACGGACCTGACTGTGTCTGCTCGGAGCAGCTCTCTGCTCTTCTTCAGTGTCACGTCGTGGCTTTAAATAATTACACATCTGTTTTTGGATAATGAGGGAGTCTGTTGGTCCCGGGGCGGGGCATCTCTTGTAATCTCTGCTCCTAAGCTCACAGAACTAACCAGAGAATAAAGAGTTGCTCGTATACTGGAGCCTGTTTACTCGTAGTTTCAAAAGGTTAGTTTGTTTGTGTTGTTTTCTTACACAACAATTCCAATAAGTAGCCAGCTGAGGCAGCGATAGAGCGGCAGCTTCTGTGTGCTGAGAGGTAAAATGAGTCTGGTGTGTCTGCAGAGAGCGATGTAACGTCTGTGTGTGGTTAAAACAATCCTCTTCCTCTGTAACAAAAAGGTCTATCTCTGTAGGGATCCTTTCTGTCATGTTGTCACACACTTAGAAGAACAATCTGAGACGTCTCAGTCAGAGACACCTGACTCCATCTACAGAAACAGTCATTTTACCTCAGAGAACATGCGTGTTGCTGGTTCGCTGCTGCCTCGGTCGCTTAGTCAGCTCGTGATTTTCTGGGACCTCGGTGTTGTACACGGTTAGTTCAGATCCAACACAATATTTATTTAACACACAATAACACAAACAAACCAACTGATCCAGGCAGCAGTAGGACAGCAACTCCCCGTGTTCTGTGAGGTAAAATTACTGTTTTTTCAATGGAGTCTGGTGGCTCTGAAGAGAGCGATGTAACGTCTGTTTGTGGTTAATAAAAAACAGAAACAGCGCCCGCTCCGGGGGGACTAGGGCTTCAAATAAGTCTAACAAGAGGAGACATCGTCCATCTTTATAAACAGTCTGTGGTACGCACAGGCGGTGCCGTGTTTTGGTTCATGCAGAGGAAAAGACGACGAGCAGCTCAGGTTCATCTGACAGCAGCGTTAAGTGTTTCCTTAACCCTGACCTCGACCTGTCTGTGTGAGCTGCTCGTACTGTATGTCCACATATTATGTTCCCTGGTCAACATGCCTGACATGTCAAATAGTGTATATACCAGCTGACCTCACATGACCTCTGTGTGTCTGTGTGTGCGTTTGTGTGTGTCTGTACACACATCACACTCCTGACAACGTGTGCATGTGTGTCTGTATTGACGTCAGTTGTAACCACAGTGCCAACATGGCATTGTCCAGTCCATTTAGGTAACACCAGTAACCGCTGCAGCCTCACACGCACACACGCCCACACACACACACGCACGCACATGCACACACGCACACGCACACACGCACACATACGCGCACACACACACACACACACACACACACACACACACACACACACACACACACAACTGCTCTGCTGTTAGTCGGTGGATTTCATTCCACCTGTTTTTATGTGAATTTTAAATTTGGACAAAAATAACGAGTGAAAAAGATGAAAATTAAAAAAAACAATAATTTACAAACAGGAAACAAAGTGAGTTTTACACAGATTCAGCTTAATCTTTAAACTTCCACTGGAGAGACGATTAATGGCAGCAGAGGAAAACATCAGATAACAGAGGAGCGATGAAGTTCACCTGACCAAAGGTCGTCCACTAAAAGTTCTTGTTGTTTCCACTGACAGGCTCAGATTGTTCTTCTAAGTGTGTGACAACATGACAGAAAGGATCCCTACAGAGATAGACCTTTTTGTTACAGAGGAAGATGATTGTTTTAACCACACACAGACGTTACATCGCTCTCTGCACACACACCAGACTCCATTCAGAAAAACTGTGATTTTACCTCAGAACCCACAGAAGTTGTTGGTCTGGGTTTTGTTCTGTGCTGGATCTAAACTAACCTTTTGAAAACACCACACACAAACAATAACTAAACTAAAATAAATGAACTGATAAAGGCAGCAGAAGAGCAGCGGGTCCCGTGTTCTGTGATCAATGAATCAAACAGAAATGTCAAATTTTCAGTGCGTTTTCCACATTTTTCCAGCTTTTAAGGTCCAATCATTCAGATCAAGTGCTCTAAATGATCTTATTATCTCATATAACAGCTGTAGAAAGAAATGTGTGTACATGTGGCTTCTTTGTGCCAGTTTTCTGAGAGCTTGGTTGATATTGGGATGAAAACTTGACTGCTGTCGTGTCTTATATTAATGGCATTAATGAAGGTTAGTTTGTCTGCTACTCTACTAATAACCTGAAGTCATCAGGGCCTCCAGTGCAAACCCATAACCCCCCAAAACAAGCAACGTGCAATCAACATATATTAGGTTTGTCATTCTTGCTATCTGACGATTCTGGCAAACTCAAGATCTCCACCAGACAAGCAGAAAACATGTCACCCTCCAGCCAACTGCATCGTACTCGAATCAAATTTAACTCTCAAAAACACCCAAATAAATTCTTCTTTTGCCTTAAAAAGTTAAGAAGTAAAGCGAATACAAACAGATCACATCCAGAGTAACAGTTCAGAGTTTGACTCTCACCCTCGTCGTTGATGAAGTCCTTCAGGGACGCCCACGTCTTGTTGTTGCAGTAGAAGGAGGTGTTTGTCGGCAGGCTGTCGTTGACGCAGTGCGCCGTGCTGCGGACGCATTTCTGCCGCAGGTTTCCCATGAAGAGCTGCAGGCCGATGAGGGCGAAGACGCTCAGACAGAAGACGGTGAGGATCATCACGTCCGCCAGCTTCTTCACTGACTGGATCAGAGCGCCGACGATGGTCTTCAGGCCTGCCGGACCGCCGGGGATGCAAGACAGCATTAACATTTAGAGAAGTTACTGCAGGAGGGAAGCTTCATTAAGAACGACTTCGTACAGAGCTGGCTTTAAACTAAACTATTATACTTTTAGTTAATTACTCTGTAGTTTAGGACTGCCCTCTTACAGGCAACGATTCCAATCAGCCAGACGACCTGAATCGACTCACATTTTGTCAGTGGAATCTCTGCACTGACCTCTCCCTCGCTGAGTTGCAGCTAGCATGTTTTCTATGTGCTTAACTGGTTTGCAGGTAAATTCCTTTACTGTTCCAACTTCAAAAGGTTTTTACTGGGAGTCAAATTATCCAGGGGTCTCCTCTTCTCAAAAACAAACTGACCTGGTGATTTAAATCAGCAAAAACACTGAACACAACAGGGTAAAGCTAAAATCTGTGTTTTTCCTATGCTCTTCTGCAGGGCTTCAGGGGCTGTGAGCTGAGCTGCTGCCAACTTTAGTCACTACCTGACTAAAATCGTTCTACTGCAATAATGAATAAATTAAAACACTGAGAAATAAATTGGCTGGAACTGGTTTGATGTCCGACAAACCCAGTATGTCAGAAAGGGCTGCGAGCTGAGCAGCTAGTGTGTTTTCTAGGTGCTCAACTTGCTTGCAGGTAAATTCTTTTATTGTTAAAGCTTGAAAAGGTTTTTACTGAGAGCGGAATTATCCACAGCGATCTCCTCTTCTCAAAAACAAACTGACCCGGTGATTTAAATCAGCAAAAACACTGAACAAAACAGCGTCACGTTAAAAATCTGTGTTTCTCCAATGCTCTTTGGTGAGCGTCGGAGGCTGGGGACAGAACTGCTGCTTACTGTAGCGTAAAACCTGATTCAAATCCTTCATCCAGTAAGAAGATAGTCTGTTTGAAATGTTTCAATCAGAGCTGATGGAGAACGGTCACAGGTAAATCAGCAGGCTGATAGTGGACTTTGGGAGTAAACTGAAAAAAAGAAATCTGCTCTGTATTCAGAAACAAAATATGATTCGACTGACAAATTCTGAGTCGGGTACAGCCCTACTACACTTAGTCATATGCAGTTCACACTAAATGAATCAGGGATCATAAAGATGGCCGCCATATTTACTTAAATCAAAACAACAAATTCTTAATGAGTCATTAACAAACTTGAAAGATTCCTCCAGAACAGTGTGAGACATGTTGAGGAGTCAGACTACAGGCAGCCATCTTTATGAACCAGTTAGGACAAAATAACACATTCATTGAATAAAAATAAAAATAAACATTTGACAGACAAAACGCTGCTGTCAGGTGAAAAACTCTTACTGTACATGTGTTTGAGAGATTCGTCCAGCTGACAACATTTAAATATAATATATCCTGTTAGTTTTTATGATGTTTCTCATCTGACAGCAGCTTTTTGTTTCTCAAAAACTGTGAAAAAGTCACGTTACCACCAACACAATGAAGCGAAACAGACCAAAACTCCCCATCAGATAAAACACACACACACACACACACACACACACACACACACAGAGGAACATATGGTAAAAACAGCAGGAACAGAACACACTCAGAACACAAAGGGTGCAGACAAGTCGACTGTCCTCGGCCAATCTTACCAAATCAAAGAAACAACCAGTTTTTCTTTCCCGTCAATTCATCAGAAACAGACACTACACACGTTTCGTTAGCATCCAACGCGGCTAACAGACTTAGCATTGTTCACGTTGTAGCGTCTGTAAGCTAATGAATTTAGTAATTTATGACATGCTTTTAGTACGCTGCTGCTACTATGAAAGAGTTATAACATGTATCAGACATTGTTATAACCAGCCACCAAGGCATTAGTGATGTTTAAATAATATGTTTAAATCAAGGTGTTAGCGCTGCATGCTAACATGCACAGTGGAAACATACAGAGGCTAGCCAGCAGCAGATCAGAAGAAAAAAACTCCATGTTCTGACTTTTTATATATTTGTTTCCCTGTCGTTGTAAGTTTTTATCTAAGATGCAAAGTGTGCATCAAACCACTCCCACAGTTAGTGAGCGGGAACCACGACACTAAGATCTTTTAATGCTTTTCATTAGCAATATGAAAAGTAAGTTAGCATTAGCTGGTTTTTAAGCTAGCACTATATTGTCACCAGTAAAACATTACAGGCTTACAGCTGTCGCTAATTAGCTTAAGCTCTGGATGTATTTTGGTCCCTATCAAAGATTAAACCTGGCTGTTGTCTGCAGAGAGAATTTGGCTGCGATGGTTTGTTAAAGAAAGAAGCACCTAACTGTACTTAAGTGTTGAATTTATGCTGTGCGTACGCTGGAGACGATCTTGCACTGCAGCCTGATGTAAATGTGATAGGTCTTGGTGGATCTGCACCAACACTTTTCGAGGATTCTTTGCCTAATGCTAGTTGAAGCTACGTGCTGCAGCCTTCATGCTTCCATATGTAGCTTTAACAGGATCGGTGATTGCCTGTCTCAATGTCTGGAGGCGTATCGTGTGTGTGCAAATTGTCTACGCTGCATTTTAAGTTTTATAACAGTAACTGCTGTTCAACACTTTTAAGCTCCAACTCCAATTTTAGAGCCATAGAAGCTAGAAGAAGTTTAGCACAGTAGCATAAAGACAGCAAGTATTTGGTGATGTCATTGCAGAGTAACACGAGGTCACACTCACGGCTGTGTGCAGAGTCCACGATGAGTATAAATCAGGCTTACAAAGGTTGTTCTTTCTGTCCAACAAAAATGGCCGCTCCTCTTCAGAGAAACAACGTAGCTGATCGTTTCACGTACATTTCCGAAGTTTAACTTGAACTGATATTAATCATACATTTTAAACTTCATGGTTGTTTCTCAGGACATCAAGTATTTGAATCAAGCAATAAGTGGTGCCCAAGTGAGTCGGCTACACGTCTTATTTCAATGAGTCAGAAATGTATAAACTAAATGGGATTAATAAGGTATCATCAGGATCCTGATTTAATAGGGTTCAGATTAATGATGTCATGTTTTCTGATGTTAAAACTTTAGTAAGATAATAAAGGGTTTAAACATGTGATGTAATTAAATCGCTCATTTTTTCTTTGCTCGTCTGTTCACCTCGTTTCCTTTCACTCTGATCAGCTCGAGTGTTTGACTGTTTGGAAACACAGCAGTTAAAAGTTACGACTCTTTTTTCACCATACTACAAATTAAATGTGAATTTTGCTTTAATAATTGTGTCAAAATGTCTAAATTTGAAGCCTGTTTCACTTCTTTTACTTGTGCATCATTGACTCCCTCTCAGGAGTGATGTGTGTAATGTTGCTGTTTGCTGAGCCTCTGATGTCCACTCACAACCCATTACTATGAACACTTGAGTGTTTAATTCTGCATACCACCTCTGCACCCATTAATCAAAGTGTGTGTCACAAAGCAGACGTATAGGTTCAGGAGGTGGTATGCAGGATGTGATCTCAAACACTCGTGAGTTCCTTCCAGCAGGCTCCGGCCGGGCGGGGAGCGTTTACCGTCCCCTGCGTTCGCTTCCTCACCTGGGATGACAGAGATGGTTTTGAGCGCTCGCAGCACCCTGAACGTCCTTAAGGCTGACACATTACCCAGGTCCACAAACTCAGTCACATATCTGCAACAAGGCGGGAGACAGAAGCACAAGAACAGACACACACAGAAGGGTATGACCACACTGAGCAACAACGAGCCGGCACAGAGGGAGAGAAGATACAGAGAGAGGTCCGGCAGAGACGGCCGGAGGATCGAGACACCGAGTGCTCAGAAGGGGAAGGCAGACGGTCCGAGCCGCTCACACGGAAACAAACTGGAGACAAAGTCAACTGAGAACATTTCATTCTTTAGTTTCCTGTCGTCATCATGCATCTATTTTACATACATGAACACTCTGGTGAATATTTATTCTTTTTATCTGTCTAATAATGTGCATTTATTTGTCTTCTCTGTTTGTGGATAAAAAACTAGGGATGCACGATATTGGATTTTTTGCAGATATCTGATATGCCGATATTTTTCAACCCTTTTTGCCGAGTTCGATACCGACATGTTTTTTTCCACCTAACTGCAGAGAACATGAAGTCTCCCTGTAGTGGAGTTGATATCATGCCTGCTCTTATTGTAGTGGCCAAAAACTGCCGTACCGCAGACATCTCGCACCCTTCTTCACGCTTGACAGAAGAGGTGTTGTACAAAAGGTCACGTGTCTGATCACTCACGTTTCTGAGCGCACCTGAATGCAGCATTCCCCCGCCACACGGCAGTGAGGGAGACATGCCCGGACTTGTTTACTGCACCTGCTACGGAGACATCAGTGATCGCAGACTGACTCTTTTTATCGTGTGTGCGTCCATGAATATGTGAGTTAGTTTAGTGCTGATGTTTATGTTACTCTCTGTTAGCGTCGGCTTTGGCCGCGAGTGTTTGATGTTAAGTCGGTAAAATAACAAGAATGTGAGCTAACTGTGAGCTAGCTAAGAGCTGTGAAAGTTGTTTAACTTCATCGGCTCGAGTTTCTGTGACTGTTTAGTCTTTATTTGTATATTTAAGAACTTTGTGCAGAAAGTGCGCGCACACTCGTGCAGAGTTAATGTCGTAACATTACGTGGAGCTTTTTTAGGGAATCATCGAGCGTTAAGGCCGAGTTAAAGCGTTGTTTTATCGGCGGAAAACATCTGCAGAAAAATGACATATCTGCAGATACCAATAACATGCCGATAATATCGTGCATCCCTATACAAAACTTTCCATTCCTTTTTATTTAACTTTACACGGACGTTTAAAGGAAGCCAAACTTAAAAAAGACAGGAGCCTTTACTGTTTCAGTAAATGTGAATGCACTGTATAAATACACTAAGCCTCTGTGCAGAATCAGACCCTCTGATAACCTCATCCTTTAATCGTTTATAAAGAATTATAAACAGAAAAAAAAGGACTGAAAATAAATGTAAGCGTGTTCCAATAAAACATGTAACTGCTCACGTTTTTGATGCAGCCGTATACATCAATGAGTTAATTTTTAAAGTGTGCTATTGAGCTGATTCATTACCTGTGTCTGTTTTAGGCTCAGAAACATATTTTATTACAAAGTAAGGACCAAAGCGGTTAAACGGAGGTCATTTGAAAAGGTCAGACTGAAAAGATAATAAATGCACGGTGACTTTACGAGGATTCGTCTCTTTTAGGAGTAAAAAGCTGCATTGTTAACACGTTTAAAATCAAAGCTTTGTTGTCTGAAATAGGAAATGTAAATGTTCGGCCCCTCTGCACTCAGACCTGGCCCTTCTACAAAGAAGAAATTAAAGAGGTTTTGATGTCGGCGATGTTTTAGCCTGAAACGAACCAGTTAGTCGTGTAGGAGGCTGAAAGTGCAGCTAAAACCAGAGAAGCATCAGAGAGTGTGTTAACCTCCTGAAAGTGTTTCCTCCACTGATTAAAAATCACAAATCTCCAGTTACGTCTCGTGTGTTCAGCTTTTCACGTCAGACTTTTCCTTCTGTCCTCTGTCTTCGGTTCAGATCAGGTGATTACACCTGTGATTACACCTGATTGGGCAGAGAGTGGGAAGTGGGCGGGGTTTGTACTGCAGGACATGGCAGACACGGGACAGACAAGAGAGAGGACGTTCACGACGACGTTCACGACGACGGGTGTTTGTTTTTGTCTGTCACTTGTCGCCCCCTGGTGGTGGAGGTGAGGCCTTACCTGGGATGACTGAGATAGTTTTCAGGGCTCTCAGCACTCTAAAGGTTCTCAGCGCCTGCAGGTTCCCTACTTTGATAAACTCTGTTAACAGCCTGTAGGGGGCAGTGTGGAGGTTGTCAACATACAACAAAAGGAGAAAAACATAACAAAGTCTGAAAATACTGAGGTGATTTCAAAGTAAAAGCCTGATTTCTTAGAGCTGTGCAACAAATACCAATCTACTACAAATCTGAAGGTGCTGTTTAACATGAACCAGTCAGAGTTTACTTTCATTGATCTGGAAAAATGTCAGAAAAATAAGGTTAAATTAAATGTGTTTATAATCATGGTGTCCTATCAAAACAAACTAATAAATGAAGGCTTACATTGTGCTGAAAATGTGTACATGTATAAGAACAACCAGTTTTAAGTCCTGACGAGACTGAAGATGGTGTAAACAGGCTCTGTGAATTTCAGTTCTCCATGGTAAACAGGCTGGTATCTGGGGCTTTTATTTTGAAGGTTAGGAAACAGAAGAAGTGGTGCTGTTACTCCGACGAACTGTTTCCTCACCTGTCAAACTCACCGCCGTCTACAGCTCCACAAAAACAGCACCTCTTCTTTCACTTCTAAACCTTCAAAATAAAAGCCCCAGATATCTCACTGTTTACCAGGGAAATCGTTTATCAGTCGGCTTTGGTTTGTAGCACGTCGGTGGTTAAATCAAGAGAAAGTGCAGAAATGAAAAAATATATTATATTTTATTTTGTTTGAAGGGATGTTAACTTTTTAGCCAAACAAATACGGTTTTTAAGTCGTCTTGTATTTTACTTTGAAAATCTGACTGTAAGGGAAGTTTAGATAACAGCTAATAAAAACACATCCCGCTCTTTGTTCAGTGTGCAGGCCTCTTTACATACATGTTAAATTCAGACATGATAATAACGATAGCGATCATTTCTTAAACTGAGTGTTATGAGGTTAAATTAGACGACAGGTTTGTACTCGGCCGGGCTGTGAAGGTCCCACCGGAGCCAGAAGGGCGCCAGGCGACGACGGCCATTTTGGGCCCCCTGTTAGATGGAGTCATCGGATCCTGAGCTGCTAACGGCCCTCCATTACGGCTCATATTTCAGCGGCGTTGACTGGCAGGCTGATTGAATTACAGAGGAGGCGGGGGCAGGGGGGGGCAGGCAGCCAGAACAGGCCGTTTACATGCAGGTAGAGATGACCAGGAGATAGAAGCAGAGACGCTTCACATCGCAGAGGGCAAAGAACCGGTCCTGATGAGGGTCATACGCTCATATCGAGCAATATCTGATGTTATTCTCATTTAAACTGTTTTACAGGTTTAAACGGCTCAAACGGTAAAAACATGCTGTCATGTCTTTTCTAACTTTTCTAACATTTCAAAGTTTCCCCACCTTTCTTCTAACACTCGATAAGAACATCCTGTTTGGGTTATCACATCCTCAGACTGAGTTTACGGCCAGGACACAAAGTGGGAACATCACTTTATTTCACTTTGTATCCGAGGGGTCAAAAGGTCAAGAAAGGCAGAAATGTAAGTTAGAGCTTTTGGGCGGCAACTCCATATATTAAAATAGAAGAGGAAATGAATGTAGTTATAGATCAAGTTTTTTGGGTTATTAATCTATTTTGTGATTTAGTTTGACCGTAAGATTTCTTTTGTTTGTTTGTGTATGTTTAAAATAACCCACGAATGTAATGCTGGTTAACCTCCCTCCTCCTCCTGAGCTGTGTCTGATGAACTCTCCTGCTGCTTCCAGCTCCTTCAGGCTGACCAGTGCCCAGTGTGATGAGCTGTAAGCTCGGATCAGTACCAGGATTTCTCTGATGGACACCAACTACCAGCGTTCTGTTTCAGCTGTGGAGCGCCTGTCCATCTGTCTCCGCTGAGTGGCAGTTTCACTGTATCTAGCAAGTCACAGGTGGGCTGAGATCTGTCTCACTACAGCGCTATGAAGCCACAACAAACAGATGTTACTGAGATTTAATGACAATAAACAGGCTGAGAGGATGCTGAGAGAACTACATCAGGAGGCAGGGTTGTAAAAGTCTTGATCTGTAACATTTGTCTGCAGGACGACGAGAAAACAACTTTTAAAATGCTTGTTTTTTGAGTTTGATCATCAATGTTTTTTAATTTGGATGAATTTATTATAAAGATTTGAACGTTGCACATTTAATACTGTCAAAAGGCTGCCGAGTGAGCTGCTGCTGGTCTGTGACGGCAGCCATTAGCATGTCATTACACCGGCAATATCAGTAACACAGGGGCGGACCGAGTGTGTGTGTGTGTGTGTAGACTGTTACCATGGGAATCCTCACTCGGTGGGAGGGAAGGGGAGCATCAATCAGACATTTACTGTGTGTGTGTGTGTGTGTGTGTGTGTGTCTATTTACTGACCGTCACTCTGGTTTTAATAAAGCCCGGGCACAGAGGGGTGATGTGTCAGGGGCGGAGTGTGTGTGTGTGTGAGTGTGAGTGTGTTTGCAGATGTAAAAGACGTGTGTCCATACATGGCTTTTTTATGTGTGTGTGTGTGTGTGTGTGTGTATGTGCGTGTGTGTGTGTCTAAAGAGGTGACTTATGTGTCCCTGTCCTGCTAAAGATCCATCTGACCGCCGGACGGCCCTCGGTTCAAGGACACACACCTGCTGACATGGTGTGTGTGTCTCTTTCTTTCTTTCTTTCTTTGTGTGTGTGTGTGTGTGTGTGTGTGTGTGTGTGTGTGTGTGTGTGTGTGTGTGCGTGTGCGTGAGGCCAAACAAGAACATTTTGAACGACAGGTAAACAGGCGGGAGACGACGGATGAGGAAAGAAAACTGTTGTCATTTTCTTTTTAAGTTTTGTTTGCGATCTTTTAAACGACCTTAAAGACTCCATCTCCCAGAATGCCTTTCTCACAGTTACCTGCAGAGGGCTTTAAATCTTAACAGAGACAGAGGCATTAAAAAGGAGCTCTGATTAAAGTTTTAAAGGAAGAAAACGACTCAAAGGTTCTGAACACTGAAATTTGAGAGTTTATGAAAGTTTGACTTTTTCAAATTGAATATATTTAATAAAAACGCTGATTTGCTTTTTCAGACACTGACAGAGACCAACTACAGGATGCAAAGGAACAGAAGGCAGTTATTTACCTGTGGAGTATTAAATCAAAGCCTCAGATTAACAGCTTCATTAATGAGTCTGAATCATCTCCACAGTCTCTCTGCACGCCGCTGAAATGTGTCAGATTTATCTCACTTACATGTTGTGTGCAAATCTGCAGAATCACCTTTTTTTATGGCCCAAAATACAGAAACATCTTTCACCTGCTGAATGATAAATCTTTGTTTGCATGTTCCTGTTTAAACTGGATTTCTGTGGGTCATCTCTCCTCCTGGATCCGCCAAAGCAGGCAGGAATCTGATGTGTTTCTGTTGTCTTAAGCCGACCACATGTGGGATGGAACATGTGAACCCCAGAGTCTGATGTCAGGACGAAAAAGCCGGACTCAAACTCACAGGAAATCTGTGGTGGAGATCTGAACGGACACCATAACCTTTGAAAATATCTTTAAACGAGACACTTTTTGTCCCAGACATATTACAGACATGTCAGAGAGGAAAGAGACCCGAGCTCGGCCCCGTTTCTGGTCAAATTTAAACTCCACAGACTTGTAATAAAACCTCTAGTAAAATTCTACTACGCAGCCACGTTTTCCAGCTCTTCCTGGGGGATCCCAACGCGTTCCCAGGCCAGACGTGTTATTGAATCCCTCCACCTTCCTGGAAAACCTCCAACAGGAGGTGCCCAGGAGGCATCCTGATCAGGTGCCCGAACCACCTCAACTGGCTCCTTTCGATGTGAAGGAGTAGCGGCTCTCCTCCGAGCTCCCTCCGGATGCTCCTTACCCTCTCTCTGAGCCCAGTCACCCTGCAGAGGAAACTCATTTCGACCGCTTGTATCCGCGATCTCATTCCGTCGGTCACTACCCAGAGCTCATGATAGGTGAGGGTTGGAACGTAGATCGACTGGTGAATCGAAAGCTTTGTCTTCTGGCTCAGCTCCCTCTTCACCACGACGGTCCGGTACCAGAAACGGTTCTTACATGAAGCTAAACGTAGTCAGTACGCTCCCTGTCTTGTCGTCTTTCTCCACATTTCGCATGAGTACGGCCAACGAGAGGACGGAGCTGCTTGGTTGGACGTTTAGGGCTGATTGCGGGTCTTTCTGGATCCACTCGGGTAAAACAAAGAAAAGATGAACAGACTCGGGACCTGGTACGAGTCTTAGTCCATGGTAGGCCTATGAAGACCTCCAGTCTGAACGTGTGATGCATCGGTCACCACCGAGTCGGCTGTGTCTAAGGCTAAGGTGTCCTTCTACACGTTTGTTAAATCACTTCGATAATAACACTAAAATCGATCATGGAGAGATGTTTGCAGACAGAAACCCTGACTCAGCACAAATTAAAGGTTCAATATATGTGTAATGAATGGTTAACAAATGCTGTGGTGTCTTTGTTCTCCACATGAAGCAGCAGCAGCAGCACACTCTGACCTACTGAAGGTAAAATGCAAAGCACGCCATCAGCTGTAAGTGTCGGAGCTGCCTGTTTTAATGGCGTGTTTGTCCTTTAAATGGAGCCATCCTCCCTCTGAGGGCCTGGGCAGCGGGGCGGCGGGTCGTCGGGGTCTTATTATGTAACCCTGCAGACGTGGCGGGAGTCCCACCCTCCGAGGGCACCTTCATCAGCACGCTTCAATTTAGCGAGCGCCCGCAGTGGAGGTGACACCGCTTCATTACGCCGCTCACCTCGGGTCACGTATTGATCCGATCGGTTCATTGTGATCGTTTATCTTCCCGCCGGCGTCCCTCTCTGCACGCCTGCCGCTCCTCGACTCTCTGATTGATCGCCGCCTGATCGCTAACCAAACCAAACGGCAGTGATTTCACATCAGTCAGTCAGTTAGTGAAGTGGACGGGTCGCGCTTTCTTCCCTCTGCGGAACAAAGCGGCAGCGTGGGCGTCGCTGAGAGGAGAGAGAAACTCAGAGCTGCAGTTTCAGAGTCTTTTTTCTGGCTTGAATTGACGGTTTGACGATCGCTGATGTGCTGAGGGAGTTTAGGGAGCGTCGGGCTTTTCAAACCTGTAATTTGGAAAATGTGCGGGTGTCACAGAGAAAAGCACTTTTCTCTTTTTTCTACAAAACACCGAGTAAAGTCATCGTATTCATCGAGTTCTCATCCAGCCAGATATTATTCACTCATCCCGCCGAGGACCTGCTTTCTCCCTCCTCTTTTCCTGTTTCCGGTTTCCATGTTGGCCGTTTGTTTGTTTGCTTTTCCCTCTCATCTCTGTTTAAAGCAGCTGAACAAACACTTTTTCTGGGAGATATTCAGCTCTCCTCGGAAATCTGTGATACTCCACTTCAAAACCTGCATTTTTTCCCTGAAAGTAAAGATGTCCTTTATGCAGCGCCGTGCAGAAGGAGAGCGGGGATTGTGCGATCATTCATCTGAACACAATCCAAGTAGGACAGCAGCAATATGTTGCATCATGAGTCATAAAAGGACCTTCCTGCTGGATTCAGACGCTTCTACGAGAAGTCGTTTTACTCCACACTCCTAATGATGCAGATCATATGTTGAAGTTTTCAGAGAGAGTCCGTCTCATCTTAAAAACAACATAAAAACCGAGCTGAGCCGGCATGAGCAGAAAGTTCTCCCTGGTGGTGCTTTCAAGGACGCTCTGACATTGGATATTTGAGTACTGAATTGAGCTAAACTCTTGCAAAGGAGTTTCTTTAAACATCCAAAAACAGTAAATAACTATAACATTCTGCCCTAAAACCAGAGTTCAGTGTCCATCGGTGCATCTTTCGTCTAATATAAAGTGCATCTTATTTTGAAAGGAATCACATTATTTTGAAAGGAACAGAAAGAATAAAGGTCACTCTTCTTCCTTGTCGCCTCTCTGACCCGCTGACAAACAGCCCCCGGGGAGTTTGTGTTAAATGGGGGGGTCAACCACCATCAGACACCCCCTCCCTCTCTGAATGCCCCCGACCACAGAGGACAGACTGCAGGGTGACCGGGTTTCGCTCAGGGAGGTCAGAGGTCAGCGGGTAGAGCAGCGCACTACCACTGGTGGGGTTCGAATCTCGCTGAGGTCATCATCACAGCAGGACACGTTTGAACAGTCCTGTCGCTGTTTCCCAAACCTTCATCAGGAATGTTTTACTTTGCGTCCGTCTGAAGAGCAGACTGCGAGCTGCTCCACACAGGTGCCCCTCGAGGGACTTTTCAGTTATTTGAATTAAATCAAAAGAACTGAAACCGTAAGATAAGTAATGATGTCATCCGCAAATGTTCAGCGTGGTGGTGTGAAGACGCTTTCTGTTACAGAAAGAATGAAGGCTGTAACTATACTCCTTTTCATGCGAGATTCATGGAAGCAGGATTATGTGACGATCTCAGATCTCAGCTGCACCCTGATAGTTTTTTTTAATATGCATGAAACGTAACGTGACAACATCATGACGACCAGATGAAGACTGTAGACAGAGACTTTTACTACAGTGTTGATTCCTTTAATTAAAATTATGACGATACATGTTCGTCAACCACCTTTTTTCCACGACGAAGACAAGACGTCGACGAGCTAAAAATAGATTTTTGATAATAAAAACTCTGACGACATGTGTTTTGTTTTCGTTAACGAGACTCAAACGTTAGAGGTGGCTGTCGATGTTTAAAATGCATATTTCCCCCACTGTGTGTCTAATCTGTCAAAATATAACCAATACATTCTGGAACTGGTTGAACTGGTTGAACTGGTTGAACTGGTTAAGGCATGTGCAGATCCCCCTGAATCCGACCCAGACGTAAAGGTGAGCACGTCCCAGAGCGGCAGGTGTCAGGAAGGTGGTCTGAACTTTCTCTGTTACCTCTTTCTGCTTCAGGCTCTGAGCGCGCTCACAGAAAAAGGGGCGTATCGAAGCGATCAGCGCCTGTCTGCTTCAGTCAGACTGTTGGAATGAGAAGCGATGATGGAAAAAAATAAACGTTTTTTCGGTAAAAACAAAACTGCTGCTGCAAATAGGCAAGAGGGGAATGTGCAGCATGTGCTGCTGTAACTGCACGGCTTCGTTGTGTGGCTGTACATGCGCAATGTTACGTTCCAGAAGTTTCCATATACACGTCACCTCAGCTGAGGATCTGCGTTACCCACGGAGAACATCGTCAGGACATTATTAATAGGACGGTGCTTTCCAGCAGATTGAACCTGTGTGAGGCCGACTGAATTAGTTTACAGAGAGAAAACATTTAGAGCTGTTTTAAGTTAAACTATAAAGATAAAAATATCTTAAAATCCAGATTAGCTGTCAAAATGAACTCTGCTTTGCTACAATAGATTTATTTTAGATCACTTCAAACGGGATTAGACGAACAGTGATCTCCTCATCGAGGTCTGCTTTCACAGGGTTAACAGGAAAAGTCACATAGAAGTAGTGAAGTAAAACTACAGTATGCTGTCCGGAGATTTTGAGGGCAGGAAGTAAAGACATGTTTTAAAATGAAGGACATGAGCTGAGTAAATGTACTTTGTCACTTTCCTCCACTTTGGACAGGAAGCATGGATTTCACCACTTCTTTACCCGCCCTGACTCATGCTTATTAAGTGTATTAATGACACACGACGCTGCAGCCTGAAGCTTGTTTTCATCGGGACTGACAGCACAATGAGACACTTCTGCACACTTTCTCCTGACGGTGCAAATGTGTCGAAACCTAACAAACACACGTCTGCTGAGCTGCACAGGCTGACTCCAGCCCGGACGTGTTCATGTTCCTGCACCTCGGCTGCAGAGACGGCCGCGCATTAGTCTGTATTTTTAATTCCACAGCTCTAATCCCATCAGTACAACAGAGGCCTGTCACACTCACCGCTCTGCTGCTCACAGCTTTAAACTCACTCACTGATAAACTCCACTCAGCTCTACTCTGCAGCTCTTTTCCTGCAAACGTTTCAAATTAAAAGCACGCTGAGGGGCTGAAATACTGTACTTTTTCCACTTTCCTGAGGGGCTTTTAATGTGAAGCATGTACAGGAAGTGATGACTGTACTGCAGCATGACACCAGATAAAACTAAGGAAGAATAAAATATGTAGTTTTTAGGTGTGTGTGTGTGTGTGTGTGTGTGTGTGTGTGAGACTCACGCCATGACGATGACGCTGAAGTCGAGCCAGTTCCAGGGGTCCCTCAGGAAGGTGAAGGGTCCCACACAGAAACCCCTCGCCAGGATCTTTATGAGCGACTCGAACGTGTAGATACCTGTGAAGGTGTACCTGAGGGACGGAGGGAGAAAGAGAGGTAAGGACAAAAAGGTGAGAGGAGGAAGAAGAAGTAATGGAAGAAGAGGGAATGATGGAAAGACAAATAAAGAAAAGAGAGGATAGAAGAGATGGAGAGGAGGAAGAGGAGGGTTAAGACGGACAGATGAAGAGGAGGAAGGAGATATGAAAAGGGGGAAGGGAGATTAAGAAAAAAGGAGGAAGGAAAGGATGGAAGAAAAATGAGGAAAAGGAGGGAGAGAAAGTGGGAGAATAGGGAGTGAAGTATGAGGGAGAGATGAAGGGCAGGATCAAGGAAGGTGAAGAAAAAGAGATCAGAGGAGGAGAGATGAATAAAGAAAAGAAGAGAGAGAGAGAGCGAGAGAGAGAGAGAGAGGGGAACAGAAGAGTGGAAAAGGCAGAATAAATATTAATAAAATCAGCTCTAGCCAAACATCCTTCACTTATTTATTTTGTCCCCAGAAACAAGTTTTGACCCGACGGGGAGTCAACTCAACCGTACAGAGACAGACAGACAGGAGAGAGAGAGAGAGAGAGAGAGAGAGAGAGAGAGAGGGAGGGAGAGAGAGAGAGGGAGAGAGAGAGAGAGAGGGAGAGAGAGAGAGAGAGGGAGAGAGAGAGAGAGAGAGAGAGAGAGAGAGAGAGAGAGACAGGCACGTCAGCAGCAGCAGCACAGCTGGAAGCCAGCAGGGAAAATACATGTTTTCCCTGTAACCCTCCTGTAACCCTCCTGTAACCCTCCTGTAACCCTCCTGCTATTCAAATGTACTCGTTTTTAGGTTTGTGCCTTTCAAACGCTGCTTTTAAAATCTGCAGAAACATCTGGAAGGGTGATTCTGGTGTTTTTAAACCTGGGCCATATTTTTACATATGTCGGGGTCTAAAGGACAAACAGGGACATAAACATTTTGGAATAGCTCCAGTGGATTGCATCAGCTGATGAAAGTGTGCCTGATAAAGGTACGTCCACTGAACGTTCTTCACTGACAGGCTCAGATTGTTGTTCTCAGTGTGCGACAACATTACAGAATAATAGATGTTTTTGTTACAGAGGAAGATGATTTTTTACATCGCTCTCTTCAAACACACCAGACTCCACTGTTAAAAACGGTGATTTTACCTTGTAATAGTTGCTGGTCTACCGCAGCCTTGAATGGTTAGCTATCTAGAATTGTTGGTGTTTTAAAGGTTCAGTTTGTATGAAAAGACAACAAAGATAACACAAACAAACTAACAGATTGAGGAAGCATCAAAGCAACAACACCTGCAAGGTAAAATGACTGATTTTAGCAATGGAGTCTGGTGCCTCTGGAGAGACGAATGTAAACAGCCATTAGACAGCTCTCTTCAGCTTGCAGAAAATGTTCTCTTGTAGATGTTTGTGTTAATGTGTGTTACATGCACTCTTTGTGGGATCTCATTTAACAATTTAACATCACCAAAGTCTCAAAATTACATCATAAACTACTGATTGGTGCAGCGGTAGAAAAGCAACTCCCTTGTTCTGTGAGGTAAAATCAGTGTTTTTCTGAATGGAGTCTGGTGTGTGTGCAGAGAGCGATGTAACGTCTGTGTGTGGTTAAAACAATCATCTTCCTCTGTAACAAAAAGGTCTATCTCTGTAGGGATCCTTTCTGTCATGTTGTCACACACTTAGAAGAACAATCTGAGCCTGTCAGTGGAAACAACAAGAACTTTTAGTGGACGACCTTTGACCCATCAAGGATTATGTTGCAGCCATTACAGCCTGCTTCACAGCTACCTGCTGAAGCAATCTACTGAGCAAAATGTATGCTACCTGTTTCGTCCCTTAAATATGTAAAAATGGAGCCTAGGTTTAATAATTTGTGAATTCCTTTGTAGCAGACAAAAATCAACTTTGCATTTGACTTTGAGTACGACAGTTTGTGCTGAATGATCAGCCAAACTTCCTCCTGCCTCCCTCACACTCCCTCATAAGCTGGTTCCAGTGTATTGGATGCCATTACACCATCAGAACAAACAGTGCAGGCATCTGCTGGCAGCGCTACATATAACAGCAGTCAGACGGGCTACGGGAATCCCCTACCCTCCAAACACGGACTCTGATTGGGGGACACAGCTGGCTGAAGATAAGAGAGTCAAACAGATAGACGGGTGTACTTACTCCACGTATTTGGCCCAGTACGCCGGCTCGGACATGGCCATGAAGCAACAGTTGGTCAGGATGGTGCACATGATGAACAGACTGAATAATGTGAGCAGGTTAAGGAAAAACAAGGTTTCACATCTGCAGAAACAACAAACACATTCAAACAGCTCGAGTCAGGATGTGATGGTTTAGACTGCATAAGAAGTGGACACAGCCTCCTGGTTTGTGTCTTCATCCTGCCTCCTGTTAATGTCCAGCAGGGGGCGACTGCACTGGTTTGCAGTAGTCAGAGTATATAGCAGTCTATGAGAACATGCTCCTCCTCCTCTCCTGATGTATTCCCTCAGTAAACATGTTCCTAATGAGTTTATGGTCTCAGTCTCTAGTTTCAAGTCTTCTTCAGCACAGCATGATGTTCATTTAGTCACTGATGCTCCCATTGAGAGTCACACAGACCAGGAAGAGGGGCGGAGTTAGGGACGGGCTACCTGTGATTGACAGGTCACTTTCACAGCTTTTGGCTTCACTAAAAGAGACTCTGCCGAGGTTCTTATTTACAAGAGTACATTTAATATAAAGCCTGTTTTATTTGCTGGCATCCTAATTAACACTAGTTACCATAATGCACCTTGCTAACTAAGCTAGCCCTAGCTAAAAACTAGGCTTTTGCTAAGCTTTTTCACTCTGTGATACCTGTGGAGTAGCTTAGCATAATTTACAGTTATCTCATGTTTCTCACACTGGCGCTCTGTGCAGGCCCTCATACAGCCTCTGCCTGAAACCACTCAGTCAGCTCTGTCCCTTTAAGAAACCCCGCCCTACAGGCCTGCTTTGTTCTGATTGGCCGGCTCTCCAAAGCTGCTGAGGCTGCACTTTGTGATGTCACGAAGTGCAGCGTTTAGAAAAAAAGACGTGAAACCCTTTGTACATTATTTATAAAGTGTATGATACAAACAGTAGAGGTTAACTGCTTGGTGTGTGTTCAGGAGCCTGAAATGGAATCAGCGGCCATATTGGTCTCTCGGAAATATACGTCCTTAGAAAGTGTTTTATATCATGTGGATAACAGGCGCAGAAAACATGTCAGAAGGTTTGACCTGCTTTAACCGTAAATCAGTACAATAGTTCGTCAGGAGGCAGGTGGGCGGAGTCACAGTACATTGGTAAATGGTAAATGGACTGTAATTATATAGAGCTTTTTTAGTCTTTGTGACCACTCAAAGCTGCTTTGACACTGCATGTCACATTCACCCATTCACACACTGATGGCAAAGTGCCCAACTGTCAATCAGTTATCACATTCATACCTATGAATGTTGGCTATGCCACCGGGAGCAATTTGGGGTTCAGTGTCTTGCCCTAGGACACTTAGACATGTAGCATGAGGGAGCTGGGGATCGAACCCCCGACCTTCTGACTGAGCCACAGCCGCCGCCAATGAGTGCCAGAAAGAGAATTTAAGAAGTCAATTTCGTGTTCTTCTCTGTGGTTTCGGGCTCTTAGTGATCGTGGAAAAAGAGCATCAACTGAAATGTAAAATGGAGAAAGTGAAGCTTTTATGACCTGTTCCCTCATTGTGAGTCTCTCCGGAGAGTGTCAGCTAAACGCCTGAAATGTAAATGTAAAGACGTCTCTTTTTCACTCTGTGTGTGTGTGTGTGTGTGTGTGTGTGTGTGTGTGTGTGTGTGTGCATGGACTACATGCCAAAGTGATTTTACATGTGCTTTTTTTAAATTTCCCATTAGGGCTAAATAAAGACGAAGTGAACTGAAAGGCTGTGCCAGGTTAGCATGTGTGCCTCAGCGCTCCCCTCCGATGCCTGCCACATTCAATACAGCAAATTAATATGCCATTAACAGCAGCGATGGGAGAACGGGCCCACTCTTGTCTAATCATCATATAATGGGGAGCAGTAACTTTCCAAACTGTCAGAAGGCAGAATTACATGTTAAATATCGCCTTCACCTGCCGTGTTCAGCGGCTACGCGCGCTCAGGTGGGAGAGGCTTTGTGAGCCCGGGCTCAGCTGTCAATCACGGCTATAAATGAATCATAATTATTGTAATTTGGCAGAAGGAACATGCTCCCCGTGCGAGCGCGGCCCAAACTCCAGCTGAAAGTTGTTTGAGCTGCAGGGTAATTGTTGATTGAGTGCCGGCTGTAATGATGTTGTTGGAGCGCGGTGGCAGGCGGCGAGATAATACGGTTACAGATTGACAAACAACACAAATGTCCCCCCGCCGCCGCCGCCGCCGCAGAGCCACGAGCTAATTATGCCGTAATGATAGCTCTGCTGTTGTGGACCTCCCAGGCCACCGTACAGGTAATGTTATTACACCTCCCACATCCACAACAGGATCTACACTCCTCCTTCTTTCCACATTTGTGGTGCTCAGTCATTTTTCTTAAACATAACATCAACGTGAAAGCTCAAGACGTCAACAGCAGTACCATCATCCCAATGTCACACACACCCTTTCAAAGTAAGAGCCTTTTATTTCTCTATTGCCCCCTGCTGCCTGGCTGCAGTACAGCTCCTAAAGCCCGCCTCCTCCATGTTAACAGATGGGACATGAGTCAAACTATACAATCTAAATACACATCAAATACATTTTTCTCAACATGTTTCTGTCATTATAGTTAGTTCTTATCATGCTGATTTATGTCCAAGTGTTCATTTTTATCACAAGTTTACTTTTAATTAGTTATTTGATGCTATAAAAAGGGGGTGTGGCCTCATGATTGACAGCTCTGTGGACAAATGAGGCTCCTGCAGCGTTCTGTTCCCGAGTAGCAGAGTAGAGGAGGAACGGCGAGAGGAGACGTAACTAACACTAACACTACAGTCAGTGAACTTTCCATCAGCGTGAATATCTGCTTCAGACCGACACAAGAAGCTGTTCTGCTGCAGACTGAGCCCACCTGAGGGCTCCAACACGCCAAGGACACCTGAGGGCTCCAACACGCCAAGGACACCTGAGGGCTCCGACACGCCAAGGACACCTGAGGGCTCCAACACGCCAAGGACACAAGGTCAAGGTGTGTGTCGGGTAGAGGAAGGGGCGGGACGTCAACACTGCGGCTCCACCAGCCGAACTCTACTGCACACGCTCTGGATACAGATGAGCGAGACGGCAGCGCCCGCTCCGGGAGGCTTTAGGCTTCACTTTTGTACAATAAGAGGAGGTGGAGACGCGTCAGCCATCTTTGTATACAGTCAGTGGTTTAAGGAGAGGAGGAGAGCTCTGTGGAAAATTAATCTCTCTGTAAAAAACAAGCTGCCCTTCCTGAAGTGCTGTCACAACACTTACAAACACTCCGGCTAAACAACGACACATCACTATTACAGTGCAATAACTTTGGTAACCTGGTGCTAACACATTATCAACAAAGTGCCTTTTAAAGCCACCATTAGTTAGCTCAAACCTCACACAATCCCAGCACAGCAGCTCAGCCACAGGTAATCACTGACAACATCAATCCATCCCAGCAACACCAAAGACAAACCACACACAGAGAGACACAGCTGGTGGCTGAGCTGCAGCCTGTCTGATGGATTAACGTGGTCCCAGAGCAATGCCTCATGGGACACAAAGTCCACTGTGTGTCCTCCAGACAAACAGGCCCTGTGGGAAATGTAGTCAAACATTGTTTTCTGTCAAAAACTACAAGTGGTGTCGAAGCTGAGAGAGGAAACGCACAGTCTTTGTTTTCTATTAACAGAACTGTGTGTGTGTATGTGTGTGTGCGTGTGCATGTGTGTGTGTGTGTGTGTGTGTGTGTGTGTGTGTGTGTGTCCACCTCACACCACGGCTTGTCATTGTGGCGCCAGCGTGGTCGGGCATGAATCCAGGACACACTTGATCACACACACACTTACAAAAACACTCATACCCACACACACACACGCTAAAAACTTCACGTGTAGACCACAACCAGTGATTCCCAACACACACACTTGTTCTAATTTTTGTCTGATTGTAACACACACACACACACACACACACACACCTAGCACATCAGCAGCGCCACACCTCCGCCGCTGACCTCTTCCCCCACTTATCCCCCCGACAACAGCGGCGTGTCCGCCGGCTCGACATCTCTCAACACCAGCAGCCACGTCCAGAGGTAAAAATAGACGAGTGTGAGGTGAGAGGATAGGGGAGGGAGGGAGGGGGTGTCGGGGGGAGGCTGTTGAGTTTTGGGTGTGAAGTAATATCTGTCATATTGGCGTGGCGTCTGGAGCCAAAGACGGACGCCGGCGTGGAGTCTAAGTGTGGCGTGAGACGGGCGACGGGCCAAAATCTCCATCAGGAGGCCTTTTCCAGAACATCTGGACACTCAGCTTTAAAACACACAGAGGCTTTAAACCATCTGATCTCACATGTGTTCTTTATGTTGGGAGTAAAAATGTAAGACGGACTTTGGAATAAAATTGGCTTTTAAAAGTATCATCTATTTTAGGGTCTGAATGATACAAAAAAGTTGTGAATTGTCCAAAAGTCCACTAACAGTTCTTGTTGTTTCCACTGACAGGCTCAGATTGTTCTTCTAAGTGTGTGACAACATGACAGAAAGGATCCCTACAGAGATAGACCTTTTTGTTACAGAGGAAGATGATTGTTTTAACCACAGACAGACGTTACATCGCTCTCTGCACACACACCAGACTCCATTCAGAAAAACAGTGATTTAACCTCACAGAACACAGGAGTGTCTGGTCTAATTCTGCCCAAAGCAGTTAGTTTTTTGTGTTACTGTGTGTTACACAAATATTCTGTCGGATCCAAAGTGACAACGTAAAACATCAAAGTCGCACAATAACACAAACAAAGTGACTGGTGGAAGCATTGTCTGTGATGTACAATTACTGTTTTTGTCAATGGAGTTTGGTGGCTTTGAAAATCACCTTCCTCTTCATCAAAAAGGTCCATAAAATAACTCTGATTAATGTCAGTATCTGCCGTTTGGTATGAAGGCAGACTATGAACCTCTTTAAAAAATGAACTAACGAATGAGGTGAAATTAATGTAATTATTCAGCCTATAATTTTTACTATTAAAGAAGGAGCTTAAAATCAGATCGTCCGTTTCAAGCTGACAGATAAATATTGTAAACTTGTAAAACTTAAACTTATATGAACATCGCCACATAAACTAGATTTAGAACTAGATTTTGCCTGTTTATGTCAGAGGTCTCTTTACACCCTGTTTCCTCTCTGAGACGAGTTTACACCGACTCCTGGATGTTTTTCAGACACGAGCAAAGGAGGGACAGTCAGTGTATTTACCAATCACGTCAACTGACTGTGTGTGTGTGTGTGTGTGTGTGTGTGTGTGTGTCTCATCCTGTCGCTCGTATCTCAAGCCTGATATCATCTTGAGCTGTCTGGCGAGCTATAAACATGACCAGTAAATATTTCCCGTCAAGGTGGTCCCTGCTCACACACACGCACAAACACAGGTGATGATACAAACTGTACAGACACACACACACACACAAACACACACACAGCCAAACTCTGACCCTTGACCTTTGACCTACAGCCACTCTTAACCTTGTCATCAGCTCTATAGAATATCAGATAGGTTTGTTCATTGTGTTTTTTACACACCTGTGGATACACTGTGATGATCCCATGCTGACGTATATTTTGCAAATACTGGGTATCTTGGAGCGTCCATATTTTAAGACTATAATTCCATTTTTTGTCACATTTTCTGGGATCTAAACGTCTGATGGGAACAAAAAGTTTTGGAATTATCCAGTAGTTAGCTGCAGTCGGCAGCCGTGAACAGGCTGTAATGGCTGCTAAGTCATCCATGGGAAGAAAACAAAGTACGTCCTTTTTTTAAAAAAAACACAAACAGCTGTTGCATCAGTCTCTTCAAAGCCACCAGACTCCATTGACAAAAACAGTACTTTTTACCTGCAGAGCACGGAGCAGGTTTTGATCTACCACCTGAATCGATTAGTATCTTTCTGTTATAATGTGACTTTGGAGTTTTGAATGGTAAGTTATGATAAAACATACATTTGTTTAACATGAAGTTGCACAAAATACTAACTCATCGAGGCCGCAAAAGACTCTCCTGTGTTCTACCAGGTAAAAATACTGTTTTTGTCAATGGAGTCTGGTGTGTTTGAAGAGAGCAATGTATCGTCTGTTTGTCGTTAAAAAATCATCTTCAGTGTTGTCACACACGTAGAATAACAATCTGAGCCTGTCAGTGGAAACAACAAGAACTTTTAGTGGACGACCTTTGACTCATGTTGCAGACATTACAGCCTGATTCACTGCTGCAGGCTGAACACGTCTACTGGAGACATTCAAACACTTTGTGTACCGTTTACACGTTCAGACCTTAAAAGATTTAAAAATGGGGCCCTGGTCTATAATTACAGGAGCAACACTCTTATCAGGCGTGAATGATGTGTTTTTAGTCAGCAGTGAAAACTGTTTGCTTAAGGTTTACTATCAATCAACATAGTATAAGCTAAACAGTTAGCACAAAGTCCATCACTCAACACTGTGTACGCTAACGTGTTATTACAGAGCCCATCACAGAGCTCTGTGTATGCTAACCTGTCAGCACACAGTCCCGAACCTCTAAACTGTTAGCATAGAGCCCAATACTTAACACGCTGCTGTATCAATACAACACTGCGCACACACACACTTAGGCTTCTCTCACACATGAACACATAAACACACAGTACAACACTCACTGTTCTATTCACAGTCATACACACATGGTGTACTCGCAGCTTTAAGGATTTCTTGGTTATTAACACTTCCCCATGATTCTATGTTGTTCGGCAAAGCTTAGAAAGAGACACGGCTGCAACTCGCTAACTACTAAGAAAATACTCGGTGCATGTGACAAGAATATTTGGCTGACTTTCACGCACGGCTAACGGAAGCTTTTGGGAAGCTGTGATCAAGACATGTTTGGCATTTTACTTGGAAAGGATTCATTTGCCATCAAAATAGTTTCTTATTTATAAATTTGCCAATCAACTAATTAACTGACGAACAGTTGAAGCTCTAAACAAGAAGAGCTCTGGCTCCCTGCAGGAGGAGAAGAACCAGATTTTGATTTGACTGTAGTAATCGTGTCAAAAGGATGCTGAAATAACTGATGCTGATTACGATGCAGAAACATTTTGTCAGGTCCACGTTGACAAGAAAATAACTGAAAATACCTTTTTTTCTGAATTAAGTTTAGATGAACCATTTCTGATGCAACACCGGGCGTTTGGGAGCATCTCATTGCTGACAGGCTGTCCCGACAGCGTCAAGATGCAGGAACTTCGAATTTAAATAGAAAATCAAAGCATTCCCTCTAAAGGCAGAAAGCTGCAATGCTAAAGCAAGCGTGGAAATCTCTCATCGTAACTCCAAAGACAAATGGAGTCAGATTAAAGCCTGCATCGACTGTATTGGATTATACTGATTATCCTCGAATGCAGAGATGGAGACTCAGAGAGTTTCAGACTTGGACTTGAGTCGCACACAAATGTGGGACTCGACTCGGGCGCTAAATTTGGGACTCGTGCAGAACCTTTCTGTTTTGTATTTTTGGTGCATTCACAATCTGAACGTCTTTCCCTCCCATCGCGCGGAACCACAAATGACACCATTGCGAGCGCATCACCTGCAGCTGCTACAGTGCCATTTGTCCTTTCTTTTGTCTTTTATAACTTCATGCAAAGCTGAAACAAAAGAATCGCCGAACACACAGCCTTTATGAAAATAAAGGATGCTGCATCACGTCGAACTTCATGAGTTAGCAAACATGTTCAGCTCAGCTGAATCAGCTCTCTAACGTTAGCTTGCTTCAAACGCTAGCTGCCAGTGCTGGATTGGCTTTTCTATGACGATGAAATTCATCCACATTCTGCTCTGCTTTCAGTCTGGACGCACATTAAAAATCGTCCTGAAACAATGAACGTTTGGGGCAAATATCGCTCTTTCTAACCGATCTATCAAACGGATTTTCATGTGTAGGACGGTTGAAGTTCCCCTTAACCTGTAAAACCGATATCTGTAAACTCTCTGAGGCTTTGTGTTTTAGAATCGACCTGTTTATCTTCGTTTACGCCTCGTCAGGCCGGTGCTGACGTGATCCAGTGCAAACAACAGGATGGAAAGAAGCAGTGAGGAAGGCTGAAGCGGTGACCGGCCTTCAGACGCCTGCAGTGATGAAGCACCAGCCTGCTTCTGTTTGTTTACATTCTCGCCCACACTGCCGTCAGGGTGGCCCGGCCGCACACACACACACTCAGAACCCCGCCCCTCATGCTGCAGGGCCACTGCTCTGTATCCAACCTCTGACCTCTGACCTCCCTGCAGCCAGCAGCAGCGTTGTTACATCATGAATACATACAGCAGCAGCAGAAGAGTGTGTAAGGATATGAGTGGACGAGGATCCTGATGGCGATTCTGCGGATGGGGTGGAACGGGCTGAAGATGTAGAGAGCTGACGTGGCACTGAAACGGAAGATGGCTTTCCCTTTGTTCAGGACTATGAAGGTCTGCAAGAAACACAGAGAGAAACAGGTTTATCACACAGACAGAGCGGCACATCAGGAAATCACAAGCTGACGATTTAACTCACCGAACATACAGAATGACCTCATATGCACTCTATTTTAACCCTTTGAAAACCGTCCTACAGAGGGCGTTTTGTATTTAATGATCCTGTTTAAATCAATCTTAAACAAAAACTCAAACAGCTTCCTGAAACTCAGCAGGGGCCTGACAGAGTGAACGCTGTTTGTGTTCTGGAAAGGATCTTTTTCTCTGCGTCTCCAGAAAGATTTGTTCTTTAAACTCGGGACCGAGTGGGTTGGAGCTGTTGTTGTATTAAAGACTGACAAGAAAAAATAATGAAAAGAAAAATGAATATAATCAATAAAAACTTTCAGTTCTGTTGCAGCTGAACGCTCAGGCTTCTGCTGTTGGCATCACTGTGTTGTACATTCGTTGATGATGTCATTACTTTACAGTACAGGCGGTGTAATCTCTGAACCCATCGACATCATCTGACGACGATATATCCTCTGGGAATAACGGTGAATTTTGCAGGTCTGTTTGGTCAGACGACTTCCAGCCCAGACGTCCTCCTCCGTGCGCTGCATGTTTACAGTCCAGTCAGCAGCTCGAGCAGCGACCGTGTGTTCAGATCAAAGGTAAATTCTCCCTCCAGATGTGTCTGCTAAATAAACGCTGTCACCTCTCGGTTCGTCCCATCCCCCGGAGGAGCGCCCGTTCATCTGTCTGTGCTGAGTCTCAGTCTCACTGTAAACAGGAAGTTACACAGAGGCTGCACTCTGGCTTACTGCAGCGGGATGAAGCCCAAACAGAAACAGATTTTCTTGTGATCGACTGTCTGAGGCTCGTTCACCTACGCTGTAATAAATGGGTTTATACGTGTGCGACTGCAGTAACGACAACTTGTTTCCATCCGCCTTCAGCCTACATCTGTCTACATGCTGTTATGTTCTCTGGGTACCATTTGCTATTAAGGCAGGCTTTACAAAGCATTAATAGATATAAGGTAATGGCTTCATATGGTTAATTAATTATTGATTAATGCTTTTTAGATCAGTTGGAAGACATTTAGAGAACAACCAGGAAGTGAAAAGTCTCCTAACAGCTGTTCCTGCTTCCTGTTGGGTAAAAAGTTACGAAGTTTGACAACAAGTAAATGTCGGGTGAAAAGAGTCGAAAACTTTTATTTTATTTAGATTTCTCACAACTTTTCATCCGATCTGCATTCGGAAAGTTGTTTATAAGTGATCTATAAGAAACAGGAGTATCATCCTGTCAATTTTCTAAAGGCTGTAATCAGATTGTGACACATGTTGCGTCTGTGACTAGACACAGTATCATTTATGTGATGTTGCTTATAGTTGCATAATCCTGCAGTCTGGCCTGCTTCATAGAGAGGTAGAGTTTATATTCAAAGGTGGGAAAAAGCTCAATGAAAGAATTATGTCTAAACCATAACAGACAGATTGTTGGAAAGACCCTGGACTCTTCTCAGTGTGTGCGTGTCATTGTCGCTGCAGGTTTTGTGTTCAGTGTTGAGGTTGTGTTGATTATCGGAGTCTCATGTTTTACCTGTAAGACTCATGTTTTTCATTTCCAGACAACTATGTTCATGCTTTGTGTTTTAAGTCACATCGGCCTCTTTATAATCTATAAGCAGCTCAGGAAAAATGAAGAGCCCACTCCTTAAATCAGCATCTCTCTCTACACGTCAGGGCCGCCCAATCCAGATGTGAACCATTAAAACCTCCTGACTGTGATCAAGAGGAAGATGGACGGTCACAAGCCATCGAACAAAGCCGAGCTGCTCCAAGAGCGGCCGAACGTCACCCAGCAGCTCTGAGACAGACCGGAGGAGAGCACGCAGAGAGGCATGAGAGCTGTGATTATAAACCTGAGTAAAAACTTTCTGTTGTTTCAACATGAACTTGTTTTTTTGTATTATTGAAGCTCTGAAAAACATCTTTTTGTTTCTTAACCAGTCGACAATTTCTGCAAATTAAAGACCTCAATGAGAATATTTGATTTGGAAGGAGGAGAAATGTTGTTTACAGTAAAACAACGGGTCATTTCACTCATCGTTTCTGCTGCCGGGGGATCGCTGCAAGTATTTAAGCTTAAAATATGTTCACATATTACAAAATCGATTGATTATTTTCCTCAATAACAAGATGTAATTTCACCCAACTGCTAGAAAGTTGCATTTTAATTACCTGGCCCCGTACGAGATCTTTCCCCCCACGGTCCCTAATGAGAACGTATTTCGGCATCGTTGCTTCTCGCGTCTTCCAACCAGCTTGTCTTTGCTTATGGTAATGTTAGGGCACTGTGTGACAATTTTCCCATCAGCCTTAAATGCACCATCTGCACATTTAATACCAACAGCAAATTTACGGCAAATTTAAGACGAATTATGACCTAAATTTCCCTGATTTTAGATTAAGACTTTTTAACGACCTGCGGGAACCCTGATTTCTCTGCGTACGACGACGCAGCTAATGAACAAACGTGCAGAGTGAATGCGAACGACAATTCATATCTAAGAAGCAGCCCTACAGATCTCTCTGTTTGAACAATGCACACAGAGCCATGGCAGAGAGTGACAGCTTTAACAACAGCAACAACAACAGGGTGTTAAACTTTAAACAGAGAGAGCAGACAAACTGTGTCACACACACTCTCACTCCATCACCTCCCCCCAGATCTCCTGTGAAGTAGGCTACCGAAGAGTCAACTTATCTTTCACGGATTCTCCAACAGAAGAGTCGGGGTATTTCCAAAAACACGGGAACAAACACACACACACACACACACACACACACTCTCTCTCTCTCTGGGTCACCTACCCTCTTGTCTTTGAAGTAGTACTGGTCGATGTCTTCCAGGGGAACGCCCACCAGATGAGACGGGATGTCGGCGAAGATGCGCGGCAGCTGTTTTCCTGCCTCCAGGTCGGGCCGGGGCCGGGGGAGCACCACGTCGCCCAGGTCCTGATAAACACACACACACACACACACACACACACACACACACACACACGCATAACACAACATCAACACCCATGCGAACATCTCACATCTGCCTGATGAAGCTGCCTTACATCTCTGCCTTTCATTCAGGTTTAACCTCAGATATCTCATCTTCTGGTTCCTGTGTCATTCTAATAATAATACTGCCTAGCTGTGTTTGTTCGGCGTGTGTGTGTGTGTGTGTGTGTGTGTGTGTACCTCCTGGTAATGTTTTTTGCGTCGGGCCTGCTCCTGGGCGATGCGCTGCTCGATGGCCGCCAGGGAGTCCGGCGTGAAGCGCTGAAAGCTCTCTGGTCCCATTGGAAACACACAGCCAGCCATCTTCTCATCCTGATCCTGCTGCTGACTGGCCCAGTTTACCAGCTGCACAGAGAGAGAGACAGGATCAATATGTTATCAATACTTTACCAAAAATCTTGTATGTGACACCCAACTTTGGTCTACATCTCTGTGGACCTATTTTTACATATTTTAGGGTCTAAATGACAAACAAGGAAAAGTGTGTGAGTGTCTCCAGCAGACGTGTTCATCCTGCAGCAGTGAAACAGGCTGACGACCTTTTGATCCATCATTATGTTGCAGCCGTTACAGCCTGTTTCACTGCCGCAGGCTGAAGACGTCTACTGGAGCCCCGGTATTTAAAAACAAACAGAATTCACTTTAAATGTTTTGGTAATCTAAAATCTTTTCAGTTTGAACATCACAAACCAGCTCCAGATTTGTGTGGAAGAACTAAAGTCTCCTGATACACTGATATTATGTTGCTTCATCCATGTGTGCAGTCTTATAATTATGGGATGTTTAGGTAATAAGGGGCAGGCCCTTAATAGTGTCCCATTAACACTCAGAAACAGGGCGATCAAGTCTAGAGTTACACTGATAAGGAGAGAGGGAGTCTGACGATAGGGTTACACAGGGAGAGAAGCAAGAGAGCAAGACTGACAAAGTGTGTGTGTAACAGGTCTGTGTGTGTGTGTGTGTGTGTGTGTGTGTCCAGACCATCTGCCTGGGATCCTAATTGAATGATTAGACAGGCCTCGTTTTTCAACCCTTCATGCATTTATTCTTCACAGCTCCCAAATCTGATTTCTGAAGTGTGTGTTTGTGTGTGTGTATTTGTGTGTGCGTGTCCACATCAAAGGAAGATGGAGCTCTGTTTTCCATTCTTATCAAAAGCTGTCATCCACTTACTCTCTCTCTTACACACACACACACACACACACACGTCAGGTACAGTAGCTCCTGATGAGATGTTCAGTCCTGGTTTCCATTCTGCTCTGACTCACGGTCACGTACACTCGTGTTTGTTCACCTTTGTACCTGTCAGGACTCGTGAGGTGGATCTGAGGTGTCCCCACATGATAAACAGGAAACATAAGGAGGAAAAAAATGTAGCCAGACTGATATTTTAGAGGCTGATACAGACACCAATTTTACCGATATGGAGGCCGATATCATGGATTTCTGAGATGGAATAAAATGCGATACCGGCGTGTACCGGCAAAGCTCTGATCCAATACCATGATTAAAAAGTCCCAGCGAAACGACAAATCTCAGGTAAGTTAGCATGCTATGATAACAATCAGCAACAACAGTGCAGTGCTAGCAGAGAGTCTAATGTTTATCAAAGCTAGCAAAATGTTAGCAAATAGTGTTTTTCCTCATATAATTCGGAGGGATACCTATGGTGTTATAAAAAAGGTATTAAAACATCTTTACTGAGAGAATTGTTAGTTAAGTAACGATGGACAAACAATGTAAGGACGCCATTTTTTAAATCACTCCCTGCATTATTTTCTGCATTACATATCCTGTAAAAAAGTTTCAAATCAGCTAATATTGGTAACATATATCCCGATACCAATTTATCTGAGAAAGGCCCATAATATCGGCTGACTGATATATCGGTCAAGCTCAAACAAAGCTAACATGTTATGATAGCAAACAACAACTGCAAAACCCTAACAGGCAGAGAGATGTTAGTCAAAGCTAGCAAGAGAAAACTGATTCATTGATTAATTTTCCTTTTTTTTGTTTGTAATTAAATAAAAGTTTGTTGGATGTCAGACCAGATTCTTATCCCCCTTTGGTTCCCTTTAACAGCCTAATCAGAGAGTGGAAATGTAAATGATACTGAATTCAGGGTGTCATCCACAGACTAAATGTACCTTACGCTTTCTGTTTTGTGGATTTTTTTAATGCAATCTTTATTTGTTCAAACAGACCAAATTTGTCACTGGCGGTGAATACTTTCTGTGACTTAGTCTGCTGATCTTACAGACGAGTAGCAGAATAAAGAACGACTGAATGACCTTGTAAGACTCTGAGTCCGTTTGATTTTAAAAGGAAAGAGTCACCGTCCCTTCATACAGTAATCAGTCTCTGAACTCTTCATCCGCTTCTTTCAGCTTCTGGCCGAACGACGACAGACCGCGACAAACATCAAACTCCTGAACGGACACTCTCATGTGTCTGCCTTCCAGTGTTTTTACTGGTTTCACTGTTTTTAATGATGTTTCTTTTTGTTTTCGTTCTCATTGTGACTCTTTGTTGTTGTGCACTACTTGGTCTGTTTTACGGCCTCAGTGCAACAACACTTTAATGAAGACTGAACTGAACTTGTGTTGCATTAATGGAAGTAAGATTACAACATGCTGTAAGATCCTTCCAATTAAAAAGATGTTTATGTGACCTACAATTTCTGACCATAAGTATGCTGACTTATTCCGTGCAAAGTCTGTCACTAGTGAGATGTTTTCACGCTCCTCTTCTGAAGGGGGAAATGTCTGTGAGCTTCCCTAAAATCTGGCTTTCAAATATACTCAGCTAGATCTGAGCGTAACAAGTTTGCAAGCCAATCAATGTGGAAGACGCAACAACACCTGCAGAGAAACCTGAAGCGTCCAGCACAGACATGAGAGCAGACTTTTCTAGTTAGCATTAGCATAGTGAAAGTTCTGAAGGCAAACGTGGTAGAGAGGGAAGTGTTTGATTGATCTTCAAACAAACACTGTTAGATTGGAGCAGATATTATTGCATGTTTCACAAGCTCAAAAGCTGTCGGTTACAAGCTAACAAGCTAACAAACGACATAAAGATGCTAACTACAACTGCTACTCTGATACGTTTGCTAAACGCTCATTTATTTCATAGTTATTTCTATACGGACATGCATGGAGCAGGTAAACCATAAGCTGCATACATAATAATAATAATAATAATGGACGTAGCCACCGTGACATCACATCAGTTTGTTGACTGACTTTTTGATGCCTGAGTTCGGCATCTTGGCCGCCACCATGTTGTTTTAGTTAAGCCGGAAGTGACCATATTTGGACGAGAGGGTGGAGCTTTAGAGGAGTTAGCACATGTTAAGCTATCCAAACTATACAGTCTACATGTGTGGCTAATTTATTATCTGGCAACGAGCTGGTTAATTAAAAAGAAATATATCGGCACATATCAGTAAATATATATGTTCATATCGGCCTGTAATATCTGTCTACAGATGTATCGGCCAAGTTCTACATTTTTTTGTCTTCACTTTTTTAAGCATTATTTACTCTCATGTCTCTATTACTATATAGAACAGTGAATAAAAAATAAAAATATCATAGATTAAAAAAAGGTTTAACTTCATTTGTGCTCAGTGAAAACATCAAAGTGTCTTAATTATGAAAACGTTTCTGATGTTTTTGTCATGAAGGCTGTTTAGAAGTCGTCCGTATACTAATGTGACTTTTTTAAAGGTGATCGGACATTTTTGTTTCTTTCAGTGTCTCATTTAACTGAATTGTAGATTCACACGCAGCTTCCCTCCGAGTTTTACTGGAAGACAACAATCGTGAAGGAAGTCCTCGTAAGGCTGCGGTCAGCTGCCTTGCTCAAGGGCACTCTTTAATTCCCTCACTACACAAAGTGTTTGATGTGAGCAGGATGAGCTGCAACAGCAGGCACACTTTATTTTACTGCTACAGACACAACGAGCGAAGAGGAGACAAACAGAGACAGAGACTCGGCTAATTTCTGGGTCAAAACTGCGACACAGACGACTCGCCAACCAAACAAGCACCGCCCTCAGGAAGGACACACACACACACACCGACACAAAGGCTACACACTGTAGCTTTGTGTGTTCGTGTGTAGAAACAGCTCATACCTAATTCCGTCGTATTTCCTGTAGTCATGTTCAGGCTTGAATTCTGCAATATAACCATGAATGTGTAGCATATTGTGTATGCATCACACACACACACACACACACACGCACACACACACCGTTATAACCTGACTGATGCACAAACACGTCAGCCAAACTCACACTCACACTTATTTTATCTTTATTCAGGAGGAAATCTTCACTCGTTCGGTCATCTGACCTGAAGCCATCACAGACATCTCTAACTACGTGTACTGTGGGTTGAAGTCCCTGAATGCACCTTGGACGGTGAAGGTCCTCACAGGTCCAAACTGACAAACAAGAACCCTAATGGGCCCGGGAAATATTCTTTTAAGCATGTTTTGTAAAAACGGTTATTCAGCCAGTAAAATAGGTTTTCCTTTTTATTTAATCCCTCTGTGTATTTCATGTGTAATTTATATAGAACTTTAAAGTGTTTTTGGTGAGATGAAACTAACTAGCACAACAACAACCAATATCTTTTACAATTATATAAACTCGTCCAGTTTCATCTGAGATCTTACAGAGCCGACCTCCTCCATGTCCAAGAGCAGAACGAGTAAAAATAAGTGCTCTACTGTTTAACATGTTGAAAACAATACAATGCTATTTTCCATCGTACTGTAAATAAGGTTCATAAGGATTAATAAAGAGGCAGGGATCTTTTTATTGGTCAGAGCTGCACCTTGTATACTATTGGTCGGGGATTCTGACAGGGTGGTAACGAAACAGATTCGTTCGCCAACATCCAGAGTCCGGCTCTCACAGCTGGAAATCTCACCAAATCTCTCGCAGTCAAACGAGACTTTAGAGTAAACAAACATGGCGGCTGACGGGCAGGAAGAACTGGTGATGATAGTTTTTGGACTTTTTACTGAAAATTCAGGAAGAAAAAAGAACAAACTGTGGATGAAGTGGTGGCGACGGCGTGAACACGGGCTGCACGTGTTACTTTATGCTGCATGTTGGCTTTTGTTGCCATGGCTGCGGTTGTTGTGCTTCCTGATTCAGTCAGCTTGCTTCCTGATTGGCTATCGTTTGGTTCCACGTGACGATCCACAGAGAACGTGCTCGACTGTGCAGCAGTGACGAATTGTGTCTGTCACAACCGTCAATCAGCAGGGTGATCACAGTTAAAGGGAATAGGCATGGGTATAGCGGGCTTGGGTATGGCACGCACATCCGCATTATTGCACGGGCATATTTTAATTCAGCCTTTAAGTTAACTTTGACTGCAGTTATATGTAATAGGTAGACTATCTCACCTGTGAGTGCAGACTCCTGTTTGGGTGCTGCAGTCTCCCCTCTTGCTTTAGACTTGAACACAGAGTGCTCACACACAGAGATGCTCTGAGAGTGTTCCTAAATCACTCCTAAGCTAGGACTCCTTGCTAGAAGCTTTTTAGCAAAGTTAGGAGCTCTCCGAGTGTTCTCAGAATGTTGTGAGTACGGGCCCTGGACTTTGATATTTTTGTCTGAAGGAGGGAATCAGGTGATTATCTTGTAGTGTGGACCCCGCTTTATTCACAAAAAGAAAAATCCCTCTCTTAAATAAAGAAACGGGAACTTAAGTCCAAGTCTGAGGTACACATACTTTACTTGAGTAATTCCTCTACTCCACCACATTTGTCGAACAACTTTAGTTGCTTTAAGGATCCATATGTTTAATAGAAAGAGAGCTGATCAGCTGATGCAGGCGGGACTTCAGGAAGTGAGGTAATAATTCATGTTAGACGTCGACGTGAAGGTCAGCAGGCTGGAACGACTCCAACGCAGGGACATAAAAGAAGTGTGTTTGCAAAGCCTCACAAAAGGTTGCACTGCTTTCGCTGGAGTCCACTCACATGAATAAAAGGGCTTTTCCAAGGAGGGCTCGAGTCGACAAGTTAGCAATAACTTGTGCATGCATCTGAACGAGCTGCATGTCATGGTATGACGGTGCACTGTGAGCGGCCCCGAGTGATGAGCAGAACTCGCTCCAGAATGTGACGGGAAAGAGGCAGAATGGTGAGCTCAACCAGCGACTGTTCCTGGCTCACATGTTTTTTCAGGCATTCATCAGCCTTGGCTCTCTAGGATGTGTGTGTGTGTGTGTGTGTGTGTGTGTGTGTGTTCTCAGCCATGTGCTTGGTGTAGGTGCATGAATATTCCCTCCTCCTTTATTTCCATATCATTTCAGCTATTCATCAGATACAGTGTGTGCCTCTCTCGTCCTTGCTCTGTGTGTGTGTGTGTGTGTGTGTGTGTGTGTGTGTGTGTGAACAGAATGGCCGCACGCTTGGCTTGCTCTTTTCTCCTCCAAGCGTTTCTCCCAACCTCTGGCAAGCTACAAACTCTCTCTCTCTGTCTCTCTCTCTCTGTCTCTCTGTCCCTCTCTCTCTCTCTGTCTCTCTCTCTCTCTCTCTCTCTCTCTCTCTGTCCCTCTCTCTCAGCCGTGTAACAACATCATGTCTGAAACATGTTTGAGGAATAAGGTCAAACTACTCAAATACTCAAAGTGCATCCTGGAAGAAAAAACGCATTTTAAACACTTCTGTTCCATTAAACTGTAATTTAAAGGTTAATTTTTACATAATTTGGGGTTTAATTGTCTAATAGGTGCAAACAGTGTGTGAATGTCTCCAGTAGATGTGTTCATCATGCAGCAGTGAAACAGGCTGTACTGGCTGCAACATAATCCTTGATGGGTCAAAGGTCGTCCACTAAAAGTTCTTCTTGTTTCCGCTGACAGGCTCAGATTGTTATTCTAAGTGTGTGACAACATGACAGAAAGGATCCCTACAGAGATAGACCTTTTTGTTACAGAGGAAGAGGATTGTTTTAACCACACACAGACGTTACATCGCTCTCTGCAGACACACCAGACTCCATTCAGAAAAACAGGGATTTTAGAACACAGGAGTTGCTTGTGTACAGATGTCTCCATTGGTTTATTTTTTGTGTTATTTTATGTTGCATAAATATTCTGTAAAATCAAAATGTAGCTTATTAGACTCCAGATTTAGAAAATAATAAAACAAACTTATTGATCAAGGCAGCAGGAAACCAGCAACTCCCATGTTCATGTTCAATGTGAAAATTACTGTTTTTGTTAATGAAGTCTGGTTGCGTAAAAGAAAGCGATGACAACAGCTGTTTGTTGTTTAAAAAATGATACACATGAAGCATGTGCGACCAACAGTATGCTAAAACATGGTCCTGGTTTAAAGAATACCAGAATGTCTCTTTTCTGCATGCTTGCATGTGTGTATGCATGCCGCCCTGAGTTTCTTAGAGGCCCAAAGTCGTGTTTAAGTTTCTACAAGGACAGAAACACAGTTGGTCGGGGAAAGATGACGGTTATGGTTCATAAAAAGGCAGACATTAATTGCTACACCCAGACCTCCAGACCCTCACTTCCTGCCTGCTTCATAAAACTGCATACGAGTCGTTGCAGCACGAATGTTGGCAGAGGATGTAAAATGTCCATTATGGGACAGGATGCTGCTATGATGTATAAGTTATGCACAACCTTGACTCGCAGGTTGATTACCATTTCTTTGTGTGCTCTCTATAGTTTTGTCCCTAAAAGATCTTCCTCAGGAAACAGACGAGATGAAGGGGACAGCTCTGAGCAGGTGTGGCATCACTCAGGACCAATCCCATCAGCCCTTTTGCTGCGCTCTAAAAGCAGAGTGTCCTGTCACAGCGGCGTGATGGAGAGCAAAAACCCTCACAGAAATACCTCTCCTAAGAGGACACTGCTGTCCAGAAGCAGCAGTGAATATGCAGCACCTTCAATTCAATTAGCCTGAGAGGAGAAAACACATTTTGTCACCGCGCTGCTGCTGCTGCTGCTGTTAACGCACCGAGCCGCTGCCCAGCGCAGGAAATGATTCACTGATATCAGGCAGAGAGCCAAGCTGAGCTGGCAGAGGACCACAGGGACCGTTTGGCTTCAGGATGGGGGGGTGGGCACTGAGGAGGGGGGGTGACCCTGACATGCAGCCGCCTGTGTGCGTCACGTCGAAGCTCCGTGTTGGATGAGGAACTTTCACACCTCTACAGCCACTGAAATCACGCCTCTGTGAATGTTTTAGTTTTTACCTTAGAGAGGTGTGGATTCTACTCTACAGTCAGCTCTGGACTGCAGCGTGTAGCTGGCTCTTTATTTTGTCCCACTATAAAGTAGGGCTGCCAAACATGATGCAGTTTTTCCAAAGGGGCGGGGTCACTCGTAACCAGCTGATAAATGAGAAGACACCAGCAGCTAAAGTCCTCTGTCACAGAAACACTGCACAGTTTAAGTTTCCCTTCATGCTGCTTTGCACAGAAGACCAAACCTTCTACCTGCAGCTCTTTATGTAACATCTCTCTGAGGTCGTCTCCGCTTATTTCTCCTCCTTGTATCATTTAAAACTGATCTGACAAACAGAGTCAGATACGTCCACATCTTCTTACGTAAACCAGTTTCTATCAGCCATGCCAGCAGCGAGTCCCTGAAAATGGGAATATTGGTCTCTCGCTTGTCTGAACAGTTGTTTTTTTTACCAAAAGAGATCCACATAACCCCGCCCTCCTGTGCTCTGATTGGCTAGTACTTGTATCCTCAAAGTTTGCTTTCTGTTAGGGAGCTTTTTCTCCACAAAGCCATGTACTTGTTGCACACAGAAGTACAGGAGCTCAGTGGCCAAATTTGGACGACAAAGTGGAAATAAAACAAGTTAGAAGTAGGCTAAATGGAGTGGAGTCGCCCCCTGCTGGCCATTAGAAAGAATGCAGGTTTAAGGCTGTTCCACTGTTAACTTTTCAGACTCCGGAACAGCCGAGCTAGAGCTTCGATCACTAGTCAGTGAGTCTACAAACAATACAAAACAATTAACCCAAAGAGCCCCGGACATGTACGGACAAACCAGAGAGATGGTAAATAGACAGTTGGACAGTGCTCAATAACAACAAACGAGCTAATATACTGAACACATTACGGACAGGAAATATTCAGTTATTCTGCGACTAAAATGTCAACAAAAGACGTCTTTTGAAAATTTCAGTGGTGACCTTGAAAGTGGCCGTATCATCCACACCACCCCCTGCTGGCCATCACCAAGAGTGCAGGTGCACTTCCACATAGAGTTTTTAAAGCGAGTCACACTGATGACGTTGGGATCTTGCTTTTGGTCGCTCTCCTCTTCCTCCGCTCAGACGGTTTGTTCTCCGCTGGCTTCCTGCGTCCCGGCCCGTCACAGGGAGTTGGATCAGTCTGCTGCTGAAGGTGCTTTTCTGCTCCTCGGCGGGCTGACTGATCGTCCCTGACTGCCAGGAGTTGGTTCTTTGTGCTTTGTTGTTGCTCAGGCTGCAGACAGTCCAGGCCGGCTCCTTCACGCTGAGCCAACCTGACTCATTAGCTCGGCCAGTCCTCTGGCAGCGGCCGCTCTGACGCCACCGACTTCACCTCAAAGTCCTCTGCGGGCCGGCGTGGAGCTCTCTGCATGTTAGCATCAAGTCCATCCTGCTGATTATGACCTGCTGCTGTCTGTTTGGTCCTCTGGAGGATTCATGCACGGAGCTTTTTATCCTCCTGTGCAGGAAATATCAACTATAAACCAATTTAAACTGTGTTCGTCACCTTTTTAGTTATTTTCTACAGTAGAGGAGGCGAAGCAGAAGTTAAGATGTTCAAATCTGGATGTTTTGTGAAGTGTTGATAAGAATTTTGCAGAAAGATAGGACCTAAAGATAAAACAAACGTAAGTAGATGCAGACCAGACAATGTATGCTCTTTATATAATGCAATGTTTGTGTTTTCTGAACATTTTAACTAGAAAAAGCTTCATTTACTGCAAGAAGAGTTACTTTTTTATAACGTCCAGTTTTCTTTTTCTACATTATTTACACATGGCATGTTTGAGGTCAAGAAAAAACTATCTATTTTCAAACATTCAAACATTTAGCCAACTTCAGCTCATGCTTCGGATCAACACTGTAGTTATAGAAGACTAAAAGAGTGAGACGGGCGACACAACCATCCACACAAACTCCTCACTGCACTGACAATTAAAATTAGTAATTATACACATACATTTTTTAATTAACTGCAATAGTGTGAAACTAAAATCGTCCAATAAGAACAACTGTTAAAGGAGAACAGTCTCGTACTGCACTACTGAGGAGTCTCACCCAGGCGTGACTCGGCTGACACGCTTCGTCGTAGTTTGCAATCAACATTGAAGATGATCAGCAGCCAGACCCGACAGCAGTTATTTATTATTTCCTCAGTGCAGCATGTGAATAAGGTCCATAACCGTGAAAAACAAACAGAAACTTCAAACTTGAAGTGACGACGAACCTCGCGCTTCAGAGGTCAAAAAACTTTTGCCCTTCCGAGATCACACACCTGACCTACACAACGACGCTCTTAAAACATTATAACACTGTTTACCAGCAGAGCAGCAACCAATAACGAGTAACAAATATTACTCCTGCATACAGATTAACTTAATCACCCTGGGTAAAGAGATAAAATGCACAGTACTCAAATTAAAAAGAAAGCACAATTAATTTTGAACAATAACCACAAACAATAACAATCACGATCAGAATCAAAGTCACCAAAAAATGCTGCAGACGTGAGCAAAGAGCACACGGTACAGGGCACAGCTCGGCGGGTAGAGCAGGCGCTCCACAAACAGAGGCGACAGTCGTGGACGCAGTGGCCACAGGTTCAACTCCGACCTCTGCCCTTTGCTGCATGTCATCCCCCACTCTCTGCTCTCTTCTGTCTCTCTTCAGCTGTACTATCAATAAGGCCCAAACAACTATTAATAAATAAACATACAGTACAGCGGCTCTAACGTTAATGTGGAAACAGCAACACACAGTTCCTGCTAGTTAGCTCTCTCCCAGCTGTAGCTAACGTTAGCCTGAGTCCCACAGCACACAACACAAGTAGCTCACTTCCAGATCATGATGCTAAGCTACTATATCAATGCATCTCTTTCAGACAGTCCTCTTCTTCATCCTCCTTATTAACCTCCATGTTTCACGATGTCCTCCACCGCGTTAGCAATTAGCATCCTTATTGCTGGGATTAGCAGTCTGCACGGTGATCATCACTCACATCAGCACGTAAATGAAAAATATGTAAAGATCCAGTTTTATGAGTGAGTGTGATGTTTCTATATGTTTAAGACTTTTACGACATTTTCATTAAAAAATAAACTGCAGGGAGGGGTTGTAAAACACACACACACACACACACACACACTCAAAGACACAAATCTATTGTATCATAATTTCCATATTAGCTATCTGCAGTGAGTGTGTCAGTGAGTGTCCCCTCTGAGTGTGATGGCTGTGATACACACACACACACACACACACACACATACACACACACACACGCGCGCGCAGGAGCTGCTCTCAGTTCATATTCTGGTCAAGGTCGTATAGAAGATAAAGTGTTTTATAGACGTTGTCAAATCCCCATCAGACGGTGAAGGAACAGACTCAACCCACCAAACCCACAAATCTTGAAAAACATTTAAAAATTAAAATAAATTAAATCAACATTTTTCACAGAATGAGTTTTAACATCTCGACACCTCTGAAGCCAAAACTGTCGAGGAACACGTTCAAAAAACGCTGGAATTCATTCTCCGACTTGTTCACACAAAAAAAGGTGCAAATGTCCAAATTTCCTCAAATCAGCCGTTCATATTCCTTTATTTCTTTCCTTTCCTCCTTTCCTTTGTCTACATCCTACTTATGTGCTTCCTTATTTTTCCTATTCATTCCTTCTTTCCATCCTTGCTTCCTTTGCTATTCTTATATTTCCTCTTTCCTTGCTTTCTTTAATATTTCTTCTTCTGTCCTCATTTCCTTTATTTCTCTTTAAATGAAAGACTTAGAGGCAGATTCCATAAGATGTCTATGTCTTTAAATTGCCTGCTTTTCTTTTTTAATTTGTCCGTTTGTGCGTCTGTCTGCAACTTTGTGTTAAGTTAAATAAAAAAATTAATAATTTCCTGCTTCCTTCTCTCCCTACTTCCTCCTTAATTACTCCCTCCTTCAGTACTTGCTAATTTTATTTCCTCTTTCCTTCTGTCCTTCTATCCATCTTCCTGTTATGTCCTC
Source organism: Semicossyphus pulcher (assembly GCF_022749685.1). NCBI lineage: Eukaryota > Metazoa > Chordata > Actinopteri > Labriformes > Labridae > Semicossyphus > Semicossyphus pulcher. The sequence goes on from NW_027211691.1 coordinate 25,354,469, forward strand.
CGTCCTTCCTTCTGTCCTTGCTTCCTCTGTCATTACCTCCATCCTTCCTTCTGTACAGGCCTCCTTTATTATTTCTTCGATCCTTCTGTTCTAGCTTCCTTTGTTATTTCCTCTGTCCTTCCTTCTGTCCTTGCTTCTTTTGTCATCTCCTTCATCTTTTTTTCTTTACTTGGTTTCTAATTACTTGACCTTCTTTCTTGCTTCCTTTATGTCCTCAATCCTCCTATCCTTGCCTCCTTTTTCATTTCTCCCTTCCTTCTTTCCTTGCTTCTATGGTTAATTCTTGCTTCCTTCTTTCTGCCCCTGGCTTCTGTTTTATTTCCTTCCTCCCTTTCTTCACTGCTTTCCTTAGTATTTCATGGGTGTTTCCTTAATTCCTGTTAGGTGTTGCTGTATTTTCACCATCTTTCTTTCCTTTCTTCTGTCCTAGCTTCCTTTGTTATTTCTTCCATCCTTCTGTCCTAGCATCCTTTGTTATTTCTTCCATCCTTCTGTCCTAGCTTCCTTTATATTTCTTCCATCCTTCTGTCCTAGCTTCCTTTATATTTCTTCCATCCTTCTGTCCTAGCTTCCTCTGTTATTTCTTCCATCCTTCTGTCCTAGCATCCTTTGTTATTTCTTCCATCCTTCTGTCCTAGCATCCTTTGTTATTTCTTCCATCCTTCTGTCCTAGCTTCCTCCGTTATTTCTTCCATCCTTCTGTCCTTGCTTCCTTTGTTATTTCTTCCATCCTTCTGTCCTAGCTTCCTTTGTTATTTCTTCCATCCTTCTGTCCTTGCTTCCTTTGTTATTTCTTCCATCCTTCTGTCCTAGCTTCCTTTGTTATTTCTTCCATCCTTCTGTCCTTGCTTCCTTTGTTATTTCTTCCATCCTTCTGTCCTAGCTTCCTTTATTATTTCTTCCATCCTTCTGTCCTAGCTTCCTTTGTTATTTCTTCCATCCTTCTGTCCTAGCTTCCTTTGTTATTTCTTCCATCCTTCTGTCCTAGCTTCCTCTGTTATTTCTTCCATCCTTCTGTCCTAGCTTCCTTTGTTATTTCTTCCATCCTTCTGTCCTTGCTTCCTTTATTATTTCTTCCATCCTTCTGTCCTAGCTTCTTTTGTTATTTCTTCCATCCTTCTGTCCTAGCATCCTTTGTTATTTCTTCCATCCTTCTGTCCTAGCTTCCTTTATATTTCTTCCATCCTTCTGTCCTAGCTTCCTCTGTTATTTCTTCCATCCTTCTGTCCTAGCATCCTTTGTTATTTCTTCCATCCTTCTGTCCTAGCTTCCTCCGTTATTTCTTCCATCCTTCTGTCCTTGCTTCCTTTGTTATTTCTTCCATCCTTCTGTCCTAGCTTCCTTTGTTATTTCTCCCATCCTTCTGTCCTTGCTTCCTTTGTTATTTCTTCCATCCTTCTGTCCTAGCTTCCTTTATTATTTCTTCCATCCTTCTGTCCTAGCTTCCTTTGTTATTTCTTCCATCCTTCTGTCCTAGCTTCCTCTGTTATTTCTTCCATCCTTCTGTCCTAGCTTCCTTTATTATTTCTTCCATCCTTCTGTCCTAGCTTCCTTTGTTATTTCTTCCATCCTTCTGTCCTTGCTTCCTTTATTATTTCTTCCATCCTTCTGTCCTAGCTTCCTTTGTTATTTCTTCCATCCTTCTGTCCTAGCTTCCTTTACTATTTCTTCCATCCTTCTGTCCTAGCTTCCTCCGTTATTTCTTCCATCCTTCTGTCCTTGCTTCCTTTATTATTTCTTCCATCCTTCTGTCCTAGCTTCCTCTGTTATTTCTTCCATCCTTCTGTCCTAGCTTCCTTTATTATTTCTTCCATCCTTCTGTCCTAGCTTCCTTTGTTAATTCTTCCATCCTTCTGTCCTAGCTTCCTTTATATTTCTTCCTTCCTTCTGTCCTAGCTTCCTCTGTTATTTCTTCCATCCTTCTGTCCTAGCTTCCTCTGTTATTTCTTCCATCCTTCTGTCCTAGCTTCCTTTGTTATTTCTTCCATCCTTCTGTCCTAGCTTCCTCCGTTATTTCTTCCATCCTTCTGTCCTAGCTTCCTTTATATTTCTTCCATCCTTCTGTCCTAGCTTCCTCCGTTATTTCTTCCATCATTCTGTCCTAGCTTCCTCTGTTATTTCTTCCATCCTTCTGTCCTAGCTTCCTCTGTTATTTCTTCCATCCTTCTGTCCTAGCTTCCTTTGTTATTTCTTCCATCCTTCTGTCCTTGCTTCCTCTGTTATTTCTTCCATCCTTCTGTCCTAGCTTCCTTTATATTTCTTCCATCCTTCTGTCCTAGCTTCCTCTGTTATTTCTTCCATCCTTCTGTCCTAGCTTCCTTTGTTATTTCTTCCATCCTTCTGTCCTAGCTTCCTTTGTTATTTCTTCCATCCTTCTGTCCTAGCTTCCTCTGTTATTTCTTCCATCCTTCTGTCCTAGCTTCCTCTGTTATTTCTTCCATCCTTCTGTCCTAGCTTCCTTTGTTATTTCTTCCATCCTTCTGTCCTAGCTTCCTCTGTTATTTCTTCCATCCTTCTGTCCTAGCTTCCTGTATTATTTCTTGTTTGCTTCCTTTGTTTTTGTCTCTTCTTTCCCTCCTTCGGTCCTCTCTCTGTCTCTCTCTCCGCTTGTCTTTAACATCTTTTAAGCACATGAGTCATTATGGCCTCTTGTTTATTGGGTTTTTATCGTTACATTTTATCGCTGTATTTTTTATCAGCTCAGCTGCAGGTTTGTTGTGTTGGTGATTACATTAACGTGAAATAAAGGAAACATGCGTCAGTATCTGAGGCTGCCAGCTGTCCAGTTTAGCTTCTTTACACGGACGTGACGACGACGTTGAAATTAATAAATAAATGAACATTGAACAGCAGATTGAAAACCTTTGCAGCCCTTTCACAGCCTGGATCATTTAGACTTAAATAGAAAGGTAAAGTTATGTTTCATCAAACATGAAAGACAGAATAGTTTTTTGTGTGTGTTTATTAAAAAAAGAAGCGTGTAAAGACTCTTCTGTATTGTGGCCTCAGAATAAAGCCTGTAGGGAGGAGGTCGGGGGGGACTTGAACCGAACAGGTGTTCGTGTCTTCTGTTCAGCATTTAATTATCATTATTATTTAACTCAAATGACTCAAAGCAGCATTTAGATCTGTATGAAGAAAGGAGATATTTCGTCCTCAAATGATGTGATTAAAAAAGATTCAGAATCAGATTATAAAATTATTTTGTGAACATCTTAACGAGTGTGTTTGTGATTGACAGTCTGGTAAATCATTTATGGAAATGAATTCAGAGAGGTGGACTCATAAACAGAGATGTTCCTGTTTGCAACAGTTTCACTTTTAACAGCAATCAGTCGACACTTTGTGGAGGACAAACAGCACGTTCATTCTTCATCTTGAGGACTTGCACATGTGTGATTCTGGTTTTTGAGGATAAACTCTCCGCTTGCTTAAAGCTGAACATCTGAATAAAAATAAGGTCAAATAAGTTGTCTAGTTTAGAACAAATCTTGTGTAGTTTGGCCGTCTCAAGGAGGTCTGTGATTTTTCCATGTTAGTCTGCAGAAAGAAGAAAATTAAACTAATGTATTTAAACTGGAAGTGACAGCAGCACAGAACCCTGAGTCGGTCTGACCCTTCACCCCTCCTTCTAACAGTCACCCGAGCGGACTACTGTGCATTAGGGCTGGGCCGTACACCGGTTTCAAAACCGTCACCATCATGCCTGCTCTTATTGTAGTGGCCAAAAACTGCCACACCGCAGACATCTCGCACCCTTCCTCACGCTTGATGGAAGAGGCGTTGTACAAAAGGTCACGTGTCTGATCACTCACGTTTCTGAGCGCACCTGAATGCAGCATCCCCCCGAAACACGGCAGTGAGGGAGACATGCCCGGACTTATTTACTGCACCTGCTATGGAGACATCGTGTGTGCGTCCATGAATATGTAAGTTAGTTTGCACTGATGTTTATGTTACTCTCTGTTAGCGTCGGCTTTGGCCGCGAGTGTATTTTCGATGTGTTTGATGTTAAGTCGGTAAAATGAGGAGAATGGGAGCTAACTGTGAGCTAGTTAAGAGCTGTGAAAGTGGTTTAACTTCTGTTCATTGGCTCAAGTTTCTGCACGATTTAATGTCGTAGCATTACGTGGAGCTTTGTTGGGGAAGCATCGAGCGTTTAGGCAGAATTAAAGCGTTTTATCGGCGGAAGATGTCGACAGAAAAATGACATATCTGCTGATGGCCGATGAGTCATTTTCAAGCCATAACCTGCAGATACAGATAATGTGCCGATGACATCCTGCATCCATAGATTAAACAAACTTTTGCACACTGTCAGAAATGGTTGATGACCTTATAAGTAACACAACTGCACCCACAAGTCTGTCGCTCCACCTGAACTCTCTCTGCTTTTTCCTGCAGGTGTCAGAGTCTCTGAACCAATGTGCTAACTGTAGGAGGGGTTTTGTTTTGTTAGAGGAGCATGGACTTAAAAGTCTCCAATAATGAAAAGTGAGATCGTTAATTGCATCTGTATACAAACACGCTGCATCTGGTTTGAGGTCCTGTATTCATTAAAATCACAATAAATATCACGAACAAAAAGTTATCGCCGCGTCACTTCTCTAGTATCGTACAGCTTCAGTTCACTCTGAGTAGATCCACATCATTAACTGTAAGTGATGTAATCAGGAGAGCCTCACGTGTGCTCAGACACAACATGTGATCCACAGTGACGATGCCGCACACACACCAGAATCACGTTCAGTCTGTAAATCAGTAAACCACCAGACACAGACAGCTCTAATTAAACACACACACACATGTAAACACACACACACTCTGACCCGGGGGAAATCAGAAATCAGGAGGACGTGGACGGAGGGGGGGTGCATGAACACCTGTGGCTCTCTGCTCTCAGCCAATCAGGATGCAGGAAAAGATTCAGGAAACCTCCAGCTGATGGGGACGAGTGGAGGAGAGTTTGGATGAATGGATGATAAATGTTTCAGAGCGGAGGGGAGGGAGGGGAACAAAAGAGGAGGAGGAGAGAGGGAGGAGAGGGGAGAATGAAAGTGGACAAAGAAAGAGGACAGAGAGAAGATTTGATGGATGAAGACGGAAACAAAGTACAAGACAGGAAGTTACCAGAATAAAAGCTTCTGTTTCGTCCTTTTTTTGTTATATAAGTTATAAAAAAACAAACGTGTGTTTATCTGTACCTCCTTTTCTCTGAATGCAAAAACACCCCACGTTCTTTTTTATGCTCTAAAATTAAGATGGAGGGAGAAAGCAAGACAAAGAAAAGAAAAACAGGAGTAAAAAAGAAGCCGAATAAGAGGAGGACGAGAAGAGATTGAAGAGGAGGTCTTGAATTAACAGACAGCTTCTCCGTCATCAGCTGCTGATTTTGGAGAACGACTCTCCAAAAGGCACACGCACACACACACACACACACACACACACATATATACACACAGAGAGCCTGCCAGACGGCATTGTGGGTAATTAGCACCATCATGTCCAAAAGCAGCGGAGAGGGACGAGATGGAGAGAGTCGATGAAAATGTAAATGTGCATGAAGAGATTTCTCCTGTTTGACTGTAAGTCTGCTCCCATCCACTTCAGACTGTGTGTGTGTGTGTGTGTGTGTGTGTGTGTGTGTGTGTGTGTGTGTGTGTGTGTGTGTGTGTGTGCGAGCGTGTGTGTGTGTGTGTGTGCGCGAGCGTGTGTGTGTGTGTGTGTTTAAACCACTGCATTGATTAATTCAGTTGATGCGAGTCGACACTTTTGACGTTTGTGTGTTTCTTGTTTCTTCTGTTGTCCTACATCATATTCTGTGTGGGTGCGTGAGTGTGTGTGTGTGTGTGTGTGTGTGTGTGTGTGTGTGTGTGTATAGTGCAGGGGAGGCAGCGGTTGCCAGAAGGACTGACCCTGACACAGAAAAGGGGGATAAACAAAAGCCTGGCAACTATGTCTGCATGGCAACCCAGAAATCTGCAGCTGTTTGTTTGTTTGTTCACACATGGTACAGTAGCAGCATGTGTGTGTGTGTGTGTGTGTGTGTGTGTGTGTGTGTGTGTGTGTGTGTGTGTGTGTGTGTGTGTGTGTGCGTGCATATGTGTGTGCGTGTGTGATGGCGGGGGGATGTAACCTCAAACCTGGCAACCCTCCACCACCTTCCTCATTTTGGATTTCAGGGACAGGGATGCCCCCTTTTCTTCAGACGTCACGTTTGTTAGCACGTGGCTAACGGTGGTTTCAGACAGGAAAAGCTAACACTTGATACAGTGCAGCGTGGGTGTGTGTCATCAACATGCACAAGGAAGCAGTAATTTTAAGAACAGGACAAAAGAGCTATCAAAGACCATTACCATAAATTACTGTGTCAGTGCAGCACAAAGAAAGACGCGAGTAATTATCCTCGTTTGGAGCCGAAATCAGCAAAGAAATGTGACAGTCACAGGTTGGGCTGCATGAAACCTTGTTTTATAAGGAAACAGAGAGCGAGCTTTTAACCGTCACATCACATCGTCCAAGTAGGGATATGTGCAAATTACCTTCACTGGATTACAACAGGAAACTTGGTAGACTTGCACAGTTAGGAGCCCTGAACATTTTCAGGAATGGAGCCGTCACAGGCAGCTGTGGAGCCTGTTTGACTTTTGTCATAATCAAGTCTTTGCTCTGATTGTAAACGTCCATCCATCCTCATTCTAAATGAGCTGTACAGATTTCAAAGGTGCTAGTAAAGTTGATATTTAGGCTTATGTATTAACTAGTGCAAACACGGTAAAGTTAGGTACAAAAAAATGTTATTCTTTACTTCTTCTTTCTTTTAAGACAACGTGAATCATATTTTTGGGTCAGAAGATGTTGGGAATTCACCATTTTATCAGAACTTTTGCGTTTTGTGTCTGAAAATGGTGTCCCCATAAAGTCCTGTGCAAAGTCTCAACTGAGTAGCACAATAATCCTAACAACAAGAAGAGGAAATGTAGGTGCATTTATGCTATTTAAAGGTTTCATACATTAACAAACTCCTTCTAGGAAGTTTCTCGAAGCCACCTCAAACCGGTCAGAGTAAAGCAAAGGCCATTGAGATGTACAGCTGTTGGACTTTTGAGTTTCCATGGAGCAGGAAATGAAACAGGAAGTTGTTGTAGTTCAAAGAGACAAAGTCCAATCCGACCCATTTAATAAGAGGCAGCTTGAAGACGTTAGCATGCTAATTGGGGTAGACAGGAGCTCAGTCTGTAGGGACTTGACTTGGGAAGCGGAGGGTGGCCGGTTGAAGTCCCAGTACGGACCAAGCATGGAAATTGGGGCTGGGCACTGTCGAGGTTTCCTTGAGCAAGACACCGAATCCCCTACTGCTCGGGACACGAGTCAACGTGCAGCCCCCCCACTCTGACATCTCTCCATAATGCATGTCCATGTGTGCCGTCTGTGCATGTGTGTATTCCGGGGCTGATGTGTAGCATGTTTCTAATAAGTGAGTGAAAAAAGGTTTAATTTCCTCTCTTCAATGAGGAGTGATCATCATTGTGCCACCTACTGGCTGCAGGACGTCAGCCCTGCATGAGATTAAACGTGATTTAAATGATATTTTCATGGTTTAGTGTAAACTCAATTCACTGGAACATGATTATCGGGAGTTCTGAAGCAACACACAGAGGAAACAGGAACTTAGATTGTGCAGTGTCAAAGATACACACCAATCCAGAGCCTATTAAAGCCTAAAGCCATTACTGGGGTCAAAGGTACAGTTACTACAGAGACGAGAGGTTGAACTAAGTCAGCAAAATGTGATTGATGTTCGCACTTTGCAGACTTTTATCTCCCTCTTCCTCTCTGTTGTGTACATAACACAGGTACGCAAAAAATAAATCCTAACTCAAAAGGTCCAAACGATTAAAGGATGTTGAACTCAAAAGTAAAAGTGTTCATGTCTCTTTTTATCATCAACAGTCTAATTTTGGCACTGAAAACGTCCTGTTTTTCACGGTGTTTGGGTTCAGTTGGTACTGCAGGGAGGGTCCTCGGCTCTGCAGGTGTCAGGTGAGCAAGAGGACATTAGATTAAGGTGAAACAGTCCTCCCTTCCCCGGACAGAGTCACCTTTCAGTTGAGGTTTCACCCTGACATCATCCCAATCAGGGCCGGGCGGCGCGGCTCTGCCGTGGGAAGCTGATATTTACAGTGGACCCTCCGGGCTGCAGCGAGCGGTGCTTACACACACTGACACACATTCACACATTCATTATTCATCCGCTCACTCTCTTATTCACTCACTCGCTTTTTCCCTTCGGTCAGTGTTAGGTTTTGCCCTTCAAACGTTCACTGACCTGAACACTTCAGAGGAACAGTTCAGTCAAAAAATAAAACAAAGCAGAATAATAAAGCCCCGCAGAGATCAGAGGTCACCGCGTCCTGTGTTGACTTCAGTGGAAAAACACAGGAAGTAAAAGAAGCAGAACTACAGACTCTAAACGCTCAATTACAGCTGTGAGCTGATTAAAGCTGAGCGGCCATCATCTTCCTCTGACAGCCTGGAGACTCATTTGTGTGCACGTTTCCAAGTGTTTTGCCTCTCTTCAGCTTCCATACAGTTCCATCAGTGCGCAACACTAGCTAACGTTAGCTTAGAAATTAAGCTAACGTCTACATACAATCAGCACGACACGAGTCCAACACAAAGCACATGAAGTTCAGTCATGTGACAAACGTCTGACCAAACTGAGAGAACGAGGGTCAACGACCTCAGGACATTCAAGACTTAGCTAACGTTAGCCTGTATGCTAACACAGGCCAATTGCTAGCTAGTTAAAGTATAGCTAGTGAAATGTCTTCCCACCCTTCCTCCTCCCATCTCTTAACTCTCCTCTTTCAACTCCTCCTTTTCTTCTTCTCTTCTTTACCTCCTCCATTCTTCCTTCATCCCGTCTCCCCTCCTTCAACTCCTCTTCTTCTCTTCTCTCCTTTACTTTGTCCTTCCCTTACTTCCTATTCCTTCCCCATCTCTCCTCTCTTAACTCCCCTTCTCCTCCTTTTCTATCTCTTTCCCCTCTTCTCTCTCAATCTTCCATCTCTCCCTTCCTTCCTCCCTCCTTTCCTAATCCTGTCTCTCCTCCTTTAAGTCATCTTTTCTTTCCTTTACTTCCTCCTTCTCCTCCTTGACAAATCAACCCCTTCTCCCTTCGTCTTTCTTCTCGTTTCTTCTCTTCTCTCGAGCTTTCCTACCTCCTACACGTCCTACATTCTTCCCTAAACTCCTCCTCTAATCTCTCCTTGCTTCCTCCTTCCTTTACTTCCTCAAATCCTTAGATGTCCTTTTTTTGCTGGACTCCTCATCTCCTCTTTCCTTTCTCCTTCTCTCCTTACTTCCTAAGTTCCTTCCCTCACTTCCTCCAACATTTCTCCTTACTCAATTCCTCCTCTTTTCCTCCTTTTCTATCTCTTCCCTCCTTTCTTCTCCTCTCTCCAGCTTTTCCTCTCTTCTTTTCTCTCCGTTCCTTCCTCCCTCCTTAACTTCATTCCATCTTTCCTCCAACTTTTTTTCTTCCTCCATTCCTTCCCAGACCTCCTTCTTCCATTTCTGTGCTCGACTCCTCATCTTCTCCTTTTCTCTCTTCTTTCCTTCTCTTCCTCTCCTCTTTCCTTCCTCTTTCTCTCTTTTACTTCCTCCATTCCTTCCCTCATTTCCTCCCCTTATCTTGACTCGCTCAATTCCTCCTATTTTTCAACTCCTCACCTCCTCTTTCCTTCCTCCTTCTCTTGTTACTTCCTACATTCCTTCCCTCGCTTCTTCTTCTCATCTCTCCTCTCTTAATTCCTCTTCTCCTCCTTTCGCATCTCTTCTTTCCCCCCTCTCCTTCCTCCTTCCATAACTATCATTCTTCTTCTCCTGTGTCAGCGCTCTGTCGCTCAGCTGTCACTTTCAAACTGGGAGTAACAGACACACACACACAAACACACACACACACAAACACACACACACACACAAACAAACACACACACAAACACACACACACACAAACACACACACACACACAAACAAACACACACACAAACACACACACACACAAACACACAAACACACAAACAAAACATGAACACACGCGCTGTCAGGAAATTATCAGCCTATGGCTCGCGAGGCCTCCCGTCTTTCACCCCCTGTGTTGTTTCAGCCACTCTCACACCATACCGAGCATGACACACACGCACGCACGCACGCACGCACGCACGCACGCACGCACGCACGCACACACGCACACACGCACACACACACGCACACACACACACACACACACACACACACAGTTATGCATCTCTGGACTCCCATGAAGGGACAAGCTAAGTGTAGGTATTATTAGAGCACCTAACACACACACACACACACACACACACCTAACTGACAGGTGTCCCGTTGCTCTGACTGCTCGAAGCAACTGCTGGGTGAATGCTCTTCTTCTTAGTGTGTGTGTGTGTGTGTGTGTGTGTGTGTGTGTGTGTGAGTGAGTCAGGTCAGTGCATTATCTCTAACCACAGAGCTCTGCAAAGTTCAAAGCGAAGAACAAGAACAAAAGAATGAGAAAGAAGAGAGAAAGAAAAGGAGGGAGAGAGATGGAAGAAAGGCAAGAAAGGGAGGGAGACAAAGGAAGGATGGAAAGGACGGAAAAGGAAAGAAAGAAGGACGAGCAGAAGACAAAGGTAAGAGACAGGAGAGGAAGACGAGGGAGGAAGGAAATAAATGATGAAGGGAAGAGAGGAAGGAGGAAAGAAAGAAAGGGGCAGAGGGAGGCAGAAAATAAACGAAAGAATGGAAGGGGAAGGGAGGAAAGAAAGGAAAGCGTGGGGAAGGAAGGGAAAGGAGGATATAGGGCTGAAGAGAAGACAGAAAGAAAGAAGATGGGTGACAGGAAAGACAGAGAAAAGATGGAGGGGGAAAGGAAATGAAAGGAGGGAAGAAGGAAAGTAAGAGGACAGAAAATAAAAGAAAGGACAGAATGAGGTAGGAGGAAAGAAAGAAAAAGGGGGGAAGGAAGGAAGGGAGGGAGAGGAGAAGGAAAGAAACTGTTTAGCCTGTTTTTCACCATCAAAAATGGTCACTAACTATAAAACAACAGATTATGACAGCAGACATCATCATCATCATCTCCTCTTTGGACAGAGAGGATGATTGACAGCTGTGTGTCACATGTTTGTCAGGCTGACTGAAGTGACAACATCAACATCTGATGAGTCTGATGACTGCAGATCTCTCCCTCTCTCTCTCTCCCTCTCTCTCAGTTTGAGCTAGCGTTGACTGCAGAGCGCTAAAGTGATGTTCAGTCTGCAAACCATCTGATTCTTTTGATACGAGCGAGTCAAACCGAATTCAACTTGAGTCATTCGAAACTCTTTTTGTTTACATTAAAGTGATAATCTGGAAGATGTTCATGTCTGTTAGTCTCTCTCTCTCTCTGAATGAGGTAACACAATGACTGAGCCTGTGGCCCACTGATGAAAGCCTTTGTGTTTGCAGTATATAGTATTATTATGGGCTGGGTGTCTGTGGCGTTGCCAGTTAGTGACGCGTTCTCCATCAGCCAGCAGTGGTTGGTCTGCCAGAGAGGGTAGGCGGAGCTAAGCGGCTGCTTTTCCGCTCTCTGCAAGTGTTGCGAGTAAACAGTAATCTACTATGGCTGAACAAAGAAAGAAAAGATGGATGACTACAGATACAACTTCAACAAGAAGTGAAAATCCAAAGAAGAAGAAACAAACTCGACGCTCAGATGAAGCAAACAGTCTGAAAAGGAAAGCGACCGTCAGCCAGGAAAATCAAGAGTTACAACCGGAGCCGACCGTGGACGTCGGGTTAAATCGAGAAGTGTCCTCCCACAATTATCGTTTATCGCCCTGAGGGGGCGCCCAAGAGAATTAAACTGAAATCTCGGGACTGTCAGTTTGGGAACCAGCAAAAAACAAGAAAACGTGAAAAAGTCACACTCAGGCCTTATTGTTACCATACAACGTTAAGCCCCGCCCACTAAAATACCAAGTAAGAACAGTGAGATGTTCTCAAAGCCAGAACCTCGAGACCCCTTCAAAGAGCCGTAATTCCATCATTGAGATAAAAATGATAAACATTACAAACATGTTACTGTTATCAACCACCAGCAGCCAATCAGCTTCACTTCCTCTCTGCTCCTTGTTCTATTTCACTCTGCAGCTACAACAACACAAACAATCAGGACTTCCTGAATGAAAGGAGAATTTTGGTTTGCTTTTTTTTATGACATTTGAGCTTTAAATGACTAAAAAGGTACATAAAGTGTGTGAATGTCTCCAGCAGATGTGTTCATCCTGCAGCAGTGAAACAGGCTGTAACGGCTGCAACATAATCCTTGATGGGTCAAAGGTCGTCCACTAAAAGTTCTTGTTGTTTCCACGGACAGGCTCAGATTGTTATTCTAAGTGTGTGACAACATGACAGAAAGGATCCTACAGAGATAGACCTTTTTGTTACAGAGGAAGATGATTGTTTTAACCACACACAGACGTTACATCGCTCTCCTCAGGTAGCGTCTGGTCTACCTCTGCTACTGTCGGTTCCTTTTTGAGGAATAGAGGATGTAGTTCATATAAATCAGAGCATAATGTGCTTGTACGTGTGATTTCAAGCCCCAAAAGTTTGTATGAACATATTTCATGAGTCCTGAATGTCCTTCCCATCTCTCAGGCAATCTACACCTGCATGACGGTAAAATCCAAAGGTGGATGCAGCCACAAATGTGACACTGAATATTTCTTCAACTCAGAATGAGAAACTCGGCAAGCATGTGTCCGTGTGTGTGTGTGTGTGTGTGTGTGTGTGTGTGTGTGTGTGTGTGTGTGTGTCCTCTCCCTCCAAACTCATATTGAGGTAATCTCCCAGAGTGGCCGGCTTTAAGCCTCGTCATCGCTCAGTCTCTCCCACACACACACACACACACACACACACACCTTCCTTCATTAGGCATCAATATTCAGGTTCATTTTAATTTAGCACCAAAGGAGGTCAGACGAGCGAGCTCATCACCCTGTTATAGCTTCGTCACGCGTGCTAACACACACACACACACACACACACACACACACACACACACACACACACACACACTCCATCCATTCTGCTCTACTTCTGCAGCAGATAGTGAAGGAGGCTGTAAATCGAGCCGTCACAGTCTGACTGACTGCTGGAGACAGAGAGAGGAAAAGTAAAGACAGAAAGTGTTCAATAAAACTATTCAGACTTTCAGGGGCCGCTAACGTGTTCCTGCTGATGTCATGTGTCTCCAGCAGTGAGTCAGTCCCCATAGAGCCCCATGTTAAACTTTACAGCAGAAATAAACATGTTTACAGCCTGGTACAAAAAACAGTTTGGGTCTCTATAGCTCATTTCTCTCTTCATGACAACTGTACGGGGAGAATCTTTATACAGCTCACCTGTTTACATTATATTAAGGCTTAAAGTGATGCTGCATTAGGGGCGTGGCCTCTTTGAGTGACAGCTGGGAGCTGCTAGCTGTCTGCTAGGTGTCCCCTCAGCTAACTCAGTCACTGAACGTAACCTCTGGGCCGTGTTTGTGCTGTTGGAGCCTTCTGGAGATTTGTTCATGTAAATATCAGACAGATAATCTGTGTGGGCGCTTTATTGGACGAACAGACCGTCCAACACGTCTGACACACTGTTTTTGCATACTCGTTTTATTTTAAATGTTAGCTCTGATTAGCAGCTAACTGTGTCTGAGGGCACCATCCTGCTCGTTAGCTAGTTCAGTGTTTGTCACACACTGATTTATCTGCGGCGGTCCGTGCAGGCAGTCAGGCTGTTGTTGGCTTTTCTTTGCAGAGAAGATGACGGGCCGATGTGATGAGAAGACAGCTTATGAACTTTTTCCCAGTTTCAGATTTTTAACGTCTGGCTCATGGCTCTGATTAAACGAACTGGGCTTCAACTTGTTTCGACGAACCACACGAGACTAAGAGTGATGGGGAAAGACAAACTGTATAACAACACGCCGAAAATACACGGCCAAAGCCGACGCTAACAGAGAGTAACATAAACATCAGAGCAAAACTAACTCACATATTCATGGACGCGCACACGATAAAAAGAGTCCGTCTGCGATCACTGATGTCTCCGTAGTAGGTGCTGTACACAAGTCCGGGCATGTCTCCCTCACTGCCATGTTTCGGGGGGATGTGCTGAGTCGTGCTGTGTTCAGGGGCGCTCAGTCGTCAGACATGTTTTCACACATATTTTTAAATATTGATATTGGGTCAATGAAATGAGAATCGTTTCGAATCGGAAAAATCGTTTTTTTAACCCAGCCCTAATCCAGGTTTCCTTCAAGTGTTTCTAATTTTCCAAGCATGAATGTGAGCAGGCGACAGGTGAGCTACTTTCCACAAGCTTCTTTAGCCTGATAAATTATTATGATTCAGTTATTGAAGTAAAGTAGCTAATAAGCCAGTAAACTAAAATGACTTCTTCGAGTCTTTAGTACATGTCAAATTTAAACTCCTCCATTACAGGTCAGTATTTCGTCTTGTTTTTAATAATCTCCCTAATAATATATTTTTAAAAAGCACATTTTCATCACTGTTTTTGTCCTAAAATGCACATGCACACACACGCACACTTTTTAGGTCAAGTTGTGTCATGTGATGACAATTCAGCAAACTCCATCTGCTGAGGAGATCCTGACCGGCAGTCTGAAGGCAGGAGAACAAACGCTGTTGTGTTTATGTTTTTGTTTGTCTCTCCTCGTAACGGAACTTTTTAAACTGCTCTGAAGTCTTCTGATACGATCAGTCCCTCGGGAAAAACACATATCTCTGTCAAGTAAACCAGGGAGTGATGGTGGAAGAATGTGCAGAAGAAATGTCTGAAGGAGGAAACATGATCACAGCTTTTAAAACATGCAAAGCACATGCTAAGCACCCCCCCCCCCCCAACCGCCGCCCCCCAAAAACAAATAAGATTACAAAGAACAAGAACGTAAAACAAACTGTAAGGAGGCATCTAATGTGTGTGTGTGTGTGTGTGTGTGTGTGTGTGTGTGTGTGTGTGTGTGAGTGTGTGTGTGTGTGTGCTCTACTCTCCTTACTTCACAAACTTGGCATGATCCTGATCAGCTTAATAGTCTTTCTATTGATTCTGCCTGTCTGTTCACACACACACACACACACACACACACGCATACACGCACGCGCGCACACACACACACACACACACACACACGCTGCGACCCAGTTAGATTTATCCTATTTGAGTCTCTCTCCTCCCCACCTTGTCTCTTCAATTCTGTTATTCTTTCAGCGTGTGTGTGTGTGTGTGTGTGTGTGTCATGCTGTTCCCTTGTTCTTCTCACTGTCGTCCCTCGTGGCTGATTAAATCAGTTTCTATTAGGACCACACTCACACTCTCTCTCTCTCTGGTTTTGTCAACACGTTGCAGCTGTCTGTGTTTTTATTCAAATATCTGTTTTTAAAGATTTTAACTTTAAAGTCTAAACGTCCTGACAGTTGTTATTATCCTCCTGATAAAAACACTCCGACAGTCTTACAGTCGCCTTTCAGAACTGAAGCCTCGCTTTACTTTCAGAAGTTTGAGACGGGATTATCCAGGTGTGTTCAGATCAAAGGTAAATTCTCCCTCCAGATGTGTCTGCTAAATAAACGCTGTCATCTCAACATGTCGTCCCATCCCCCGGAGGAGCGCCCGTTCATCTGTCTGTGCTGAGTCTCAGTCTCACTGTAAACAGGAAGTTACACAGAGGCTGCACTCTGGCTTACTGCAGCGGGATGAAGCCCAAACAGAAACAGATTCTCTTGTGATCGACTTTAATTAACGGCTCTTCAGTTTGCTGAAAGAACAACATCAGGATGCAGATTAGGAACAACATGAAGCTTTGTCAGGTCTGTCCTCAAGAGGAGAAGGACACTACTGTAACATGAGACGGAGGGCGGAGCCATCATTTGTGATGCATTCAGGGAGGTCGGGAAATCTGATGGCTTTCGTGACACAGCGTAAAGGGAATTTTTTTTTTGAGTCGAAATTTTTGAACTTACGAGATTAAGAAACGAATCGGACTTGCACTGGTTTAGCTCAGCGGCCCACGTACAGAGGCAACAGTCCTCGATGTGGCCTCGGTTTCATCTCCAGCCCTCCGCCCTTTTTTCACGTGTCATCCCCCACTCTCTCCTCCCCTGTTTCCGTCACTATCCACTGTCCTCTCCATCAAAAAGGGCATAAAAGGCCAAAAATAATCATCTTAAAATCTGAGCTGCCTGCACTCTGGACAAGGCCTTGGAGAATTCAAGAAATACCTTTAAAAAAGTGATGTATTTAATTTTAATAAATGAAACTTGATGCTGACTTTATGAGTCAGATTTACATTCGAACCTCAATAATCAGACGTGCTGACAAGACCGATAAAACCAGTGGAGCCCAGACGCTTCTGTTTTTAAGTTATGGTGTTTTCTTTTCGCTTGGATGCACACACACACACACACACACACACACACACACACACACACACACACACACACACACACACACAGTGTATTGATACAAGGCCATGTCATCCGTCTGTAAGGGAGCTGATTGATGATCAGCACGACGCGGGACCGTCTGACCGACTGTTTCCTGTCTGTTCAGGCTGCTGTTGAACCAGTAAACAGATGAAGCTGCACATGAGCCCCAAGGACAGTTTATAACACACACACACACACACACACACACACACACACACACACACACACACACACACACACACACACACACGGTGGCCTTGTCTATCACATGCTGATGAACATGGCAGTCTGTCATCGATCTCTGTCTCTCTCAGTTCATCATCTCTGATCACACACGCTCCTCCTCTGAAGTCGGCCTGACGGGGATTCTAACCTGAACTCAACCAGCTTCCTCTCCTGGGCTTTAACGTGAATTATCAGGGGCACAAAGAAGACACGCAAATGTTCTGCAAACATGTGCCCTGCAGGAGTAACATTACAGATTTTAAAAGCCCTGCCAGTTTAAAGTCGGGGTGTCCATTTCAAACATGGAAAATCAAACATAGAAACTACGATTCTCTCATTAATCTCGTCTCTCCTCGCTCGACTGTGTGTGCACGTCTGAAGGAGGCCTGAAGGAGTGCAGCTGCAGCGCTTGTTTTGGAGCTGAAGTGACCTTATTGGGACGGGAGCAACCAACTTGGCATCTTCGCTAATTTGTTCGGCAACTTCTGCAACAATCCTCCCAATAAACAAGACTCTCACTTATATTCTTGTTTATCTGTTTTATGCTTCTTTCTCTTCAGTCATCAAACACTCCTGTCAAACTGTAAACCTCAAAGACAGCAAGATGTGTTTTTGAATGAAGGATAAAAACATGAAGCAACATTTTGTGCCATAAAGCAGCTTCTGTGTGGGTCTGTCCATCCTGGCAGCGGGTTAGCATGTTAGCTCGCCGCGTCGATCTATAAATGCTAATGTGTTTCCTCGCTATGAACCACCAGCAGCTTATTCTGGTCCTGTGGGACAACTAGCTGTTGCTTAACCCCGACGACCCCTCCAGCGACCCTGAGACGACCCCGTGACTACACACACACATCCCACACACACACACACACACTGTGTGTCTTTTAAACTTAACCTGTGTGTTATAACTGCACTTGTGTTTTTATTTTTTCTCTCTTGCTCAGGTCTCCGGGGTCAAAATAAAAAAATAAAAGTTACAGCACCTCAAACCACTGAGGCGTACACACACACACACACACACACGCACACATACACACACACACACCAGCCGTCTCCTCGTGTTATCTCCTCCCCGCTGAAGCGCCCTGAACAGCTACACAGAGGCTGCTGTTAATTCTTTATTTTGTTGCAGTTTTTATTTTTAATCTGACCACAGCAGGAAGTGATGTCATCATTACTTCAGAGTCACTGCGTCCACATTTGAAGGACGGACCGTCTTTGCCTCTTATTTCTTTGCCCATTAAACATGTGGGACAGTTTGCTTCACATGGAGTTGACATGTTAATTGAATCTTTTGTTGTGCTACGGAGCTGTGTGTGGGGTTAGCGCGTAGCTTCAGGAATAACTCTGGGTCTACTGGTTCCCAAACTAGGGGTCTGGCCCCTCCAAAGGGTCGCCAAATAAATCTGAGGTGTCGAGAGATGATTGATGTTAGAGGACAGAAGAAAACCTCTGATAAACGCTCTGATAAAGAAATGTTTTCATTACGAAGTTAAAATGTTGGAAACAAACTCCAAAAGTCAAGAACAGAGTTCATATGTCAGAAAGAAAGTTGAAACGTCGTGAAAAGGTTAAAAGTTCGGGAATAAAGTTGAAAGGTGAATAAAGTCGCATATGTCAACAATAAGGTTAAAACGTCAAAAATAAAGACGAGAATAAAAATGAAACGTGACGAATAAACTTCAAATGTTGGGAAAAAGGCAGCAGGGACTTTTATACGTAGGCAGGGATGCACGATATCATCGGCACATTATCGGTGTCTTCATATGGCTTGAAAATGTCGTAACGGCATCGGCAGGTTGACGCAATGTTACGACATTAACTCAGAGTGTGCAGCACGCCTCTTCCATCAAGCGTGAAGAAAGGTGCAAGATGTCGGTGGCAGTTTTTCAAAGTTTCCGAAACAGACAGCGAGGTTGTCCTCAGCATCGGTCACGCGAGGAGGGGCCACATCTCATTCATTCAACACCATCTCAAGAACCTGCCTGGGGGCCACTACAGTAAGGGCAGGCATGATATCACATAACATATGACTGCAAGCCAAGTCAGGTGCATCCATCAGGACCGCCTCCCAAAGAGTCCCATCACTGCTGCCTTTGCTCCCGACAGACAGGAGTCGTGTTTAACGTAGGAGACGTAAACAGAGGTCGGTCTCAGCCGATAAACAATCATTACTTTCCTGTGAGTCCATCCTTCTCTGCCCCTCACCAAAAATCAAACATGTTCATATAAAAGTTTTCAGAGCTTTTAAGAAGCCGAACAATGAGACCACAGAAAGGATCCATCAAACAATAAAGCATCCAGCTTTAGCCTGAGACAGAGCTGTCCTGGGTGTTTCCCTGCCTTTCATGCACTGCATGCTGGGAAGTGCTCCAGCCGCACCACGACCCTGAGCTGGAATGTTTTCTATAGGATGTTTTTATGCTGAAGCACAATCAGGTGTGCACAGGGCCGAGGACCTCCATCGAGGCTGCCAGCGGGGCGACGCGCATCACCTGGAAGTCCTCTTTAGGACTCCAAACGCCGGCTGGGGGGCCGCCAGGAGCGCCCGCCAGAAAAAGCACGGATCGAACGCCGCCAAAACCCAACCGGTGCTTGGCGGGCGCCTGCTGGTCGTCTCCCAGTCTGTACGGGAGCCAGCTGAGACACCGGCCCTCCACCTGGGACTGAAAAACAGGAGCTTCAAAATACCAAAGTACGGATCGACAGCATTACTGGCAAGCTGATCCCCCGTCTCACTGCAAACCTTAAAATAAAATCCATCAGAGACACACACTCATCATCAGATTGTTCTTTTATGGACGCATTTTATTCATGACTGTAGCCGTCATCAGCACGGTTTATTGTTATTGCCGTTGTATTGCTCTTCCTGCATCTCCTCTATGTAAGCAACATAAATGTATTGATATGTACAGTAATGGATATAAAGGACGGACAGGAGCAGAAAGGTCAGAGGCAGATGGAGGGATGATGAAGAGGGAGAGAGAGACAAAAAGTTTTTATTGTCCGTTTGACTTTCATCGCTGGATTTGATTGTTATTGATTGTTGTTCTTATCGTTTCCTTTATTTGCCTGTTGTGTACTGTAATGTGAACGATGTCCTGAGTATTTACAGAGGCTGAAGCCGTTTCAACGTGAAGCAGAGACGCGAAGGACAAACGGAGGAGAGAGGAGAACAGTGTCAGTCACTTAAAAAGACTTTTGAGTTTGTGTTTTTGTTCTAATATTCGTTTGTTTCATAAAACAATCTAAAAAAAAACAATTTATCGATTATTTGCGTTGTACACTCTTTGATGATGATATTAGGACATGCAGCTCGGGGTGTACGACCCTCAGGCTGCAGGATTTTTTATGTGGGAAGGGCAAAGAGTCTGACTCGAGTCATAGGTGGTCCTAAATCCTAACAGGTCTAATCTTCTGCCATGTGACCTCAGTCTGAACAATTCTTTATTTGCTCTATATCTGTACTCATGTGAATTATGTCTACTTTGAAGTCGCCCTTGACGTCCTGCAAGTATGGATGACAAAGGATGAAATCACGTAGGCTAAATCGACTCACAAAAATGCCATGTTTAAAACGATTATTAACTTCTGTGTTACTTCCAGCGTGCTGCGTGTGACGTCTGTGTTATTTTCTTTTGCGCATGCCGGCCAGTTTAGGACTTTGACCACGTCACATCTGAAATCTGATATTTTGAATTTGCATAAGGAGCCAAACAAAAAAGAATCTGATAAAGCAATAAATATGAATTGAGCACAGAGGTTTGCTTTGGAAACAGCTTTAAAAACCTCGTCAGTCCTGATTCAGTTTAAATCCAGAGTCCATGAGGCAGAAAAACAACAAAGCAGTCGACAAATACGACAAAGTGGCCCCTGATTGAGTCTTTTACAAAAATGTAAGTGACTTATTTCCTGCGTTTCCCTCTGAAGCATTACATCTGAATGAACTCTGCATTAGAAATAAAATAGCTTCATGATGAGATGAAGTTTTCTTGGTGGCCTAGAAGAAGAGAAATGTCCGCTTTATTTAACACAAAGCTTATTTTTTAAAGTGCATCTGACAATAAATGAAGATGAATTAATGTAAATGTGAGGCTGCTTTATTGAAAAAAGAGATTCCTGCCTGACAGAGCGAGGAGGAGGAGGTCTGTGAGCAACAACGAGGGAGTATGAAGGACATGGAAATAAGAGAGAGACAGACAGGAAAAAGAGAGACAGGTGAGGAAGACGAGGCAGAAGAAGAGAGCGTGAGATGGAGGTCTTTGACATGGCCGTCCCTCGTCAAAATAAATCACCAGCTGCAAAGTGTTTTAAAATGCCGGCCTGCTGCTGAGACGAGCGAGCGGCAGAGATTTACTGCAACAGGGTTGGTTTTTAATCATCAGCAGATCTGAGTCACATTTAATGTTTCAGCTGCAGAGTGACGACTGTAAAACAAAGACTGTGGAGGAAAAGTGGACGCATTCACCGTCAAGTTAACCACTGCTTCATGGTCTACTGCTTTCAAGCCTCAAGTTGGGTGTTTTAGCCGTCGCCATCTTAGTTTTGGGAGGGAGGAGTGACCATATTTGGACGAGGGGGTGGAGCCTTAATTGTTGGTAACTGTAGTATCAATTGGGATGCTAGTTTTGGCTAGCAAGACACAAGCATTTAATAACACATTCTAGTGGAAAAAATGGGTGTCTTTAATTTTACCTTAAGTTTACTTCCTGTGGTGATAAATCAGGTGAGAAGTAGGGTCATCTTCTCATTGACCTCTAGATGATTCATTCATATGTCTCATACAAAAACTGGATCAAAGAGGTGGATGTAGCGTCCGGGTCGGATACGTGAAGCTAATGTGGAAGTGCCTTAAACCTGCATTCTTTCTCAAGTCCAGCAGGGGGCGACTCCACTGGTTGCATTCATTCCCTCAGTAAACATGTTTCTAGTGCGTTTATGGTCTCAATCTCTAGTTTCAGGTCTTCTTTAATACAGCATGATGTTCACTTAGTAAGTTCTGCTCCCATTTAGGGTCACATAGGGGAGAGGGAGGGGAGGGACACAGGGGGAGCAGGTGTGGGAGGCTGAACAGGTGGAGGAGGAGGAGGAGGAGTGTTGGTGGTGTCAACAGGAGGTCGAGTGACTTCATGTGTCTGATAAATCATGTGACCTCAAAGCAGACGAACTGTCTCCAAGGTCAGCTGACCACACAGCCAGCGGCCGACCTGCTGCCATTAAACAAACACTGTGTGTGTGCGTGGGTCTTTGTGAGGTGGGGGGTCCTGATAGCTTGTTGTACTCAGAGTGACCCTACACCTACTAACAGTAAATCATCATTTAGTCCAGAAAGTAAAAATGCAGTTTGTTACTTGCTGTTTAGAAAACAATCAGGATTAAACATCCTGTTTAACTCTGACACTCGTCCATCATCACTCAGAATCAGACGGAACATTTAAAGCATGCCAAGCTTCATATAAAATGATGCATCGTTGTTGTGTTTACAAAAGCTGCAGCAGAAAACGCTGCTGATGTTCACACTTTCAGTTTAATAATCTGAGAAAAACAAAGAGCAGACTGAATTAGATTGTTTATGTCTAATTCAGTCTGACAGTTTTAGGCACAAGTTTAAGCATCAGAAGAGCTGTATAAAAAAGCCCAGATTAGCATCCCAATAAACACCCAGTAACATCCCACATAAACACCCACTTGAGGTGGATTCTGCCTTTGTTTAAAAAGAGCTGATGGACTTTATGATATGAAGATATATTTAATATAACTTCTGACGTAGCTCCGATCCAGACGGTGGCAGTAATGTACCTAAAAGCTGTTTGCCACTAAACAACAAAAGAAGAAGAAGCTGTTTCTGCAGGTTGCGTCTTGGTGAATACTCCCATGATGCACAAAAACAGCTGTTAGTAGCGACAACACCAATAATACCAACTGACTAGAAAAACAATTAAAACTCCTCGCCCAATTAAAACAAACTCCTGAGCACCTCTCTCTTTAGCTGCTCCCACCTGTCACTCAAAGAGGCCACGCCCCTAATGCTGCATCACTTTAAGCCTTAAACAGGTGAGCTGTATAAAGATTCTCCCGTACAGTTGTCATGAAGAGAGAAATGAGCTATAGAGACCCAAACTGTTTTTTGTACCAGGCTGTAAACATGTTTATTTCTGCTGTGAAGTTTAACATGGGGCTCTATGGGGACTGGCTCACTGCTGGAGGCAGCCTCAAGTGGACACCAGAGGAACTGCAGCTTTTGACACTTAAGCATTAGCTTTATTTTTCAGCCCTGGTGGTTGCTGCTTGGATAGAACAGCAATAAGGCTGCAATGGTAATAGATTACATCTGACTTTCCCCAATGCTCTGTTTGAGAATGAACCTGGAGAGGGACTCTAAGCTTGATTTGAAGCTGCAGGATTACAAAGACAATAACAGAGGAAATGAGAGGAAGTGAATGAAGTGAGTAAACGTCATTTAAAGTGCAGAAAACCCCCAAAGTCTCCTCTGTAATCTAAACAAACAAGCTGCTCTGAGAACAAATTATTTGGAGGAATCCCAGACAGAATGTAAAGAAGAGAAAGCTGTGAGTTCTGGTCCCAGCGCTCAGGGCGGTGATCCTGACGAGCAGGTGAAATCACAGCGTGTGTGTGTGTTAGTGTGTGCTCTACATTTCAATGATTTTGTGATGATTGAGAAGCAGACACATCCACAGAGTGTGATTGATGACGCTGCCCTGCACCTCTGAAGCAATAAACCATCACACACACACACACACACACACACAGGTGAAGAAACACACACATACACTTACATGTTGGCTAATGAAAAGATGGCGGAATATTCTGTCACCAGCTTCTCCTTAACCTCAGACATTTACACACCTACAGACACACACACACACACACACACACACACACACAGCTAAACAGACGTGGTGGCATTTGAACAGCTCGAGGTGCGTTTGATTTACGCTCACAGACACTTGAGGAGAAGAAGTGGACATGTCACCGAGCGGGTAGAGATAAATCAGCTGCCTGCGCCGAAAAATCCAAAACACCTCTTCATCACACGCCTGATGTCATCACGCAGCAACCTATGACCTCTGACCTTCAAGTCAGCGTAAGCTTGTAGTGTGGGAGAAGGGGATAACAGGACAGCGTGTTTCAGGACTAAAGTGTGTTTATGTAGCTTCTGTTTATTCTATATAATATTATATATACTTCCTGCTCCTTGCTCACACTTTTGTCGGTCAATCAGATTTGGCTGTTCATTACAAAGATCATTTATTTTACATTGAGTGCCACAATGAACTCCTTTTGAACCGATATTAGCCTCGTGTGTTTCCTCTATGATGCATGTTTTCTGTGCCAACCTCCAGCCGACAACTTTTTTAAGGCATGTGAGAGCTGATTTTGATCACATCACTGAATCAAAGGCAGGACTTTAATAATCGGACGTCAGTACCTTCATCGTCAGAGAAACTAGCTGAGCTAAAACTAGCGACAGCTTGGCTATCAGCTCCAAAAGCCCCCGCTGAATCTTCAGAGAAACAACTCTTAACTTGACTTTTGCCTTCTTTAGTATTTTTACTGTTTAAATCAATGGGTCTGTTTTTAAGAGTTTGTAAAGCTTATAGTCGGCCAATTGCTGCTCCTGCATTGCAAAAAAGAGATTCAAGTGACAAAATGTGAAACAAATCAAGGTCTTCTCCACTGCTGATTTAAATCATGGACTATTGGAAGGCAGCTTTACTTTCTGAGTAGTAATAAAATGAGTCTGTTGGGAAAAATAAACGGAAAGTTGGGATGAAATGCACGTGTCTTTAACTTATCAATCGATTACCTGAACACATTTAATCTTCTGCAGAAACATTATCTCTTCTTTTATGAAATAATCAAATATTTCTATAATCAATGCTGATTATAGACTGTACTTCTGTTGAGGCAAAGTTACTGTACTTCTGTGTGGCACTGAAATTCAAGTGCTGTATGAGCATATTCTAACCCCAGTCCCTGTCACCTCATAGAGAAGAAGCCTTAATAACCAGAAAGAGATGCTTTTCTGAAGTGTTAATGACGTCATCCTGTACCTATATAGAGAATATGAAATTGGTATTTAGTGGATTTCATGAACGTTTATATGAGACATGCGTGTGTTGAAAGTATCTGTAATCTCTAACTCGAGCATGAAGTGAAATTTCACGTTAAAAAGACAAAGGAGTTGAAAGGACCAAAGATTTAGGAGATCATTTATAGGAAATAATTACATCCATATACGCTGTCATGTGTCTTTCACTGTCACTGATCGACTCATGATTTTTTTAGATTTTTCCTCTTGTTGCATAATTTAGTTTTTCTGTGTGACTGAAGCTTGAACAGTTCAGACAGCAGCTATCCGGCCTCTTTGTTCCTCTGTAAGCTGCCTTATGTCGCCTTGAACAGTCACTTAAGAAAAATGTTGACTGTCAGACCTCTATTAAAGCTGACACATGCTGCTCTTTGGTATTTTACTTTGTGTGACTCACCGGTGCAGCTGCCTTTGGAGCTCTTACCAAAGAATATCAACGATTTTCTAAAGACCAGAATCCTGTAACGAATGTCTGGTATTTAACAGAAGTGTTTATACTTTGACCAAAAAATATATATCTTTTACTGGAGTACAAGTACACAACTGATGTCCGAGTGCTTTATTACCGCCTATGACTTCACGTAAACACTACATGTCCGAGACAGAACCGTTTTATAGCGGCTGCAGACCTTATTTAGTTTGTTTTTTAAGAGTTTTTAAGAGCAGCTGTAGTTTAACCAGAGTACTAGCAGAGTACTTGTACTGTATCATCAGATTGATCATTAAAAACAAGATTATGAGAGTCAACAAGCTGCTCTGTCAACACAAACAACAGACAGAGTCATAAACAGACCACACACACAAGCACTTAGTCTAAATGTTCAACCTCGTCATCCCCCTAAAATGTAACGATTTATGTTACAGGGACTTGATTTTTGTCCCCAAAAGGACGGCGAGTCCCCACAATGTGTGTGTTAAAAGGTTAATGTCCCCACAACATGACAAATACATGTACAGACATAAAGACACACACATTAACTCAACCCTAATCTTGCTCTAAAATGTAAAAAAAAACGTCTTCAGAATTTTATGATTTACATTCTGCAGATTTAAGTTTTGTCCCAATGAGGATGCAAGTCCTAAAATGTCACTGTGTAAAAAGATTTGTCCCCACAACGTGAGCAATACAGGTCCAAACACGCACACACACACACACACACACACACACACACACACACACGCTCACCTGTCCTTACCCTAAATATTAAAACCAGTCTTTACCCTTAAACTTCATTATTTACATTATGAAGATTTCTGTCCCCAAAAGGAAGGCAAGTCCCCATAATTTCAGAGTGCTAAAACCGATGTCTCCACAACGTCCCTCATTCATGTCCACACACAATAAGACACACACATTAACTGTTGCCATAAACGTTAAAACAAGCCTTCAAAATGCGACTTAGTTTTAAGATTTGCGAGTCCCCGCAATTTGAGTGTGTTAAAACCGATGTCCCCGCAACATGCCTGATTCAAGTCTACACAATATACGTAACCCTACCCCAAAAATAGAACTAAATCATAAAATAAAGTGTTTTTATTTACATTGGGGACTTGAGTTTTGTCCCCATAAGGAATGCAAGTCCCCAAAATGTGACTGTGTAAACAGATGATGAGTAAAACCAGTCAATACACACACACACTAACCCTTAACCTTAACCCCCTTTAGCACTAAAACAAGCCTTCAGAACTTTACAAAACTTTATAAATTATGTTATGGAAACTTGTCCCCAGAAGGAAGTCGGTCCCCAAAATAGTGTGTGAAAACAGATTTATGTCCCCACTACAGCGGCAATATGTGTCCACACACACACACACACACACACACACACACACACACACAGGCAGGACTATTACAAAACTGACCCTCAAAATGTGACAAAACCTGCAGATAAATCCTGCAAATTTGAGTTGAGCTCAAAAACTTTGCTTTCAAGCTCAACAAGATCTCCAGCAGGCTGTCAGGAATAAACTTTCAAGTTGAATTAAACTACTGAATCAACATGTTTACAGCCACACATCACTCCTATTTCCTATTCTCTCCTATTTCACATTAAAACAAATACAAACACAGAATATTATTATTCTGGCCGTAGCCTTTTGGGAATAAAACAGTCACATTACACCTTTCTCCTTTCATGGTTTTTAACAAAAGTTTAATTTAGAGCCATTTAAAGCTTTTATAATGAAGAGACAAGGGGAGAGCTAATTGTCACAGTCTTCAACATGTAAAGAATGTACTGTCTAAAATTTGAAAGTGTTTTTTTCCGCTTCTTCTAAGTTGAAGATAAGTTGATTTAAATGTATAAACCCTTTTACGTTGAACTTTCTAAATAGATTTCTTTATTTTCAGCGGATCAATACCAGCATGACGGAGTGAAATCTTAATTCCTGACACTCTGCTGACTCTAACGTCTCTACAGATTTGGACAGTAAAAGTGTTGAAGGAAGGGAAGGAGGCGTCACTTTTAAGAGTATTTCTGCGAGCTGCTTTAACAGAGGAATAACAGATAATTAAACTGTCAGCGCTCTCGGCTCGGTGCTCTCTGGGAGAGAGGATCACTGAGATTAAAGCAGGACGGGAGCAGATCCGTCCGTCCTGACTCAGCCTCGACATGGAGCTGCTGTGAGACGCTGCTGAGTCACAGCCTTCAGTCTAAAACCTTCACGTCCTCAGCCCAGGTGATTCTGCTGGAGGGCCCGAGCCGGACCAGAACGGACTGGGTGTCAAAAACACAGTGGAGGTCAAACTGATGGTTTTCTGTCAGTGTCAGTGTTCAGTAAGTTATTAAACAGAAATCTAGCCTGAAAAAAATCTGTGCCCTTTGTTTGGAACATCTTGAAATAAAGATGTATCAGAGTTGATGTTTCCCAGTTTGTCTGCAGATATTGCATATAAATACACTTTGGCTCTGCAAAGTATCTTCCAGTAAGTAATGGATGAATGAAAGCCAAACTGCAGCTGTAGGTCTGAATTTGGTTTAGTCTCAAACTTTGTCCTCGAAATTTAAAACCAAAAAACGTCAGAGTTTCAAAATAAAACGATATTTGTTGGTTGGCACAAATTCAGCTGGTTAAGTTGACGTTAAGATTTTGGTTTGAGTTTACAAAACTAATCAATTTAAAAATAAAGATCATATAGCTTTAGTCCAGGTGTCTTTTCTTTGGACAGGTGCGACTCTACAGCTAGTGAATCCAGGAAATATAAGTCCCTTATATGAATTTCTGCTTTCTGTGTATTGGATTTAAAACATGTGACAGAAAGAAATATTACAACAATAATTCAATAAAAAGCTCAGAGTTTTTGCTGATATGAACTAGGGCTGAACAATTAATTGAAATTTAATCGAAATCGCAATATGGCCGGCTGCAATTTCAAATCGCAGGAGGTGCAGTGTTTATTAAAAGTGAAATGTGTGTCAAAATACCATTTCATTTAAATATTGTGCTGCAGAGACGTTCTGGCCTACACGTCATAAACAGATGTAAGTAACAAATATCTTCGTTTGGTACAGATCCCTGCAGAAAAAACACCACTATCAATTTAATATTTTTTAATGAAAATAAAAAAAATATGTAAAAATGATTATTCAATTTATTTAATATATCAAACACTGCTGCTTTAGTTCTGGAACATTCAGAGAAAAAGAAGAGCTACATTTAAATCTCAGGTCCTTTAAACTGCGGTGATGTTTTCTGAGTTCCTGGAAAGGCTTTATCGGTTACAGGAAAAGTTACAGTCGGGTTTTTTTCTAGAATTTTCTGAGAAACAGGTCTTTCAAACTTCGCAGCATTTGACACGAACGTTTGTGTCTTTCATGGGAGGTAATGGTCATGAAAACCAACTGAAGAAACACAAAAAAAGAAATGAATGCAAAGCAAACGCTGAGCGGATTGTGAGGGCTCAGGAGGGTTTTTAAGCTCTCTGATAAAAGCTATAGAGCCGCTCTCAGGTTTCATACGGTGCCTTTTCTGCACAAAGGTTGCAGATAATAATCGGGAAGCTGGTTCCAGCCTGCAGGACTGATGTCAGAACAGAGAGCCACAGCGCTGCCTCGTCCGTCAAACAGCAGCTCGTGTTGTCTCAGCGCCCGGCACAGGAAAGGTCAGGCCTGCTGCTCCGACGCTGAACAAACAGCACAACACCGTGTGGGGCTTTTCAGCTGAACACACACACACAGAAACACACACGGAGGTGCATCCAGGCACACATACATTATCGCCTACACACAAGCAGACACACAAACACACCAAATACGGGTTTGGGCTCACGTAGGCCCACACACACACACACACACACACACACACAAATGTAATGCATGCGAGGCAGCCGGTGCAGCACAAGAACACCTGTTGTAGCACTGTGTTGAGGTGTTGACACAACAGCTACTGCAGACTTTGAACCATGATGAGCCACACTGAAAATCACTGCTTCTCACAAATCTTCTGATTAAAGTGTGTTTAGTCTGATACACCTGAGACCACACCTACCAATGATGTCAGAGTGTGCGGACAGACCCCAGAGGATACACAAAATGTACAAATTAGCATCTGTTTCAAGGTTTTCTGTTTGTTAGGTCTGCCTCTTATATCCCTTAGCATCTATTAAAGGTACGCTGAAAAGTCTGTTTCCTTTCTTCTTTACACATGGTTAGCTCTGTTTTAGGGTACCATTTAATGTCTGTATTAGTTTCCCCTTTGCCTCCATTTTAAGGAACCCTTCATCATCTGCTTTCTTCCCTTGTAACACTGTGTTAGATCTGTTCTAAGCGTCTGTTCTCAGTTAACCTTAAGCATATGTTTTCTTCTAAACAGTGTTTAGGTCTGTTTTAAGGTCCATACTGTTTGTTTTATTGTACCCCTAAGCTGTTGTTTTTTCGGTTTCCTTCAGCGTCTGTTATAAGGTACCCTTCAGCATGTTTTCTTCCTCATGTGTTTTTGAAGGTACCCTTTATCGTCTGTGTTCTTCCTTTCTGACGTGCGTGACTGTTGGTGTCTGTATTAAAGAACCCTTTAGCTCCTGTTTTGAGGCACCCTTTAGCGTCTGCTGTCTTCCTTTCTAACACATGGTTAGATCTGTTTTAAAGGACACTTTAGTGTTGGTTTTCAGTTAACCTTTAGCTTCCTCTTTTGAGGTACCCTTTATTGTCTGTTCTTTCCTTCTAACACGTCCATACGAATCTCTAAGCTCTTGTTTTTAACAGACCTAACCCTTTAGCGTCTGTTATAAGGTTCTCGCAAGCATATGTTTTTCTTCCTCTCTTTCTTATGTCTGTTTTTAGGCACCCTTTAACTCCTGTTTCAATGTACCCCTCAGTGTCCTTTAAATGTACACTTTAGCATCTGTGTTCTTCCCTTCTTACACGTGGTTAGGACTGTTTAGGGTTCCCTTCAGTGTCTATATGAAGGTACCATTTAGCTCCTGTTTCAAGGTACCTGTTAAGTTTATTTTACTGTCTGGTTTCTACCTTTCTAACACATCGTTAGGTCTGTTTAAGGTACCCCATGCTTCTGTTTTAAGGTACCCTTTAAGAACAGACGATGACATACAATTATAGCATACAAGCTTTACAATCACTCAGTAATAGGCACATGTTGTTAAATCTTGCAATATTAGGAATCCATAAAAATACTGGACTTGCACATGAACTTTTACATTGTTTAAAATCTGTCGAGAAGTTTCAAACATTTTGAGAACTTTTCATATCTGACAAGTCGGACCGACACAAACAACTCTTTCAGGTCCATTTCATGCGATTTTGCTCTCGGATAATTTGTAGCGCTGTTCATTTCTTTTACATCTCCGGTGTTTGTTTGAGGGTGGAGGTGCTGCCAGATATTTTCACAGTTTGCTGTGTCTCTATTCTTGCATCTTTCACCACATTTCAGCCTTTTTTGTTGGACAGGGAAGCAGTGAGGAAGCAGAACTGACAGAAACTTGTAAACATGCCATCGAGCATTTAGCGAATGGAATCGCAGGGTCAAGGGTGCTGCTGATCTCCCATCTATTCTTCTTTTTCTACCTTTCTTCCAGTCCTGTTTAATTCTCTCATATCAACACACTTTGCTCTTTCATGCTCGTGTTTCCTGCTCTAACTCGCGTCTTTTTATTTTCACCATCCTCGTCTCCTTCCTTCCTTTCCACCTGTGTTTCTGTCCGGACTTTCTATCACCAATTTTTCTAGTCATTGTTTCTTTTGAGAAAAAATATTTTGCAGTTATTTTGACAGATATTACGACTGCAATGTGATTCAAAATTAGGGAGAATTTTTATTTCTACTGCGAATGAAAGATTAAAATCCTGATCATGTGACTTTTATTTGGGCCTGCAGCAAACAAACGTGTTTCCTTACACCTTGAGAACAACATCTGTAGGCAGGACGTCTCTGCAGCAGCACAGTGCTTCAGTTCATTATGATGTCACACACAAATTTTGGATTACCTGCATGCCACCTGCATACCTGCATAGCCACGCAGGCAGTAGTTAAGGCAGCTTTACAAAAAACACCTTTATATTCTGTTTATTTAGTTGTAAACTGAGGCATTCTTGTTAATGCTCCTGTTCAAGGAGGGGTCGGAGGTCGTGACACAAGCTGCTGTTGCTCAAGGACACTTTGGTGAGTTGGGGGTGGAGGTTTGTTATCAACTGAATCTTTGAATTTATTCATCAAAAACTCAAATCCTCCACCTGTTTATTAGAAAACAAAAACAGCTGCACAGGTCAACAGCAGGTTCAGCAGTCAGTGCTGTTTTTTTCTTCTTCACGTCGTTTCTATTTTACTTCATTTCTTTTGTTTTAGAATTTGACGTTTGTTTTTTAATTCAATGTTTTCTAACTCCGTCTTCACTGATCAGCTGAGCTGATCATGTTGTGTACTGAGACGTAATCTGAGGTGGTCCTGTCGGTGTGCATGCGCGTGTGTGTGAGGGATTCATCCAGAAGGAGGAAGGTCAAAGGTCATCAGGCAACACCAGAAAACACAGCTGCAGATTTGTCTCATATTCTGATTTTTTTTTAACCGTCATGCTCCTTTTTCTTTCCTCCACATCCTCACAAACAACGTCAATTTAATCCAATCAATCCCACCCTGAAAACATTCACCAAAAATGTAACAATTTCTACATTAACAGATAAAAAAAGCCTCATTTTGATGTGAAAAATCCTGCAAATCATCAACTCAGTGCGTCATTGGAAGAATATGACGCATAATTTTAGTCACCAAACAAAAAAACAGGACTGTACTTTCAGAGCTATTTCCCCGTGAAATCACGCTGTTCACTGCTAAACACACGTAGAGACAAGAAGAAATATCAAAGGAGCACTACATGATTTTATAGATATATAATAGCACATGAAGTGCATCACAGCACAAGCCGTCCACAATAAACACACAGCCGACGTACGTACACACACTCCTAAAGTCCTCTGAATGTTCTGCAGAAATTGTACACTTATAGTAAATTAAATAAATATAATCAATAGTAGTTATGACTTATTATTAAAAGAATATAAACCAACAAAATCATGAATATTATAAGAATGTTGTGGTGTTGTAAGAATATTGCTACAGAACACACAAATGCCTGTCAGTCCTATAAAGTTAAAATACATTCAGTTTCACTGATATTTGATCATCATTTTAAAGCAACATCAAAGCAGAATTATAGAAATATGGAATCAAATATAATAAAAGCAATGACAGGTTTCTATTGAGAGCCAATGACGCAGCTCAGTACGCAGCAGAAATGTTATAATGGTGGAATATTTCAGGTGTACCAGAGAAGTAAAGAGGGCAAATCATGACAGCACACCACAGCCCCACATGTATCTCCTCTTACATAAACAGACCCGGTTAATTAATGGAAAGTGGTGGCACGGCTCGGCTCGGCTCAGCACGGCTGATAAAGAGCGGGGTTGCATAGGAACAGAGGAAACTGGGTCTCTGGAGGGAGAAAGTGGCTCAAAACAGGGACGGAGAGCAGCTCTGAAATGCTCAATCACTCTGTGTGTGTCAGTTTTTAGCAGCATGAAGAGTGAAGTTGAGTTTTTATCTCCGAATTAGCTCTTTTTTAACTGGTTTTGGTCACCTGTAATGATGTATTTGTGCTAAAATAAGGTTTTAAATGTGGTTCCATACAAACATTGACCAATTTGGCGCCTACATTTGGTGGCAAAAAGACAGAATTTCTCGTAGTTTTCATCTTCAGGAGGGAAATCAATGAAGAAATAAATATTATCTTGTTGACAGAAGTGATTTATACTCATGTGTTTTGGCTTGTCAGGATCAACCGGCTCTAAAAGGTCAGAGTTCACCTCAGAAGAACGCATTATTCTAAACCTTCAAACAAGAGAAAAGAGGCATATTTACTCACATGTGAAACTCCTGCGTTAAAAACTGCGGGTTCTTATATCTCTCCTTCACACCATCACCGCTCCACCGCGCCCCGTTCACTGCTGCCAAATTCCATCCGGAGAGGAGGCGCAAAGTGGCCGATCCATGAGCGCAAAACTCCGCGCAGCGCCACAAAACAAAAGTGTTTAAAGGTAGGTGGAGCAAGAAGAAGAATAAGAGGCTGTTGTGTTTTCTTTTTACATCCAAGCAGAGCGATGGTGAGGGTGAAGATGATGAGGAGCGGCAGGAGCGCAGAAGTGTCCCTCCAGCAGCGGCAGGGGGAGCGGACTGTAGCGCGTCAGTGAAGCCGGGGAGGGGAAAGTGCGCACCGGGCTGCTCACTCCGTCCGCTCCGGTTCCTCGCGCATCTTCACAACTTCAGCCGCTTTTAATCCTCCGGGAGCGGCTTCTGCTTCTCTTTTATTCCCCTCTAATCCCGAAAAACACACTCCTCCACCTCCTCTTTTTAAATTCTTCTCTGCTCTTTCAGGTGTGATAATTAAGAAGAACACCTCCAAAATAAAAGTCCCCTCTCGCAGCTCCAGCTGTTGCTTTTCTTTTTTCTTTTCTCTTCTTGATGAATAAACTACAGGCGGGACGAAAGTGTGAAGTTGAGCCGTCAGACGGGACTGTTCCGCTGCGTTTCGGTGCGTCGGTAGGTCGGTAGGCTGGTAGGGTTGACCGGCCGGACTCCCAGCATCCCCGCCGCTTGATCGCCCCCTGGACTCGGTAGGGGAGAGAGAGAGAGGAGAGCGTTGGAAAGAGGGAGAGAGAAGGGGGAGTATCGCGAGGTTACGCCCTAACTCCCGTTTGTCTCGCGCTGTGGTGACCGAGGACACACACATGCGATCATGGGGACAGGAACACACACACGCAAACACACGGTCACTGACATGTAGCCTATTGATCACATTTAATTCGGTGTGAAGCAGCGTGTCTGCTCTCTGGCTGTAAATGAAGGGACTAAACACAAACTTTTCCTGGGACACACTGTAAGTTTGTGACGCCCCCGCTTTATGATTTCATGAGTGTGATGGTAGAGGAAGTTAGTTTGAGACATTTTAAGATACATTTTAAAATTTGAACTGCATATTATTGTTTATTTGTTGGTGTGTCTGCTCTCATATTTCCATATGTTGTGAATCCCTCAGTGTTTGTCTTATTAACTTGAGGGCCTTGCCACTGCTTTAGCGCCCTCTATTGGCAATACTGTAGGCCTTAGAATTCCGGCTGCCTGTGTGTTTGTCAGACCCTGATCAAGACGAGGAGTCAATGAGACTTTTTATTTGCAAACATATGCCTGAGGAATAAATTCATAGGCCTATAACGATCTGTTATGGACAATCTGACAACTCCATCAAGTCTTCATGATGAGATAAGTGTCCTAAAAACAAAAATGAGCTCCACATAAATAAAGTTTCATCTCAAGACGAGCAGACGAATGAGTCAGGAGATAATTCAGTGATTGTTTTATTTGCCTTTGGTCGTCCAAAATCCGCCTTTATGTGCACCTTCAGCCAAATATTAGATGTAACGCAGTCATTCTTCAAACCAATCATTTCCACGACTTGTTCCAAAGTCTGCTGAGCTCTGTACTTTTTATATTTAAGCTTCTCAATCTACAATGGTTTTGTTTTTATTCACTTTTAGGAACTACTCACATGTTAATGAGCTTTTACGAGGCATCTCTCCCTCGCACTGCAGACTGTGAGTTTATCTGTGTGGTTGACAACATGAGAGTCCAAACACATTTTTTATTGATTTTTCTATTTGTATTCACATTCTATCGTGAAATGTAATGCTTATGGATCTGGGTTTAATGCATAAATAATTTATGTCTCATTTTTGGTTTTTGCTGCAGTTTATGTGTGTGCTTGTTAACAGGAATATTAGTGTAATTTGCATTTTCATTAGCCGCGTTAACAGCTGAGTATGAATACTATCTTTGTAGAAATCAGAAACTGATTATTTTGAATCAAAGAAACTGAGCATTACTTCCACTGTGTCCATGTAAACTTAAAAGGTCTTCACATGCTCCTGCATTCACTAAATAAACAAAGAATTAAAGCATTTGTACATTTGTAAACTGAACTGATTTAAATGAACCCGACTGCTTTTTGTTGTTTGGATTTCATGCAGAACTTGTAAGGGCGGTCCTTCTCTCTCTCTCTCTCTAACGGAGCTTGAGTTTAATTTTCCTTTTTAACAAAGCTTTAACACATAAAGGAAAAGTTGAGTCACTATAATAATGTGTGAACCCTGATCTTAGATTAGAGTGTCTGCTGTTAAGTCACCTCTGAAGACACAATTTTATAGACTGGATTTTTTACAATGTGCTCTAAGCTCTTTATAATCTCCCTCCTAATGTAAGCCACTTTAAATTCAGCTGAAGTTTCTATACGAGTCAGACATCAGATAACCAACAGGGTCACAAGTTTACCCACACGGCTGCTACTTCTCACCTCTGTCTGTTCTTTTTACTGTTATTTTGGGGGTCATTTAAATATATTAGGGTTTTTTGTACACATTCTGGTTCATTTTTTTAAGTTGTAGGATGCTGAAACACTTGTCTGCCTCATGGTTGCATGAAAGCAACAAATTGACTTAAAAAAATGAAGACACAACCAGACTTTGCCTGTAGAAGAAAACTGATAGATTCTGTATTTTCTACACAAGATTAAAGAGTGATGATATTATACAATGAATTCAGCCTGACAGATGAGGAACCAGCCAAATGCTGTACTGCAGCGCCCTCTAGCAGTTAAAGCAACAACCTCATGCAAGAAAAGTTCCTATTTAAAGTTGAGTTTTAATCTAAGATATAGTAGTCATACATTTCTATAATGTTCTTCTTACAAAGGTCACTGCTGTTAAATGAAGCAGTAATAATTAAATCACCATTATTATCAGGAAATAGAAGATAGAAGAATATCTGCAAAAACATCAAATGAAAAGTAAAAACTAAAAGTAAAACATTGCTGTTGTTATTTAATGTGTTTTTCAAACTCTAATAGCTGAAAATCTTAGTTAATTTATTTAAACAAAACTTTAATTAATGTTTATCGTTTAAGTGTCTTTTCATTTTTGGACACTGGCAGAAACTATTCATTTGATCAGGGCAATTATGTTCAATTAAACGCACAATTACAAAACCCACAATTCAATGCAACACGGACGTGACGTCAAAAAGAACTTTTCATAAATGTGTAAATCACTACAATAACAAAACGGAGGCCAAAAAAAATATTATTAACCACATCATTATATAGAAATATGTAACGGTAAATGATATATAAGTAATCAAAATCATTTTATTTTTTGTCGGGTTCAGGCAAACGAAATAATATTCATGTTAACGAGCCAAACTTCAAGGTAAGTAAATTGTACTCATTAAACCGGAAGTGGGTTTTGTTTGCTATAAAAATACTGAAAATGTTACAAATAAACTCAATTTGGTTTGCATTAAAAAGCAGGTGCAAACTGAGAGCCATCTACCTCAAATGTAAGGTTTTAATTCCTTTTGCATGACAGAGATTTAAATGCGTCTATACTTGTTTAGATTGCATTGAGGCGAATGTGTGAAGCTGGTGATAAAACAACAACAGGGAAATGTGGTTAGAGGAGCTATGGGGGGCTGGTATATAACAAGGGCTTTGTTATTTTTGCAAAATCAAACACAAATAACGTTACTTCAGAAAAATCAGAACTTTAAATGCACATAACTAGACTGACTTTGAATGCACGTAACTCAATGTACAAACACAGCGAATTCCGTACAAAAGAACACTGCCTGATTAAATGCATACAAAAGTACACAAAAAAAACACAATCAATTTAAATCCAAATTATAAACACCAGAAAAAGCATCTGTGGATTTACAAAGTAATTCAGCGTCCGGTGTGCAAAGAGGACTGCAGCACGACCAGCAGATTCGTCTAACGTTACTATGGAAACATCACTTCGCAATTCATGCTAGCTAGTAGCTGCCTGCTAGCGGTAGCTAACGGTAGCCCGAGGCACACAGCAGAAGTTTCAGCTAAAGACGCTAACTTACTGTGTAGCTCGTTCAGGCTGTCCTTTGTCACCGTCCTCCTCATCATCCTCCATTTTAGCGGCACGGTTTTTTGTCCACCGTGTTAGCAGCTAGCATCCTCTTTGCTGGAATTAGCAGTGTGTGAATCCTCGCCACCGATAGCATGTCCTCTCCCACATTTCTTAGCGATTACAAAAGTAACACAGTCCATAGTCGGCTGACTAGCACGTCTTATTGATTTCACTGAAACTATTCGGCTTTTGTACTAACTGCTACAATAGTAACTGTAAGTATGGTCAGGTCTGTTTATGTTGTCCTCACGTTCAATCAGGCTGTGAATAAAATTAAATGTACAACAACTCGCAAGTTCAATGGTCATCATCAGGCACGTCACTGACACGTCATTACGTTAATTTAATATATAATTATATTTACTTTTTAATCCATAGAAAGAAAATTTGCCCCCAGATCGATCTTTTTATGTATATATTACAGTTTTATTTAATAAATACGTTTTTTTTTTATTGGGTAAGGGGGACTCAGTCTTTGGGGGGCTTAAGACCCTGCAGGCCTATCACCCCGCCGCCGTTTAATATAAATCTGTTAACTTTTTTATTATTTCTTATACATACTGTAACACGTGGTCACATAAATATATATAGAATACTACGGAAGCACGGAAAGGACAACAATTCCGGACTAAAGGGATTTTTCCTTCCGTGTGTATGAGTTACGAACAGGTAAAACTTTTTTTAAGATCAGGATCATTCTTGTGAGTTCCTTATGTGTTTTCTTTTTTAAAATCTGTGAAACATGATTGAATACAAGTTTTGGAAGGTAAAATGTAGTTTTGCAGGAGGTCATTGTGGCTGTCATACGCATTTCGGCCACCAGGGTGCACCACTACTCAACGTTCTAAATTCAAGTTGAGTTTTAATTTCTCCATGCACTTTAACAGCTACATACTATAAATGAAAAATAAAAGTGAAATACAAAAAATATCCTTTTTTTTCACCTGTTTCAAGAAGAAGGGGAAAAAAAGATTTTAGGAACTTACATTATTCTGGCAAAAACTGCTTTTCCATCTGTTTCTCAGTCATAAACACTGAGAGAAAACATTGTAAATCAGACTTAGGAAACTTGCCCCTCAGTGCCTCTGTTTAACACATAAACAGGTGACAAATAATTTATGCAAACTTAAATACAATATATAAAATATGATAAGAGTATTCAGAGAAAGCGCTCGATGTTGAAATACTGTAGAGGGAGCTGCTTACTTTATTCATAAGTCCATTGTACTACAGGCTGGTGATGATTAATTATTAAGGGGGCGATGACGAGGGGGGCGATAAAGATGATGATATATAGTATGAAAACAGTCTATTAATATACTTATTAAAATAGCTCCATCCTTACAATAAAGATGGGACATAAAGGATCCTGGAGCAAAGTTAGTACTAAGTTGAATGTGGTTGTTTTTAACCTTTAATTGTATTTTCTTAATTTTTGTATTGTTATGCATTCTTTCAATTATATTAAAACCTGCGCCGTTAATTTGTTAATGTATTAATGTATTTACTTTTTCATTAGAGTCATTATTAATCCTCTGGTCTTGTCTTCTCTCCGCCCCAGATGTTTTAAACTCCTCTTCCTCTTCTGCCACGTTTTTGCTCCTTTCCAAAGAGAGGGATGAGACTCGGAAGCTGTACCGTAACCTGATTGGTCTAAAATCACGGGACAACGTTTGTGGTCCCGCCCCTTAAATATGTCTACTGCTGTGATTGGTGGGATACGAAGTCCATCACGGTTACTATGGACTTTGGCTTTGCTGGTATCCAAGTGAAGACGTGATTTTTAGTTGACTCGTAGCTTCATCAAGTAGAGCGGGGAACATAAAGCAACAAGGAACGTTTACTTTATAGACGGTTTTGTCATAACTACAGCTAATCTAGCTCGTTAGTTTGTAGCACCATTACTTGACACCACATTGGATAATTTACGAAGCAATGGCCCAGAGGAAGAATTCCAAAACCAACTCCAAAAAAGGTCAGTACCCTTTCTAGCTAGTCCTGGACGCGCCTCTAATCGTTCCGTACACATTTCCATATCACATTCTGCAAATTCTAAGTTTCTACCCTATCAGCGAAGATGCATGTCCTACAATTAAACTGGAGAATTTTTATTAACCGTTTTGACACATTATAGTATGCGGCTGTGTCACCGACACAATATGCAACTCAAACTACAGCTTTCATAGTTGAATCGCCCGTGGTTCCCACGGTCCTCTTCAGTCAGAAGTGCTTCAAGCTTGGGTCTAGAAGCAGCGATAAGAAGCAGTTAAGCTTAAGTTTTTTTCAATATAAACATAGTTTGTTTACTCTGCCTAAGCCGAACTGAATAATGGCCTTTATAGGTTTATGTAAATGTCATTATTAGCGATTTCTTTTTTGTTTGCTTTCCCACTAAACAAGACCATATTAAACTGACAGAATTGTGAGCGGAGTCTGGTGTGAATTTCTCGCGATACAAGAAAATGGGGCTGGTTTAGCCATTTTTGCTAGCTGTCAAGATACCAATAATAAAGAGGTCTACATCCATCCAACTGAACTAAATGGTCAAGTTTAAATCAAGTGATAATCTGTGTGACCAGAGGTAGCATAGAAGTGGCCCTGTAAATGATGCTAACAAAGCACCTATAAGTGATAGCCTGCTAACATTAGCTTACTAGCTATTAAGTTTTCAACTGATAGCAGTTCATGGTTGATGCTCCTGGAGCAGGGATGACAGCTAACTCAGATAAAACCCAATACACTTCCCACATTTACACACGCATTGCTTGTGATGCGCACAGATGTGTTGTGACATTAGCACAGTACCCAAATTAAATGAAATTAACATTTTTAAAAATATATTTCTGTCATTTGAGTCTGTTTGCACAATATTATTGATTACTGGAGGACCATTTTATGATAGCTTTATTTCTGTACATGGGTTAAGAGCCCTTCAAATTTCAATACAGAGCTCCTTCTTCTTCTCAAGCTTCTCAGTGCCTGTTACTATATTAGGCCTAGTAATAATGGATACCCCAGATGTCCAAAATTAGTGCTGGTTGTACACCTCAGTGATGTAGAACTGAGCTTTGTGTATGCAAAGGGGTTAACTTAGTGACAGCATGTGTCGATTGGAATGCAAATTTAAACAGAGGGAATGTGTGTGCTGCAAACGCAGAGCCATGTTGTTCTCATTCATTGTTAAATACAGATAAGAGCAGAGGAGAGGTCTATATATATATACATATATATATATATCTGTAAAGATAAACTCGCTGACTCTAAACTGGCATAATCCTGAGGCATGAGGTCGTTCATCCTGCCTCTTTTGTTCCTTTCCTTCACATTTGCTTTTTAGACCTCACACATGCAAATACATTTTAAAAGAAGAAAAACAAGCAAAATTGTTTTCTGAATGCAAATAAGGAGCTCGTCTTTTTTCTGTTTTTTTTATATTCCTGTATAAAGGTAAACACAGTGTAAAAAATATTTGTGTAAAAGCTGATTAAACTCAAGACTAACAGATCTTTTTTTTTTGTTAATGTAACGTAGAGCTGCAACTACTGATTTTCTTCATTATTACTCTATAGATTACTCTCATTAACCCCCCAAATATGTTATTGACTAATCATTTAATCAGCCTTTGAAATGTTGAAAACCACTGGGAAATGTCTGTTACGATATGCCAGAGCCCAAGGTGCAAAAAATGAAAAAATAAAAAGCAGCTGTTTGTCACAAGTCAGATGCAGGAATCTGCAAATATTCTGCAATTTTGCATACAAATTACTTAAATATTAAATAAATTATCAGAGGTCTCCCTCCTCAAAGATACACGTTGACAGAAAGCTGTTTAATACTATAAATCATACATATAGAGTAAAATGTCCACAGTTTATCGTAGTTAGACATAACCTTGATCACGTTCACTATCAAGATTGTGTCATCGACAAGCCCTACTTTAAGGTAAAAAATGTATATTTTTAATTTCAAATCTGACGCAATGATTCAAAGGTGTTAAAAATCGATCCTGGAACATGAAGACTTTACATACTGTCCCTTTAATTCAGGTGACGTATTCCACAGCTGAGAGTGTGTGTGTGTGTGTGTGTGTGTGTGTGTGTGTGTGTGAGCAAACAAGCGTCAAGGTTATTGGGTGGGCTTTTCTGTCCTTCCTGGCATCTCACACACTTGCACACACAAACACTCACACACACTGTCCCAGGTTTTGTCAGCTCTAATAATAGTGGGGATCAGGTTCAGGGTGTCCAGT
The DNA here is from genome assembly GCF_022749685.1 of Semicossyphus pulcher. Taxonomy (NCBI): domain Eukaryota; kingdom Metazoa; phylum Chordata; class Actinopteri; order Labriformes; family Labridae; genus Semicossyphus; species Semicossyphus pulcher. The sequence goes on from NW_027211691.1 coordinate 25,396,096, forward strand.
GGACTGTAGTACAGCTGGGAGGAAGAGGAGGAGGATGAGGAAGAAGAGGAGGAGCTCTTTCTTTCTCCTGCTCAGCTCAGTCGCTTTCTGTCGCTCTGCTCGGTCAAGGCTTTAGATTTATCTGCTTGTCTGATCATTGATTAGAATATTTGTTCTTTTGCGTTTGTTTTTGTCTCTTTTTTTATTACCTCATTGCTTTATGCTCTTACTTTGTTCACTTCTAATTTTAGTTTTCTAAAAGTGCTTTGTCATGTTTTTGTAAAGATTGAAATAGTGTGATACTGTTTTCTTTTTTTGTCTTATTTTTCAGCTGGTTTTGTAGCTAACATCCGTCTTTTCTGACTCCGAAACAAACATTTTATTGATTTTGACGCAGGTTTAGTGCGTAAGTCACTGTGTATATCTGGTCAGGTGGGTCGGTCTGCTCCCGTCCCCATCTAGCCTGGTTCCATCCCTGTTCCTGCCTAGTTCTGGCCTGGTTCTGGCCTGGTTCTGGCTCGGCTCGGTCCTGTTTTTGACTCCTCTGTGAGGCCTAAGACGGTCCATGCAGCGCTACCGCCAATATGGCACCTCCTACTCCTCCTCCCCTTCACCTCCCCCAGCTCCTGTAGAGGAGATCCACGCTGATGAGGAGGAGGAGGTGTACAGTGAAGAGGAGGTTTACACTGAAGAAGAGGTGTATGAGGAGGAGGTGGCACCACTGATACAAGAGGAGGCGGAGCCTGTGGTGCAGGAGACAGGTAGGATTGGTGTTCGGATGATGTTCGGCCTGGTTTGGTTTGGGCTCGGTTCTGATCTGGCCTGGTTTGACTTGGTTAGGAGGTGAAGACGGGGTCCAGAAGAAAGGGGACGTGCAGCCTATCGACCAGGAGACAGGTAGGAACGGGTTATGAGCTTGGTTTGGCATGTATTGGTTTGGTTTGACGTGTAGTTGGTGTGTTAATGAGGAATCGAGCTGCCTGTTAGGTCGAGGTTAGGTTGTGATTGTGTTTTATGTCAACATGGTTTGGTGTGTTGTTGTTACCGTTGCCCTGGATTGGTTTGGTTTGGTCTTGCACATTGTAAAACATGCTTTTAATTTAAAAGAAAATTCCTGAAGCTTTTTCCCACAGTAAAAGCCTTCAGGCGTTGTATAGGGTGCCTTAGGAAATCCTGATTAGGTCCTGCTTTGTCTTCATATGGCTTGTCTTGGCGGAATGTGGCTCAGTGTAGTTTATTCTGGTGTGGTTTGGCTTTTCTTTAGCTGAAGTCGCCTTCTAACACTATTAACCAATCATAGCATACCCTGGGTTTTGAAGATAGACTAGTTGCTGGTCCGCTGAATAACATGACAATCCTGAAAGTTACTTATTTCAACCATTTTTTAAGAAATAACACCAGTTACAGACCCCAGAGCTGGATGATAGATCGATTGTATCAATTAAAAGGTATGGTTAATGAATCATGCTAAGAATGGATGTTCTGTTTTTTCACACCACATCTAATTCCTTTAATCAGTTTTACGCTGCTAATGCTAGCTGCCTTTGAGCAGGTTTTTTGGACGTCCGCTGTCTTTTACATTTCACTGTGCCGTACACTTCATGTTTGAGATGCTGGAATACGTTTTTCGTGTTGCTGCTTTAAGTTTCAGCAAACGTTTGACAAACTTAAAAGCAGACGCTGGTTTGTTGAAGTTAAAACCAAACCTCTTACAGACTATTTTTGAAACAAACTCCACACCTTAAATACTACCATGAGTTTCCATGAGCCTTGGCCATTGTGTTTTTTGGTAATGACTGAAACCTGTGGCATAACTTTGGAAAACACATCTCCAATAAGGCCAGAATCATATAACCCTTTGGAGATTTAGTTGACTTCTTTTATGTTTTTATGTCCGTTTGACCCTTTATAAAAAAACAGATATTTTCCTACATATTTGTCCTTTTTCTGTTGATGTATCCAGGAGAGTTTCATGTCCTAGAGCTCCGGTACTATGTCTTAGAAAGGGAATCTGACGCTTACCTCTGAAACTTTCTAAAAGTGCTTCTAAAATAGCCCTCACACTATGCAATCATACACACTATGATATCAAGCACTCTATTGCTTGATATCCCTTCCCTTGCATTAACGCGTCTTGAAATAAAACCTTTCATATCAGTTGTGTAACAGCTGTTTAAACCCTTGAGGATGTCTTTGACAGCACTTGTTGCATCACCGCAGTAAGAAAACTTTTCCCAGGATTCATTGTTTTAACCACACACACTATTGTACCAAACAAAGAGTTAATTTGAAGACCAGTCTGTTTATGGTTTCAGAGCATTAAGGCCATTAATTAGATGTAATTGTGCTACAAAAGCAGACAGCTGTTGTCATTAGCTCCAGCCATTTCAGTCCTGAGTGTTGGACAAACAGCTGTTGTCAACTCTCTCTCTGTCAGGGTCATGTTGACTCTATGTCCCTCACTCTATTCCTGGGTCGGCCTGCCCTTTTCTGCTCCTGTCTCTTTCTCCTCAGCCTGGATTCATTCAGTACGCTTTGTCACTTGTGTCACATTAAGAGATGCTTGATATCCTTGAAATAAACTTTTTTAATGAAGCAGAAAGTTCACATAAATGTCACAGTTTGAGTATTTAGATTTCTTCATGTGTTCTTCTGGGAATATTCCTCTGGAAATTAATAAAGTATTAAGTTGTAACATGTTTCTTTGCAGTGTTGTCAAATTCTTCAGAGCCCTGTCCACAGCATGCTAGGTTTTACAGGCTCTTTCAAATCAACATCAAGATCTCCAAACCAAACAACCACAAAGGTTATTTGTTCTTTCCCTCTTTTATGACCCACAGAAGTATTTTTTATTCATTAGCGCCTTTAGGCCTACCAGTTTCAGAAAACATGTTTTAATACCTACATAAAGCAATTCCAGGCAAACACAAGGTTAAAGTTTTGAATCTGAAAAAAGTTTGGTTACGTTCAGCAGGAAAAGTACTTGGACGAGTTTAGGAAAAAGATCTTGTTATGGTTTTAACTTCTGTAACAAGTAAGCTTGTTACAGAAGTTAATGATTTACAAAAGTGACGTCATGTTTTAAAATTTTAAAGTCAACTTGGAACTTTGGTTTCATATGGGACTTGAACTCTAGTCTTCTTGGTTGCTTCTGACCGGCTATCAAAAAACACACGGGGCAAGTCATTTGTTGACATAAGCTCGAGATGGACGCTGTAAGCGCAGTAGGGGAGCTGAGGGGAGGCAAAGCATTTGGAGCAAAAATCACAGATCCTATGGATTTTTCCGGCAAAACTGTCTTTATTCCTTTTACATAGAAATTTGTCCACGGGCTGATGTGGAAGAAAGACTGGAAATGTATTATTACTGTATTATTTTGACAGTTGCAATACAATCCATTTACACATTTCCAATACAAGTAAATAAGCATATACATTGCTTAGCAGAGTAGCCTATCTTTACCCAGACATATTAATGGCATGGATTCTTTTGATTATCACTTCTTTTGTTTATTTTTCTATTCAGTTAGTATTATTCAGAAATATTATACCAGACAGATTTTCCAAGAGGAGCTTTTGGCTTTTGCACTTTCTGTTTTAGTTTTGTGTTATGTTGCATGCATGTTTTTTTTTAACTTTGTCTGCAGGTCACTTTCCATGCCTCTGTTAAGTTCTCACAACAAACAAACACATCTCATGTTACGTTTATTAGCAGTCATCGGTGGTGTAACCATGTGTAAAACTGACTTAAACAACATAATTATTGAAAACAGTGGCCATATGACACATAATACACAATTTATAAATAATATTTTCACATCCTCAGAGGGAAGGACCCCGCCGGTGGAGAACAAGAATGGAAATAGGACGGAGAGAGGAGGAGGAGATGCAGGAGGAGGAGGATCCAAGTACTCCATGTTTACCTGGTTTGTGGTCCTGGCTCTTCTGGGAGTCTGGAGCTCCGTGGCTGTCGTCTACTTCGACATCGTTGACTACGACAGCGTCATCGGTAAGAAAGATGATTTTAATTAAATTATGATTACTGTAACAAGTAGCTGTGCTTTGTGTCAGGGTTCTGCATCATCTGTCAGGGTTTAGTTCTGCTGTACTAGTCTTTACCTGTTCCCTGGGACCTCCACCTGTTCCTGATGATTGTCGTGGAGTTAAACTGAAAGCTTGAAACAGCAAATTAGCATTTCTTTGTAAGTGACAGATTTTTATTATTAGTCTTACTTAACAGTTAATGCTTATAAAAGATGTTGAAATCACACAGTAGCACAGTGCAGTCACCAAAGATAAATGATATAATGTCGTAATGATGCCTTACGAGATATGTAGGTTGAAATTACACGGAAAGATCTCTGTAATTACAAGTAAAGAACTTGTAACTTGTAATTCTCAGTTAGTAGTCGCTCGTTTTTTAGTAAAAACATTGCTCCTGAAATCAAACTCTTCACCTGAACACAATCTAACCCTTAAATTTAACTGTTGTTTGACAAATTAGATGTTAATGACCGAACTAAAGTGAAAGTATGGGTTATGAAAGATAATAAACAAACAAATAAACGAGTTAGTTTCCAATAATTCTCTGGCCTAGTTTCCTCTTCACAGTGACCTCAGGTGCAACTTGATTTGGTTCTTGCTATCTTACACAATCACACACTTGTTCTTCTATACTTATGAGGACCCTCAATGACATTAACATTCCCCACATCTTATGCAATCCCTGGCCTAAACCTAATTCTAACCTGAACCTTAAAAACAAGACTGAACCCTCAAACTGTGTTTTGAAGAAGTGATCGACCAAACATCCTCACTTTTCCAAGCTGTTCTTACGGCCTCTGTGTTGATGTGGTTTTGACAGTCATGCAGGGCTTTCACAACCTCTTTCTCACAGACAGAGACACGCTCACTTACACACACATACACACACACACACACACATACAAACACAGACATGATGCTCAGACTGAATAGATGCAAACAAATGTGATGGTAGTTTATTTGAATAAACTCTTATAATGTATCAGAACAGAAACTGTTTTACACACACACACACACACACACACACACACACACACACACACACACACACACACACACACACACACACACATACACACACACACAGACGCAGAAAGCGTTGACATTGCTGTACGTGTCAGAGGACGTGTTTATCTTATCTCAGACTTTAAGCTTCCTCATACTTGACATTTCACAACTGCATCTTTCACACAACGCTCGTCAATCAGAAACCGAAAAAAGTGACTGAACTTCAAAGAATGTATCAGAGCACTGTGTCTGTTGAACCACGTTACACTAATGACAGCAATGTTAACTGACTTGTGGGTTTGAAGTTTAACTTGTGCTTCCTTTCTCTGTTCTGTATGCAAAATCTTTCAGGGCTGCATGATCTAAAAACTACATGATAAATGTTTACAACAAAGATACAGCGCTGTAGTCTATATGTTATTTTTTTTGGCAGTTTTTAAAACATTGAAGAAACAGAAATTCACATATTGCAAAGATAACATAAAACACCTTGCAGCCCTGTCTCTTCTGTATTTCTGTCTTGCTTTGTACTAATTAAGTCTTTCTCTGCAAAGTTTCTGTGATCTCTTATATGTTCTTCTTTCCTCGTCCTCTTTTCTTGCTGCGTGTCGTCTCTGCATGCAGCCAGAGCTAAGGAGTTCCATATGAACTTTTCTGAAGTTTTACAAGGTGAGCTTACAAGATTTAAACTTCCACTACTGTAACTGGATTCTTAAGCTGTGTCCACCAGAGCGTATTTTCTGTGTGTTTGCAGTAGAATCGCTGTGTATGTACACTATGCTACAAATGCTGCTGGCATGGCAAGGTGCTGAATGTCTGGCTGCAGTATAGCTCATAAAGCCCGCCTCCTCCATGTTCACAGATGGGACATGAGTCAGACTATAAAATCAAAATACGTCAAATGCATTTTTCTCCAACATGTTTCTGTCATTATAGTTAGTTCTTATCATGCTGATTTATGTCCAAGAGTTCATTTTTCTCACAAGTTTACTTTTAATTAGTTACTTGATGCTGTAAAAGGGGTGTGGCCTCATGATTGACAGCTCTGTTGACTAATGGGGCTCCTGCAGTGTTCTGTTCCCGAGTAGCAGAGTAGAGGAGGAACGGCGAGAGGAGACGTAACTAACACTAACACTACAGTCAGTGAACTTTCCATCAGCGTGAATATCTGCTTCAGACCGACACAAGAAGCTGTTCTGCTGCAGACTGAGCCCACCTGAGGGCTGCAGATTGTATTTATGAATGTCTGAACAGAGCCATACAGCTTAGACTATTAAAAACACTTCTGGAGTTCCTCTTCAGGCCAGCTGTAACTGTATAAAAACAAATGCAAATGCAAACTACCTTCTTTAATTGCAGTTACCTGCAACTGTTGAAACCAGTGATCAATACTTCAGGATGATAATAATTTGATAGGTTATCATCTGCTGACCTTCTCAGAGTTTAGACGCATTCGACTTGTTGGTGGAGTGTTTTTGATTCTGAAACTATAGACTTGGGGTGATTTCAAAGACTCAGCTGTGACAGCTGAGAAGTGTTCCTGATACAGACCAACACCAACACCACCACCACCGCCACATCCTTCCTCTTCTAACTTTTAATATGCTCTCTTCTGTTTTCTCATTAATAGCCGAGTTGTTTTTCTCATTAATTAAGTGGAGTTCTGCCTCTGAGCATTTTTACTGTGTAAAGTTTCAGGTGTGGTTCAGGTCCGATTATCTTCTTCAATATTGTCTCTAGTGTGCATTAGTCTGGCAAGCTAACATTTAGTAATGAGTCAAATTAAGTTAAATATTACAGCTTTGGTTTTTAAAGACTTTGGTATGGACCTGGTTCACGTCTTTGTACATGGGTTGATTTTCATGAATACGTGCTGTATATATTTTCTTATGATTAACAATTGATTTGGCTTTGACATAAAATAGAACCTTTACACAATGGTTAGCTGTAGCAAACAGAAAATAACTTAAATTTCCCATTTAAACAAGAGTACAAACAAATAATTACATTTAAAAAAGGGAATTTTGATGGAAGCAGGAGGATCCAGGGCCATCAGTTGTCATCATAATATCACTATATTACAGATGTTTCACTTTATACTTTGGGAATGACTTCTTTAGAAGTGCTGAAAATATAATAATTAGTCAAAATATCAGAAAAAGAACATAAGTTAAAAGCAGAAGCAATACAAAAAGTATACTATTATAAATACACTGTCTGTCATTCTAACTCTCCTACTTTATAATTAATAATCTCTTGCTCAAGGAAGGACTAGCTGCTACATAAATTACATTTTTATTTTACATTTATTACTTTTTAAGTCCTTATGACCTTGTTTTTTGTAAGTACTACAAATAAGAACATTTTTATGTGTCACTCAGCCTTCCTCCCCTCCTCCTCTTCCTCCTTCAGGGAAACTGACGGCCTACGACACAGATGGAGACGGCGACTTTGACGTGGAAGATGCTAAAGTTCTGCTTGGCAAGTCCAATTCAATTCTTTCTGTGCCTGTTTTCTCTCTATAATGCCGGACTGATGAGGTTTACAGTTGTGTGACGGTGCCTCATTGTTAAACAGTAACCGGTCTAACTTTTTTAACCTGACTAAGCAGCTGTCACATGACAAAAACAGCCGTTTTACCTCAAAGAAAACAGGAGTTGCAGATGTACCTCTGTCTTGATTGGTTAGCTTGTTTGGATTACAGCATGTTACCTAAATGTTGAACTAAATCCACTCTTACCATTCATGAAACCAAAGACAGACAATCAGAGGTAATAACTAACTAAATGGAAGCAGTGGTAGACCAAGAACTCGTGTTGTTTTCTTTATGGAGGCTTTGAGGAGAGCGATAGTTCTCTTCAAAGATCCTGTCTTAACAAAAAGATGAGGATCCTTTCTGTCATGTTGTCACACACTTAGAATAACAATCTGAGCCTGTCAGTGGAAACAACAAGAACTTTTACTGGACGTACTGTGATTGGGCGCATTTCACACCAAGGTTACAACCATTGTGACTAAGGCTATGTACTGGAGCAATTCCAAAACGTTTGCCCCTATTCCTCATTTATTCCCCCAAATACAGACAAAAAGACCCCAAGTTTAAAGATACCAGTGTTCCCTTTAAAATGAATCTTATTTTTGAATTTGCTACCTGCTTCTGTGATGCATACTGATTGGTTTAACAGTAGGTTAACATAACCAGTTTGTTATGAAATCTAGGAATCGGTATCATCCTGTAAATGAAGAGTTAAAAAATATCGTAAGAAATGGTCACAGTGGACAGAAACCTGCAGTCAAAACCATTAGGATGGTTACAATCAACATGGAAGGTGTATTGGAAACTTATGCACTCAGAACAGTGCACAGAACTACAGCAAAGATGGCCGCAGGAAGTCAGAGATTGCCTGACGAGACTGAGACAGGAAGTAAAGGCTTCTTTGTTGTCTATGGTTCATATGCGACTTCTTTAACTCACTATCTTTCTCTTTCCCACATCACCATCCTTTATTTTGTACCCTGTTTTGTTTCAGTTGCTCTCCATTCCTTTGTACCACCTTCCTTCCTTTCCTCTTGCCCTCTTTCTCTTTTAATTTCTTTATTCAATATTCATTAAACATCCTTTTCCTCCTCCTCTGTGTCCTTTAATTTACTCCACCTGCACTCCCATCCTGTCTGTTTTTCTTCCTCCCTCCCTTTTCTCTCCCTCTCTCTCTCGTCAGGCTTGACCAAAGATGGCGGTGGTGGTAGTGCGAATGCCGAGTCGCTTGAGGAGGTTCTTAATATTTTAGCAGAGGAGGGCTCTGATTGGATCTATGGCTTCTTCACCTTCCTTTATGACGTAGTGTCCTCGCCCGTAGAGCGGGGCGAGGAAGAGGAGGAGGAGGAGGAGGAGGGGAAGGAGGCGGCAGCTGGGATGGAGGAGGGAGAAAAGACCTCCTCTGATGATGGGGAGGTTAAAGGGGTCATACTGGACCTCAAGAACCAGTAGGAGGACAGGACGCAGAGCCACAGCCTGTAGAAAGGCTTCCTGGTCCCACTGCCGACCAGTGAGGACCATACTGGGATGTAGCCCAGTCCGCAGGAGGAGGATGAGAGTGTTTATTTTGGGACGTGATGGTGGACTATGTTTCCAACTCGGGGCCAAACTGGGCAGCCTGGTCCAGTCCTTTTAAAGCAAGTAGAGCCACAAAAATCCAACAGGCTTTAGATAATCCAAAAACACTTCGTGTGACTTAAGAAGGAAGTCGTTCACTGGTCCATGAAGCTCAGTCTGTAGTAGGTTATAAGGTGTAAACTTTGTGTGTATGTTGCTCAAAAATAAATCATTTGATTCAACTACATGAACACTGAAAATGTCATGCACGACGAACACCAGGAATTTCACACGTTGCTCATTAATAACACGTTTTGTGCCATTTATCGCTCTTTATATCTCCACCTTAAAATACGTACGTCACAGGAAACATCTAGCCAGCTTTGCTTTACTAATTTTAAAGTTTTAATTTATATAACAGGGACTATTTTAAAACAGTTTTAAATGTGTGATCTCAAGGATGGAAAAATGTTCAATTGTTACTTTTATCTGTCAGTAATCTCTCAGTGTACACAAATTATTAACTGTAAACTGTGAGAAGATTTAGCACACTATCATGGAAGCTGAGCAGTTATCATTATCTTTCCTGTTCTCAATCTAAATACAGAACATACCGGTTATAATCATAATGTCTGCCACAGACGGTCTCACACTGCAGTTACTGTGGATCACCTGTCAGAACCATAGACTGTGTATAAAAGTGGATGTAGTCGTGGACTGTGTCGTCACACATTGGTTTGTGGACCATTGAAAAGTATTGAGTTTTACATTTTGACAGTTGCCATGTTGTTCTCATGGAGCCAGAAGTGACCATGTTTGGGTGTGAGGGTGGAGCTGGAGCGGAATGAGGGGTTAGCACTCGCTAATACTTGCGCTAGCTCTATTAGCAAGGTGCATCCCTAAATCACAGTTGAAGATGAAGTTTATGGTAATAAATTTGCACTTTAAGTTAACAGAGATGCTACAGTTTAAACGATGATGTGACTGGACTGCTGTTTATATTCATCCTGTCTCATTTTATATTAACAATACTTTAACTTTGCTTCCTGTAAAACACTAATAATATAACAAGTCATAATGTCATGTGTGGGAGAAGTCTTACACGTCCTCTGTTTGTCACTAGCATGGTTAGCCGTTAGTCTTCCTTACGTAAAACCGAGGCAACAACAAACCTTAACAAGTAACAGTGTTTCACACAAATGTAACTCTTAATTTTGCTACAAAGTAAGTGTATCGATGTGAGTAATCGTAGTAGGAAAACACAGGCTTTAATTATAATCGTATTGTTCTCTTCAGAATGGATACATATCATTTTATAAGGCAGGTGAGTCTTTACCTTTCACAGTAATAGTCGGCAGTTTTCATTAACTTCCTCTGCTGTCTGTTTGTTCAGATGACAAGAAGTTAAAAGGTCCTGCTCTCAGGAGAGACAGGCTGAGAAAAGGTACTGTACTAAAGCGTGTTTATTCCCCACACTGACACTCAGCTACGAGCTCTCCTGATGGTTCTGTCTGTTTCTAAACCTTTAGAGGACAAGAAAGAGGGCAAGAAGAAAGGTAAAGGTACTGTGTTGGTTTCTTCTGTTAGAGCACGACCCTGTTTGATCTTGAGTAACCGAATGGTGGAGTCACGCATCATTAACCTTCAGTTAGCGTGACCTGTACTAAATCTGAAGCATGTGTGACACTGCAGGGATTCAAAGAGAGACAATCTTTCAAACAGATGTAAACATCCCAGTGGATCCAGTTTCTAGAAGAATAACAGACAACACACCTGGCCACTGTTTGGTTCTTCTTTATTTGCACTTGTTGTGTTGTTGTGTAAGTAAATTACTGGAATGCAGTGGCTTGACTATGCCGCATACCCTCTTTTGATGTGTATGCCAACTTACAAACGTAAGACACGAAGCTGCATTGAAACGATTTCAGGAAGGAATATTCACAGACCATCCAAAATGGTGGCAGATCTTGTAGATTTTTGAACTGGAATGAAAGAAAACTTTTCTGACTGAATTGGGAACTGATTCTGATTTGACAATTCAACCACTACTACTACTACTTCTACTTCTTCTAACTACTACACCGTTTCTAAATCAAACAAAGCAAAGGTTTTATATAGGTGCAAATCAGAAAAGAAAAATGTAATATGATTGAACTATAACGGCCCCGTATTGGCTGATAATGTTAGCTCTAGAGGACAGGCTGAAAGTGACTCACAATCACCTGCATCTGTGTTCACGACGAGTTATAATGTTTGTGGCTTTTGGAAACAATTCGCATCATATACGTGTGAAATGTTGATGCACAATGTGGATTATTTCAGCTGATGTAAAAAACATTTCCTGCTGATACTGAAATAAACAATTAGGATTTCTGACAGTCTCTAGTTTGATGACTATAGACTTGCGTGTTTTCTGGTTGGCAGTGTGCTTTGCCTGGTTTGTTGATTTGACCTTTGTTTTTGGCATTTTGACCTTCATTTCAAACATTTTGATATGTTCATCATCCTAGAGGACGAGATCTCAAAGGCTTCTGAACAAGAGATTAAACTCCCAAAAGGTAGAGTTCTGATCGTCTGTTTGAGATTGTGTGACTTTTTGTCTCTTAGTTTGTAACTTATAATAAACCCCTCATATCATTCTGTGGAAGCGAATTTGGTACATTTATTGACTGAAGAAAATAGACACCATATGCTCATTGTATGACTTACATTTGATAAGTTTTGAGCTGTTGGTTGAACAATGTGTATTCATGAATCTGTTTGTCCTGTGTTAGAGGCGAGTGCAGGGGACAGTGCTGCTAGAAAGAACACAACCAAAGGTATAAAAGCTGCCGCCTGCACGTATGAAATAAAGACTTGTCTTTAGGTCTGATCTGATCTGTTTTTTAAAGCATGGCTTTGATTTAACAGTCTTTTGACTGACTTAAAGGATTATACCGTCATTTTTAAAACTTTAAACCTTTTTGTCCCGATGACTAATATGTGCAAAAAGTTTCCTAAAAGATTCGAAAAAAAATTTGCATTTTTCAGACTTTGCTCTTTGGTGTGCCATGACAGAACCATAAATGTAACATGAAATCTGTGTCTGAGTTCGGGGGCTGCAGCCTTCAAAGGACACGGTCCACGGAGGATGAGTCAGAGCCTGTGTAGACGTTAAAGCAGAACTGAAATGAGACGGTCTGGTCTACGGAGGATTTCTTGTTTGCGTCACCAACTGTTCCCGCCCTTAACCTTACATCACCGAACGCGGCTCCTCTCGCCTAGCAACATGTAGATAGCGGGCTCGCTATCATAACTAGTGTCAAGTTACTTAACCTATTATTTTAAAGATCATTTGTTTCAAAGCCCCTTTAGTTATTTTAGGGTTAGGGTTTTTATTTTTTATTCATTAGCTGTTCGATTGAGTTGAAACCAAAATCTTTTACATTTGAAGTGTATTTCTCGGCCGTTTAAGCGTCCACCATCTTGTTTGAATTGGCACACAATGAAAGGATACGTTGGGCCGTGAAGGATGCACCCGATGGATCCTTTAAAATAGGACAGTCTTCGACATGCCACTGTGACACAATTGGCCTTCAAATACGGCACCTGAATTGGGACACAGCTTAAAACCTTGATCCTTTTATGGTCCAATAAGAGAACTTTGTAGGTGTGTTTCTCAAAAGTGAGTTAAGTTTCAAAGATCGCACACAGATTCCTCCCGCTTTGTTCAACATTAATTGATAGGGGACCTAGACATGACTGGATACCTCGATGCAACTTATCAGGACCTATGATGAGAATCTCATCATCCATTTCTTTTCTATCTGCTAGAGAATTTGGAGAGATTTGGATACAGCTGTGTGTCATCAGCAAAGCAGTGGAGTGAATTTTTAAGGTTTATAAAGTAAAACAAAATTGGCCCGAGGATTGATCCCTGAGGAACTCCACAGAAACTAAAATATTCACTCAGCTCAAGTTTTACAAATATAAAACCTTAATGGATCAAATATTCACGGTGAAAAGAATAATATTCAACCTTGTCTGCAGTTTGAGGTGTCCTGTCAACACAGATATCTTGTCTATAATGGTGCTCTCAAAATGAAAGTAAAGTTGAACTGTTGCGCCGTATCCAGGTCTTAATATTAATTGTGATATCACATCCATATTTATAACACTTCCTTGGTTGCCTTGTATTAACAAGTTGCTGAATTATGTTATATTTAAGTTTGTAAATGAGATTCCTTGATCACGCTGTGGTTAAAGTACAACCTTGAATACAAACCTCAGACCGCCATGTGGGAGGGGCCAGGCTGCGCTCCGCTCTGAGGGAGGAGCTAAGGATGATCCACATGAAGATGGAGGCCAAGAGGATCGCTCGCATCGCTCTGGCCGAGATCAGGGCCTTCTTCACTGAAGAGGAGGAGGAAAGGGAGGCAGCCTGGGCGTTGAAGGTGAAGACGCTGGAGGCAGCCCAGGAGGAACTGAGGGAGGAGAGGAGGAGGGAAGCAGAGAGGGTGGAGAAGGAGAAAAAGGAGAAAGCAGAAAAGGAGAGGGCGGAGAAGGAAAGGCTAGAGAAGGAGAAGGCTGAGAAGGAGAAGGCTGAGAAGGAGAGACTGGAGAAGGAGAAGGCTGAGAAGGAGAGGCTGGAGAAGGAGAGACTGGAGAAGGAGAAGGCTGAGAAGGAGAGGCTGGAGAAGGAGAAGGCGGAGAAGGAGAGGCTGGAAAAGGAGAAGGCGGAGAAGGAAAGGATGGAGAAGGAGAGGGAAGCAAAGGAAAGAGCAGAGAAAGAGAGGCTGGCTCGAGAGAGGGCAGAAAAAGAGAGACTAGAGATGGAGAGACTGGCCAAAGAAAAGGCAGAGAGGGAAAAGATGGAGAGAGAGCGCCTTGCGAGGGAACGGGAGAGGGTAGCAAAGGAGAGGGCAGAGAGGGAACAACGGGAGAAAGAACGACTTGAAAGAGAGAGGGCTGAAAAGGAGAGGATAGAGAGGGAGCGCATCGCAAAAGAAAGAGAAAGAATAGCCAGAGAGAAGCTAGAGAAGGAAAAACTAGAGAGGGAGAGACTTGAGAAAGAAAGGATTGCCAAGGAGAAAGCGGAAAAAGAACGACTGGAGAGGGAGCGCATTGCTAAGGAAAGGGAGCGAATAGCCAAAGAGAAGGAGCGACAAGAAAGAGAACGCATTGCCAAAGAAAGGGAAAGACTTGAGAAGGAGAGACTGGAGAGGGAACGCATTGCTAAAGAAAGAGAGAGAATAGCCAGGGAGAAGGAGAGGATGGAGCGGGAGAGGGCCGAGAGGGAACGAATGGCCAAAGAAAGAGCCGAAAAAGAACGGCTGGAGAGGGAACGTATCGCCAAGGAAAGAGAGAGAATCGCCAGGGAGAAGGAGAGGATGGAGCGGGAGAGGGCCGAGAGGGAACGAATGGCCAGAGAAAGAGCCGAAAAAGAACGGCTGGAGAGGGAACGTATCGCCAAGGAAAGAGAGAGAATCGCCAGGGAGAAGGAGAGGATGGAGCGGGAGAGGGCCGAGAGGGAACGAATGGCCAGAGAAAGAGCCGAAAAAGAACGGCTGGAGAGGGAACGTATCGCCAAGGAAAGAGAGAGAATCGCCAGGGAGAAGGAGAGAGCAGAAAAGGAAAGACTGGAAAAAGAGAGACTAGCCAGAGAGAAGGAAAAGATGGAGAGGGAGCGCATCGCCAGGGAAAGGGCAAGAATTGCTCAGGAGAAGGAGAGACTGGAGAAGGAGAGGATGGAGAGAGAACGAGTAGCGAAGGAAAGGGAGAGAATCGCCCGGGAGAAGGAGAGAATCGAACAGGTGAGGCTAGAGAAGGAGAAAGCAGCGAAGGAGAAGGAGCTCCTGGAGAGGCAAAAGCTCGCCAGAGAAAAGGCTCTCCGGGACAAGATGGAGGCGGAGAGGTTGGCGAGGGAGCGAGCAGAGAGAGAACGCAACGCCGTGAAGGTGGAGATGAAGAAACAAGAGCTCCATGAGAGGAAAGCAAACACTTCCCAAGCGAAGGCTCCTGCAGTGGTGGAGAAAAGTGTTTCGATAGTCAGGAGAGAGAAGAGCACGGTGGAGGAGAAGGTGGCTGCAGGCGGGAGGAAGAAATGACACCATCGTGCAAAATGACAACGAACAGCGCTAGAACTCTGATTGGCTGAAGGGTAAAAGGACGCAAGAGTTTAACGAGAGATTTAAGAGGACGGTACATCTTCTATTTTACATCTCAGCAGATTTTTTCCTGCTTTTTTATGTGCCCAAACGATACCATTTTTTAGGGCTGTTGCCGATTCCCAACTTTAGGGAATAAAAGCTTGTGATATTGATCTATCGGCTTACTTGTATACAGACGGGTGACGAATTAAAAGAGAAACACAAGTGTCTTAGTCGGTTTCAGGCCATTTGTTGCTTTAACGGCTTCAAAGTGCTTTGGCAACGATTCTACAAGTCTCTAAAACTCTACTGGAAGAACTGTTATTGTAAAAGATGTTTCCTTCTTTGGTGTTCTGATGATGTTGTGCATAAACATTTGTTCAGACCTAAACTGATTAAAAAAAACGTAACATACCCGACAACATACGAAGTCCACGTGAAGATGCAGATTTGAGCAGGGAGACCCAAACAGTGTAAATAAGCTCAAGATAACTTTCTGCAATCTGAGAACTTTGCAGGACAATTTGGCCATTTTACATTTAGATAAGATAAGATAGAACTTTATTGATCCCAGGAGGGGGAACTCGGTTTCCCCTGATATCCTGAGATTGCATAAAACATTTCATTTTGCTGGTCTGACGTCTTGCAGACAGACCTGAAAAACATGATTTTTTTTTTTTTACTTTTTACAAATTTGTATCAGGAAGTAGTTATTTTGGCGTCCACTCAAACTATTTATTGCTTTTAGATCACAGAAAATTCAGATTATTTAAGGTTTATATCTTCTTTAAATTAGCTAGCTCTCAGGCAAGGTGTGACTTGTTAGATACAGTGAAACTGCCACTCAGTGGAGACAGATGGACAGGCGCTCCACAGCTGAAACAGAACGCAGGTAGTTGGTGTCCATCAGAGAAATCCTGGTACTGATCCGAGCTAACAGCTCATCACACTGGACACTGGTCAGCCTGAAGGAGCTGGAAGCAGCAGGAGAGTTCATCAGACACAGCTCAGGAGGAGGAGGGAGGTTAACCGAGATGTTTGTGATGTAGAAACATAAATATGATAGTGTTGTTAAGCGACATATCTGGATGGATATTCGCCGGCTGGGTTAGAAAAATGTGAAAAATGTGTCATACTTGTTTCAAAGAGGCAGAATTATTTTTCTGCTGGGAGCGTCTTGCTTCAGTTTGCACGTTGGGTTGACGTAGCTTTAGAAAATGTTTTAGTTCTAATTTTCATTTTGGTTTGAACAAAATGTAAATCTGCAAGTAAGTCAACCCTGTTGTCTTATCTCATGATGCTTTAATGAAGTGTGTTTCATGATTTAGTGAACTCTCATTTGTCTTCTGTCTTTTTTGGGAATTTAATTCAAGAGGTTTAATTCAACTGAATCTGCCTTCATGCTGGACTCTGGTCAAAATATGTAGGAATAAAATGAAACTAAAATCAGGCACATAATCCAGAAAACTGTCCTTTAGATATCTAACACAGCGGGACGAACATTGTTTAATCTATTTTAAAAACCGGTGTGATAAGTCACAACCTTACAGACTGAAAAAGCTCCACTCACTGGACACAGCAGCTGTGGGAGGTGTTTTACTTATAACAGCTGGGTTGCAGCGTTTTCAAAGACGTTGAGGCCTGACGCTTTGTTGCAATTTTCTTGCTGTTTCATTCAAAGAAAAGCTAAAACACTTTGTCTCTTCCTGCAGAATGTGAGAAAATCTTTGCTAATTAAATCCTGGTTTTCAAGTCGATAAACTTTGTCCTTCTTGTTGCTGTCATTGAAATATGAACGAGGAGAAACTGTAACTAAAAGACCCTGCAGCCCTACATGCACACCCTGTAAAAATGTCTTGAGTATGAGTAATGAATATCACATCCTCCTCTTCGGTTCAATGTTATCTCCCTCCACCACAGCTTCCTCTTCTGTCCGCTCTTACACTCTGCTCTTGTTTCCTGAGACCCCTGACCTCCTCACTGCTGCTCCTGTGCAGTCTGAAGTTTGTTCTACTGGAAATGAGAAATAGAAATGTTAGGTTGATGAATTAATCGAGTTATATTGTGTGCTGTTTTCTTTAAGGCACCGTCACACTGAACTGTAAACCCACATCTTTCTCATTTTCCTTCTGAAACTGTTTTCTTGGCTGGTTGTGGGACGAACTTTTAAGCCTTGAGATTAGCATGGCTCTGCTCACCATCTTTGTGCTCAGCCAGAAGTGACCATATCTGGACGAAAGAGTGGAGCTTAAGACCAGTAAGGGGTTGGCATAGGCTAGTTATTATAGGCTCCTGAAAACTGAAAAAAACCATCGCCCCCTGCTGACTGGCTGCAGTATAGGTCATAAAGCCCGCCTCCTCCATGGAAGGGGGGGTGACCTGTCAAACCATTGATACAGAGGTATTTGACCATGCTGTTGTGTCTGATTTATACTCTTGAACCACTGAACAGGACTGAAAGAAGCTGAGAGATTACCTGTGGAAGATTCACCTGAGGAGAAGACAGGTACGGACACACACACACACACACACACACACACACACAGTGACAGTGAGTCCTCTGGGTGTGCTGTCTGTTGTCTCCCAGACAAACGAGCCGACACTGGCCTGACACCTGAGAAAGCCACTCTGTAGTAGTTTCACCTCGTTCCCACCTGTGAGTTCCCACCTGCGGGCGTGTCATCCTCACCTGACCTCCGCTGAGCGTAACTCTGATCCCAGATCTGCGTCAGACGGGGATAAAAACCAGACAAAGAGCGGCAGCTTCACACGGACACACTGAGGATTTATATGGGCTCCACCCTGGTTCACGTTCACACCTTCACACAGCCGTGCTCTCGTATGTGCAGGGCGAGCGTGTCTTGCAGAATATATTTTACATTTCTATATTTTACTGTTCTTCTCAGTCTGGTTTGAACCTGTAACAGCTGCCAAGGAGATGCTTAAATCGTCACCATCAGAACTATTATCTAAATGATTCACCTTTTCAACCTCAAGACTGAAGCTTGTTCCATATTTCAATGTAAAATCAACGATTAATGTTAATGACACAAACAAAGTATATGTAAACCTGCAGAGTGCAATATTCATTCATTATAATCGTAAACATTGCATGTCAACAACATTTATTTGAAGAGTTTCTTTGTCTGCTGTGAGAGCTTTCTAGCATTTAGGCACAGAGTTCGTTGTTCAGATATTCTATAAATGTTACATAACTTGTCTAAAGGTCATTGTTTCCTCAGGCTCTGGGCAATGATGAGATATCATTCATTCATTTCGAGACATAAAGTTAATTTAAGAACACAAAACAGTGTAGACATTAAGTGAAATAATTAAAAAGGTTGTAAGTTGCAGCCAGGTCACAAGCTGCCTTATGAAAACTCTTTCAAGCTTTGAAGTATTACGCTAATTTCTAGCTTCATATTTCACTCTGTGATACCTGTGGAGTAGCTTAGCATAATTTACAATTAAAAAACCTTTTCTCACACTGGAGCTCTGTGCAGGCCCTCATACAGCCTCTGCCCCAAACGACTCAGTCAGCTCTTTCCCGCCCCAACAAGCCCACCTTCTTCTGATTGGCCAGCTCTCTGAAGCCTGCTGAGGCTGCACTCTGTGACGTCACAAAGTGCAGCGTGTAGAACAATGAGTGTGGAACCTGGCGTTCTCAGCAGCCTGCAGACTGAGCTGAGCAGCCTGGGGATTACTCCAACATACTTTCACCTGCAGATTTGAAACTTCAGCCACGTTTAGTCTGAACATCAACATTGTAACAGTATATATAAATGTGTTAAGATGTGAAACAGCAGAATACCTCCTCTTAAAAACTATTACATGATATAAACAGTGCTTTAAGACACACTTTAAGATTAAATACGTCCTACTTTTATCTTGTCTGCATGGCGCCTCCCATATTCCAAAACTCCAAAGAAACCAGCGAGCATGTGGCTGAAGCAACCAATCAGCAAGCGGCAGAGCCACAGGGGGCGGAGTCAGCAGAGGCTACATCAACAGAAACACCAGCTGAGGAGACTGCGCCAGGTGTGTGAGATGTTAACCTTTTAATGTCAGCCACCTTGTCTGACAGACTAGTTGATGTTACAATAATATTTAGACTTTAAAAATAATGAACTGTATTCAAAGCAGACATTTAGCTCAGAATGATCTCTCCTGCTCTGACTTTTCTTTTGCTGTTAGCATTTATGAAGTTTTATCCAATTCCTGTTTGATTTAAAAATCAAACATCACAAACATGCAGTTAACTGTCAGTTTTATTATTCTGTTTTAGAGGTCAGCCACTCACCTGTCCTCGATGATGAAGGTAAGTAGTTTGTAACATGATTGTGAGCAATAAGAGGTTAAGAAATACATTAGTGTGGATTGCTGCTGTGCTGTTTCAGTGTTACTTTTTCTTCAATGCTTTTTGCTTCTTATGTATCGACTTTTTTAACCATAAACAGACGTACAAACACACCAGACTCCTTTGACAAAAACACTAATTTTACCTTACAGAACACAGGAGTTGCTAGTCAATCACTGCCTTGATCGATAAGGTTTTTTTTGTGTTATAATGTATAACAACAATATTCTGTTGGAGCCAAACTCACTATTTAAAACACCAAAGTCACACAATAACACAAACAAACCAACCAGTCGAGGCAGCGGTAGACCAGCAGCTCCTGTGTTCTTTGAGGTAAAATGACTGTTTTTCTGAATGGAGTCTGGTGTGTGTGCAGAGAGCGATGTAACGTCTGTTTGTGGTTAAAACAATCATCTTCCTCTGTAACAAAAAGGTCTATCTCTGTAGGGATCCTTTCTGTCATGTTGTCACACACTTAGAAGAACAATCTGAGCCTGTCAGTGGAAACAACAAGAACTTTTAGTGGACGACCTTTGATCAGGCGCACTTTCTGAGACTGTGTTCACCGCTTCACCTTGCTGTCACAAAGCCCTTTACTTTGCTCTATTTTTTGTAAACAGTTCAAAAACGTCTGTATTCCTGCACATGCCATGCAATGCATTATAACCAGATATCACTGTTTGACCTCACTTTTAATCCGGTGGCTGAATTGGAGAAAATATCCCTGCAGCAGGTTCAACATCTGTTGGAAAGACTGAAACCAGATGAGATGTTGACGAGTCTTTATCAGTGCTCAATAATTAGCCTGTGATGTGTGAATGCTCCTGTTAGCTGCTGTCCTGCCTCGCTGTAATCAGCTGACATGATGATGTCATGACGGTAACACTCTGGCTCCTGTCTGTGTCTGATCCAGGCTCTAGATCTCACGATGTGGAGTCTGAAATCCAAGGTTGGTCCTGCACTCACTCCGGCTTAGCGGCTGCTGCACCGTATGTCTGGATGTGTGTGTTTGCTGCATGTTGAATGCTTCACATCTCTTTCATGTTGTTTCCTGATCATACGAAAACATTACCTGATAAAGGAACAGTAAAAGTCAGCTCTCGTACATCCTGTTCATCTCCTTCAGGACTAATTATCAGTGTCACGCTCCCTCAATGTTTGCATATCTCTCTTGACCTGTTTGTTTGGTGTCTTCAGCTGCTGTTCCTCTGCCTCCGCTGGTGGAAGAAGACTTTGTTCCAGGTCAGTTAAACCTTAGTTAGTGGAATAATCCCATAGACTGTATATAGGAAGTAGACGTAGCCACCTTGATGTCACTGCTGGTTTGTGGGCCGCAGTTTTAAAGACTTGAGTTTGGTATTTTTTAACTTTTAACTAGCTAACAGTTAGCTCACATTCTCGTCATTTTACCGACTTAACATCAAACATGCTGCAAAATAAACTCACAGCCAAAGCCGACGCTAACAGAGAGTAACATAAACATCAGTGCTAAACTAACTCACATATTCATGGACGCACACACGATAAAAAGAGTCCGTCTGCGATCACTGATGTCTCTGTAGTAGGAGCAGTAAACAAGTTCGGGCATGTCTCCCTCACTGCCGTGTTTCGGGGGGATGCTGCATTCAGGTGCGCTCAGAAACGTGAGCGATCAGACACGTGACCTTTTGTACAACGCCTCTTCTGTTAGGCGTGAAGAAGGGTGCAAGATGTCTAAGAGTAGGCATGATATCAACTCCACTACAGGGGAGACTTGATGTTCTGTGCAGTTAGGTGGAGAAAAACATGAGCCTAATATATCGGTATGGAAATCAGCAATCTGCAAAAAGGGTTGCAAAATATTGGCATATTTGGTATCGGCAAAAAATCCAATGGCGTGCATCCTTAGGTCTTCAGGTATCAGTCACATACTGACTCATATAGCTAGAGCGCGTATCTGTGACCAAGGAAGAAGCGGGGAGCTAAAGCACCAGCTGCTGGAAGAACGACTCAGCAGTTTGTTCTTTACAGTGTTATGAGAGTCTGAGGAACCATGACTGACTCGTCTTCATGTTCTGTGTTACAGATGATCCCAGAGACAGCGCACATCCTCATGGTGAGAAAAGTCTCACTTTACTTCTCAACCCTTAAACGTATCGACTCTGTCCGTCACTCTGTGCTGAGGTTTATAACCGGGGATGCCCGTGAATCACATCACTGTGTCTTATAAAAAGGTTTGTTGTCGTATTTCCAGGAGAGACGTGACCCGACGTGATCTTTCTCTTTTTAAAGCTCTTGTTGGAAAATATCATTTTTTAATCACATTTTAAAAATAAGATTTGAAGTGTATTTTATTCTTTTTATTTTTATTATTGAATTGAATAATTAATTTGAGTCCATCTTGATGGCTTTGTCTTACACACCTGTTTTATTTGACCTTTTAATCGTCTTAACTTTGTGTTCAGATATCTCCCCGGTGTGCTGATTTATCGCTCGCTCTCTTCTTGTTTTATAATGCTTTGTTGTCTTGTAATTGCTTTAGTAACTGACTTGATATAAATGTAGATAAGTGTTGCTCCTCAATGATCTTTCGAGTACAGATAAAGGTTTATTGATTGAGTTAATGTTTCGAGGATTATGATGTTTCAGTCCAGCAGTGTTGACATTTTTTTGTCCTTATTTCAGAGGATAAAGCTGAAACCATAGACACAACTGGAGGTGGGACGTTTGTTTTATTCTGTCTTGTGTTGGTTTCTTTGGTACAAATAGAGGCAGTCAATATGTAGATGAACATGGAGCTGATGATGATGTTTTCTGTGCTTCCTGTCACAGTTCTTGTAGAGGAGCGTCCGCCGGAGGAGACCGTAGGTGAGTCCAAGAGAAATGAAATAAACTCTGATTTTGGTTCAGTTTCCTGTATTTTAGTTCACTTTGTATCTCTGCTGAATTGTTTTTAGTTTGGTTTGTTGTCGTTAGCGTGTTAAAGGAACAGAATGTGTTTACTGGTGTTTCTTTTCTTGTAATTTGCAGTTTTTATGAGATTTATTTGGTGGACTTTTTCTAATTCTTGAGTGTTGCTGCCTCAGTGACCAAGAACGTCGCAGTGTGCAGCGTGACATAATCAGTGAGCTTTAGATCCTTTAGAGGGATCATGTGTCCTTTAATCAGAGCTCACTCTTTTCCCGTGTTTCCAGGCTTTATGCTAAGCTAAGCTAACTGGCTGCTTGCTTGAACTTCAAAATGATGCTACATACATGAAAGTGGTATCAATCTTTTAATTTGACTCCTGAAAAGAAAGCAACAGTGTGCATTATCCCAAAATGTAGCATTTTGTTCAGCCTTGTCAGCCTGAATGAAAGTCAAGAGAAGACAAAACTTAAATACATGTGTGTGGTAGTTTTATCTCACAGGAAGCAACATAAAGGTGTGACAAGATGGAGGAAGATAGAGGAACCTGGTTTTACAGCCATCATTGTCACTGATATCAACACTTGATCGCTCGATTTGCTCTGATAATATGTAATTACATTCAAAACAAGAAGCCTTGCTGTAGTTTCTTTCTCTTGTTTTATTGCAGTGGAGTCCACACAACACTTGACCAGCTCCAAATTCACACAGGAAGCAGGTACAGTGTGAATGTGTACATTTAAATATAGAAAAGTCTAGAAAATGGACACAGTACTCCTTTTCTTCAGGTCTTGTTTGGTTGACATTGACTCTAGCGTCCCTCCAGCTCTTCCTAAGTATTTACATTGAAGTAATTTCCTGAGGATTTCCTCAGGAGTTTATTCTACACAGACTAAACAGGAGAAGATGATGAATTCTTTTGGAAAGGAGCCATCAGAGAATATAAATTGGTTCCCTGGATAATAAACAGGAATCCACATTATTCAACACAGAGGAAAAAACCTGTTCTGGAAGTGCTTTGACTTTTTGTTCTGGAACCTCATGAACACTAAGGTTCTGTTTATCTCATGTCAGAGCCCATCGTAGAGACGGAGAGCCAGTCAGAGCCTCCAGCAGAACCACAACCACAGAGTGAAACACCCAAAGTGACGGGAAGCAGTCCAGAGGCTGAGGGTGAGCGCGCACACACACACACACACACACTTAACATATTTCAGTAGAGATGTTTTGTAATGAGAAATAAATGTTTATAATCTTAAACCTGTTTTTCTTTGTGTAATTTAAAATGATTTATTGAGCACAAAACCAATAACATACTTGAACAGCTTTTTCCTCGCTTACGATACGATAGAATAACAATCTGAGTCAGTGGAAACTGTGCGGACGACCTTTGACCCATCATGGATTATGATGCAGCCATTACAGCCTGTTTCACTGCTGCAGGATGAACACATCTACTGGAGACACTCACACTTTATGTACCTGTGAGTGTTTTAGACCAAAGTATGTTAAAATGAGGTTAAAGTCTGTTTCCTCTGCTGTGTCACAGGAACGACGGAGAAACCGTCTGAGGAGAAGCTCAAAGAAAAAGGTAAAAAACATCCAAACAATAAAAAGCTGCTGTATTTTCCACTTCTTGCTTTTTATTTCTCTCGTCGTTCTTCATCCCTTTCCTCTGCCCTGCAGCAAAGAAGAAGAAACCAAAATTGTTGAATAAGTTTGATAAAACCATTAAAGCAGAAATCGATGCTGCAGAGAAACTTCGGAAGAAGGTACAAACATGTCGCTGCAGCGACTCGAACACTCACTGCACTAGCTGTCATTGCTAATAAGGGAAGTTAATAATTCATGAACTTTCCTTTGATTCCTTCCGTCAGGGAAAGCTGGAGGAGGCGTTGAGAGCGTTTGAGACGTTGGTGCAGCAGCATCCTCAGAGCCCCCGCGCTCTCTACGGAAAAGCTCAGGTACTGCACAACAATGATCTTTTTTACTTATTGAAACTTTCTTTACATAGCTTCTAAAAAACAAAGTTACAAAGTGCTTTTGCAGGTGCAGGTGTTTCACATGTGGATTTAGCAGACAAAGTAAATACGTCAAAACCAAATAAAGATAAAAGCGATGGATGTCATGATATTACTGCACAATACTGCAGCACATTGAACCGCTACTGTGCCTTAAAGTGGTAACAATAAAATGTGGACAGGCGGAGGATGATCTGGCTGAGAAGCTGCGGAGCAACGACATGCTGCAGAGAGCCATCAACACCTACAGAGAAGCTGCTGAGCTCCCTGACGTGACCTCTGACCTCCTGAGAGCCGCGCTGAAGAGACGAGCAGAGAGGCAGCAGTTCCTGGGTAACTCAAACACTGATGCTACAGCTAAAACTTCTACTGCTAAAAAAACTTCTGTTTAAACTCCAAACTTCACTCTACGGGGAAGAGTTCAGCCCCTTCCACACATATGATAAAGCTGAAAAAAAGACATTAAGGTCAAGATTCTGTAGCGCACAGGGAGGAGGTGTGTGTGAAAGCTTCGGGACAACAGCCTTACAGTTTCTAATATAAAACAGTCTTAATTCTAATACTTCCAGGGGGAGCGTAGGTGTGATTTCTGATGAGGTTCAGACATTTGAAACAGGAAAAGCTGGACGTACTGAATCCTTATTTCCTCTCAGGTCGGATGCGCGGCTCTCTGGCGACTCTGGAGAGGTTGTCTCAGATCTTTCCAGAAGACATCGGTCTGAAGAACGACCTTGGCGTTGCTCACCTTTTACTGGGAGACAACAAGGGGGCCAAGAAGGTGTATGAGGAGGTGTGTGTGCAGGTGTTTTCATGTTTTATTGGAGTTCTCTGTCTTCCTCTTTGTCTCTGACTGGTTTCGCTTCGCTCACAGGTTCTGGCGGTTGCCCCGAATGACGGCTTCGCCAAAGTTCACTACGGCTTCATCCTGAAGTCAGAGAACAAGATAGCAGAGAGTATACCGTTCCTGAAGGTAAACACACAAACGTTAGTATCTGTGCTTGTGGGGACTTCAGCACATTTAGATGCAAACAAGAAAGAAGAAGAAGTAGAAAGTCTTTATATTCTCTGTGGTAACCTGCTAACAGGGAATCTGTGTATTCTGCAGCCTCTTTAATCAGAGACCTCGACCTGAGAGAAAACATTGCTGCTTCCTGCCTTTTTATTTTACCTCCACGCCTGCAACAGTCATAGCATCATGTTCATACCTCCTTTCTCAGAAGTGCTTTATAAATACATAGTTTATAAATAGTCTTTGACCAACAAGGCAAAAGTGTGACACTCAGAAAACTAATATCGGATCAGAAACATAAACAGTAGGGCCAAATAAAGCGGGACGTTGTCGACGTACAGTCAGTTTAAAGTTAAAGCAAAAGGACAAAAGATGCAAAAACACTGTCGAGAGAATAAAAACGATGACATCACATGAAAGCAAGTGTTTAAAAACAGCTGTAAGGGAGGGACTGAGAGGAAGTCGCTGCTCTGTGAGTCCTCATCCTCTCTGACAGGTCGTTCCAAAGTCAAGAGCTGTGATGGAAAAACACTTCAGATTTAAGCCTCCACTTTCAAACAACCACGGATTGGTTCTGAGGATCTGAGGCTGCAAACGGGCTCGTGCGATGTTGTCTGTAAAGAAAACTAAACTAAGCTTTAACCACATCAACCCTCTCTCCCTCTATCTCTACAGGAGGGTTTGGAGTCCGGTGAACCGGGAACGGATGACGGGCGTTTTTATTTCCACCTGGGCGACGCTCTGCAGAGAGTCGGAGACAACAGTGTGAGTATAAAGCGGGGTTCACACTACAAGATAATCGGGCCAACTTTGGGGGCGATTCCCCCCTTCCGACAATCGGAAGCAAAGTCCTGATGTTCTGATGGTTCTAAAGATGATCTCTCTGCATGTTCCTGTGCTGTGAGGGA
Organism: Semicossyphus pulcher; assembly: GCF_022749685.1. NCBI lineage: Eukaryota > Metazoa > Chordata > Actinopteri > Labriformes > Labridae > Semicossyphus > Semicossyphus pulcher. Next base: position 25,422,528 of record NW_027211691.1, read on the forward strand.
TGTTAGGAGTGATTGTTCCCCCGATCTGCTCGGAAGAACGTCTTGGCCGCACCGATTATAAATATTAAACATGTTGAATATTTACGATCTGATATCCTGTTGTGTGGGGGTCACGTGGAACCAAACGATAGCCAATCAGGAAGCAAGCTGACTGAAGCAGGAAGCGCAACAACCGCAGCCATGGCGACAAAACCATCCAAAGTCCAAAAACTATCATCACCAATTCTTCCTGCCCATCGTCCGCCATGTTTGTTTACTCTAAAGTCTCGCGAGAGATTCTGTGAGATTTGCAGCTGTGAGAGTCGGACTCTGGTTGTTGCTGAATGAATGTGTGGGTGTGTGGGTCATATCGTTGCTCATTACCTCTGTGGGCTCTCTCACATTTTACACGTGTTAAGATTTTAAACACCTTTTAAACAAAGCAGCTTCATGTTAAAAATCAGTGTCTTAGTTTACAGGTAAACTCGGCCATTAATCAAGTCCAGGTATCAGAATCAATATCTTGGTACAGAAACATTCTCCCTGCAATAATGTCTGCCGTCCACAAGGTGGCGCCAAACTGTAACCATCGAGACCTTACAGCGTGACCTCATGTGACCTTTTCTTTTGTATTATAAGAAAACAATCAAAGACAATTAAAACAAGTCAAATGTCAAACTGTCTCTGGTTCCATCGCTTGGCTGTACGTTTTGTACGTTTCAGGATGTTTAACTTCTTTCTCTTTAAAGCCCCACATGAAAGTTAGTCCTGCTTTATGACCACCTGTTTACCTGTCTCTCTTCCTGTCTCTCTGCAGGCGTACCACTGGTACGAGTTGGGCCACAAACGCGGCCACTTTGCCTCGGTGTGGCAGAGGTCTCTGTACAACGTGGACGGACTGAAGGCTCAGCCGTGGTGGACGCCGAAAGAGACCGGTTACACCGATCTGGTCAAGGTAACGTGTGATGGAGAGGGTGTGTGTTTACATTCAGTGATGGTTTTTAAACACTGGAGCTGTGTGGATGTTTTCAGACGCTGGAGAGGAACTGGAAGACGATCAGGGACGAGGCTCTGGCTGTGATGGACCAGAACACGGGACTGTTCATACCTGAGGAGGAGAACCTGAGAGAGAAGGGGGAGTGGGGACAGTACACTCTGTGGCAACAAGGTGCACACTCCAATACACTATAAACACACATATAAACATATATACACATGTGCACACACACACAGAGGCATGTATCAATCATGTTGTTCCTCTAATGTGAGAGATTACAGGTTTTAGACGTCACTGTGCCCTCCTGGAGCAGTTTCACTCTTTAATGACATTTAACAGAATATGTTATAATAAAAACATGCCAACAAAATAATAATAATCAGTGAAAATAATCTGTTGATTGCAGGTTTGATGAGGTTTAACTGTTTTTGTTTGGTTTAATGTGCTTCTAGGTAAAAAAGCTGGAACTTCCTGTCAGGGTGTCCCGAAGACGTGCGCTCTGCTGGAGAGATACTCAGAAGCTACAGGCTGCAAGAGAGGACAGGTACACACACACGCACACACACACACACACATACTAGTCGAAATGTGAGACAATATCAGTTTTTCCTGCACAAAGAATTTACACTTGCAGCCCCCCCAGGTGTAATAACGTCTGCATGACTTTATTTGCATTTTACATTTTTATTTTTGTATCCGTCCAAGAGAGCGACGCCCCGCGCTCTCTGCCCCTGCGTGGGTCACATGTTCTGCAGAGAAACAGAAAGAGGATTCCAGCACTTTTACTGTCTTTGCAGAACCTGGTCGTTCATGAAAGGGAACAAAATTCAGACCACAGGTGGTTTAAAAGAAAGCAAAAATATCAAAATACAACAACGATAAAAACAAAACACTCTAAACTCTGTGAAAAATACTTCAAACAATAGATGAAAAACAGCTCCTCTATAAATATATATATATATATATATATGAACAGAATATGAGCGAGAGGGAGACCATTTAGCCAAGCTGCACATTAAACAAAATCAGATCCTGTCTGAAGTGTTCGTATCTTCACAAAGAGACGTTTCTTATAATCAGGGGCCGTTCCTGTTTTGCCATATTTGGTGTTTAACGATTAAATCTCTAAAAATATCACAAAACTCGTCTGTGTTTTAACCTCTGAACCAGGAGGTCTTAAAATCATAATCTGATGGTGTCGGGTGGTTTCAATCCTCTCTTAATACATGAATATATTTATTTATTTATGTGTGTGTGTGTGTGTGCGTGTGTGCGTGTGTGGGTGTGTATGCGTGTGCGTGTGCGTGTGCGTGTGTGTGTGTTTGTGTGTGCAGATAAAGTTCTCAGTGATGCAGCCAGGCACTCATGTGTGGCCTCACACTGGTCCCACTAACTGCAGACTGAGGATGCACCTCGGCCTTGTCATCCCCAAACACGGCTGCAGGATCCGCTGCACCGACCAGACGCGGTACTCCTCCTCTTCCTCTCCTTTTCTCATCATCGTCATCTCATTTCTCCTCCTCTTCACCTCTCCGCTTTCTCTGTCTCCTCTTGTTCACTCCCTTTTCTCCTCTCTTTCACCTCTCCTTGTTTCCTCTTTTCATTTCCTCCTTTCTCTTTTTCTCCTCTCCTTTTCCCTTTTCTTGTTTCCTCTTTGTTTCCTCTACTCTTGTAGTTTCCTCCTCTCTTTTACCCCTCTTTTTGTTTCCTGTCCTTCTTGTCCTTCCTTCTCTCCTTTCCTTTTCCTGTTTTCTCCCCCCCTTTTCATTGTTTTCTCTCCTTTACTCCTCTCTTTGCTTCCTCTCCTCTTGTAGTTTCCTCCTCTCCTTGTCTCCTCTCTTTCTTTTTTCCCCTCCTTCTTTCCTTTCCTTTTCCTGTTTTCTACTCTCTTCTCGCTGTCTTCTCTTCTTTACTCCCCTTATTGTTCCCTCTTCCCTAATTTTTCTCCTCTCCTTTCCTCCCATCCCTGTTTCTTCTTCTTGTTTCCTCTTCTCTCTGTTTTCTTATCCTCATCGCCTCTCCTTGTCTCGTCTTTTTCTCTCATCTCCTTGTTTCCTCTCCACTTCTTTTTATCTCCTCTCCTTTCCCTGTTTTCACTCCTCTCCCTCATCCCCTTTCTTGTCTCCTTTCCCCTCCTTTTCCCCTCTCCTCTTCTCCTCTCCTTGTGTCCAACCCTCTCTTTTTGTTCCCTCCTTGTTCCCTCCCTTTGTTTCCTCTCCTCACCTCTCCTTGTCTCCTCTCCCTTCCTTTTTTTACACTGCTTGTCTTTCTCGTTTTTGTTTCCCCTCCACTACTTTTTATCGTCCTTCTCTTCCCTGCTTTCACTCCTCTCCCTCATTTCCCTCCTTGTTTCCTTTCCCCTCCTTTTCCCGTCTCCTCATCTCCTCTCCTTTTTTCCCCTCCATTCCTGATCTTCTCTCTTTTTGTGTCCTCTCCTCCTCTCTCCTCTTCTCACCTCACCCCCCTTACCTGGGCTCTTCTTGTTGTGTCCTACTCTCTCCTTTTGTTGCCTCCTTGTTCCCTCCCTTTGTTTCCTCTCCTCGACTATCCTTGTCTCCTTTCCTTCGCTCCTCTTGTTGTTTCCTCCCCTCACCTTCTCTTCCCGTCCTTTCCTGTTTTCTCCTCTCCTCTCTTTTCCTCTTCTCCTCTGTATGTTTCCTCTCCTCATCTCCTTTCCTCTCTCAGGTAACCTGTATCATGTATCACTGATCTTTTTGAAAACAAATCAACAGTTGTGAATTGTTTGATTCAGTGTGCGTCCGTCACGACACCCTGAAGTGTTTCCCTTCCTCTCTGCTAACCTCTCATCTTCATCACTTCCTGTGTCTCAGGGAGTGGGAGGAGGGAAAAGTCCTCATCTTTGACGACTCCTTCGAGCACGAGGTGTGGCAGGACGCCGACAGTTACCGGCTCATCTTCATCGTGGACGTTTGGCACCCGGAGCTAACGGCGTACCAGCGTCAGACTCTGAGCCCCATTTAGATCCTCCTGAAGACGCGGAGGACGAGCCCGGACTGCAGACCCGGTAAGAACCGTTTGAAGGACTAATCGGACCCGCGGATTCTTCTTCTGCGGATAAAAACTCTCTAAGAAGAAGAATCTTTTTTTGTTGCTTTTTGTGGATAAACTACTAAAACTGACCTTCGAAGGATCAAACATCAGTGAGGATTTTACTACTGACTTTATCACACAGAAAACACAAACACGGTACTTGTTTTAGCCCAGATTCACCCGGGTTCACCCAGCTTGGACCAGGTTCAGGGTTCACAAACACGTGGAAAACTTTACTTTCTAGAGCTTGATATGTTTTGAAAATTGTACGACCTATAAAACCTTCTGAGCTTGTTACTGAGACTCAAACTAGAACCAAAACTTGGCACGTTTTCTCAATGTTTGGAGATAAATTGTGATTGTAACAACACTACAACTCCTTCATTACTCTTTGAAACGTTTTAATAATGTTGCAGAAACTGTTTATGAAATAAGAAAAGAAGCCTTAATTTCAGCTCCACCACTTTGCATTTGTTCCGTTTATCCAGCCGGGTTTTTACTTTCACTTTTTCATCACTTTTGCACAGAAACAAAGAAACACCAGATGTTATAAAAGATGATTTATATTTATATTAAAAATAAAAAATACAGAAAAAATGCAGTAAGAGGACAAAAGTGTGTGCTTGTTTTTGTTTAACTGGTCCTATCTCACTTTTTGGTGTTTAAATGGTGTCATCTGATTAAATGTGACTGAGCCGGACGTTTGGAGGCGCGTCAATATGAATGACTTTAATCACAAACTTAAATGTTAATCCCAGTTTTTTTAAACCTCTGATAAAATTACAGAAATGATCCCTACAGAGAAAGACCTTTTTGTTACAGAGTAAGATCTTTTTTTACAAGAAACAGCAGCTAAATTGTTCTCTTCAAAGCCACCAGACTCCATTGACAAAAACAGTAACTTTACCTCACAGAACACAGGCGATGCTGGTCTACTAACTGCTCTGATCAGTTAGTTTATTTGTGTTTTTGTGTCTTCACTGAATCCAGACTAACCATTCAAAACAACAAAGTCACACAACAACACAAACAAGCTAACTAATGGAGGCAACAGTAGATCAGCAACTCCTGTGTTCTGCAGGGTAAAATTACTGCTTTTTTCAATGGAGTCTGGTGCACTTAAAAAAAAAGTGCAACAAAGTCTGTCATCCTTTACTTTATGTTCTAAGTGAGGTACGAGAGGAGAAATCAGAAGCTACATGTCGGTTCTGTTGCCTCCTCCTTTATTTGCGATTTAATGTGTCTTAAATTTCAGATGTCTGGAAAAGTTCCCGCTCTCTGTCTCTGAATTTGTTGTTGATGTTTTTTTCAGTTGCACTACACAGATTTCATTTAAAAAAAAAAGACGTACAGACAAATGAATTCTGTCATCACTGTTTGTAGCTGCTATTGTTTTTGGGTTCTTTTAAAGTGCATCAAAACCACAATAAATACATTTTTAAGAACACTTATACACCCAAATGTATTTAATGTTGTGATTATGAGCTCTTGTTTTATGCCCTAAACCACCACAAAGCTTTTAAAATATTTGCACGTATTTATTGGAAGATTTAACTTTTGATAACTTTTTTCTTCCCAACCTACAGAATAATATTACACAATTTTTAAGTGTTAAGTCTATTTAAATCATAGTTAAAAAACGTGTTTGCTTTATAACGTTATATTGAACACACATTAAACATCGGCTGCTGTGGTGACATTAACATCTCCAAACTTCAGTTAATCAAACCAGAATAATAACAAATAGACATTAACAGGTTTATTGTGTTTTTTTGTGTACTGTTCCTTTAAAGTTCCCTTTCAAAATAAAACCCCCAGTGTCAAATGAAGCACAGCACCATCACGTTGGTGTAAATGTTTACTTCTATACATTCATTGAAAGGAAATACATTACATTACAGTCGAGTGGAGATCAGATCACTGCTCAGTGTAGCCCTGATGATGAGTCGAACACACTGTAAAAAATGATGGCAAAGGTGGCCTTAATATTTTACAGATAATTCACATTATTTGAGATATTTTTAAGTGAAATCATCGACCTGCAAATGTTCGAACTTTGCTCACAAATCTTACGTTTAGTTTGTCGATTTTGCTCCTAATAAAAGACAACTTAAAATATTTTTTTGCAGAAGTTGAAGATAATTTGACTTTAAATATCTCAGGATAAGAAACGGCCAAGTGTGACACTTTTTTTGCAGTGTGATAATACTTGTAACAATAATATACAATCTTCAAATAAGTTAGATTCAATAAAAACAATCTTTCCTTCACAATCAAAGTTAAAGGTGATAATTTGGCATCCTGTGGTTTCTTCACAGCTCAATACTTTGTAACAGAAAGGAATAATTCACTCTGGTAGAACAGTTCGAACATTTTCATGCATGTGATCCTGTTACAGTATCCGGGGATTTGTGCAGTGCTTTTATTTTGAAATGCCAGTGGAGAGCTGTTGTAACTTGACATGATTTTGTTGTTTTACATGAAAGAAAAGAGGTGAAATTATTCTACCAAAGTGAGGTTTCCTTCGTGCATCCTTTAATAACTGATAACTCCTTTGAGTTTCTCTCTTTCAGATTACTGCACATTAAAGTTTTGTCTGATTTTGAATAATGTTTCATAAATAAGGTGGGAAATACTCCAGCAGGTAGATAAAGACTTTAGAGTAGTGATGGAGACACCATGTCAGAACTGCACAGTTACCTGAAACTAACTTTAGACTTAGATTTAAGATTCACCGTCAGAAGAAAAACGTCTCATCAAACATTAAAGGCTGGTTTCACCAACAAGGATTATCTGTAAGTATGAATTACATTTTAAATCATCCTGTTGCACCACAGATTTAAACCGAAATCAAACAACATAAAAGTTAAACTTTAAAGCTGCATTAATAATTTTTTGGCCACTTGGGGGCAGCAGAAACGAGCTAAAAACACAATTAACATGAATTATGGCCTTAAACATGCCAGCTAACAGTTTAATTTGTCCAGTTTCCGCCTGTTTTAATTTCCTTTTTCTACTCTCGCTGCTTTTTTAAGGGCTGTCACGTTTATTTTAGTTAAATTAATCTTTAAAAAAAGATGGAAAGAAGACATTCAACGGCTATAAAAGTCTAAGCTGACATCCTCAAATGTCAGCAATGATTCCACACCCCAAAGACATTCAGTCGTAAATGATGTCAAACATTGGTGATTGGTGTAGAACCTCTCAGGTCATGATTCTTAACGGTCGTATCAACAGGTGTACCCAAAATTATACTGGACCAAGCACCAAGGGATTGCGATTGGTACTTGATCAAATTAGACGTAGTGACTAAAATATGTAATAACAAGTAACTACTGGGCCAAAAAACACGTTCCCTCGTACTTCTATTGCTTCAAAAAATACCTGTAAATCAGCAGACCGGCCCTCTTTAAAATCTAAAGTTGTTAAATCCACTAAAAAGCAATGTAACCACCATCCAGTGCGTTTAATACTACAGCTACACTCATAAAGTTCCACAATGGCGGCCATCTTGGTTTACAAATTGCTTCAAAGGCGCTTTAACACGCCCCATATGAGATAAAGGGTTGTGATTGGCCCGACCTGATCAAGGTCAGCAGGAAATCTGTCTAAACTGGAGAGGGACCAGACGCATCTGCCGGTCCAGATGACACACGAGGTCGCAGGTTGTTCAAAAAGCAGGAAAATCTCACTTCAATCTCATTCAAGACAGTTCGACGAGTTTTTGTCTGGTGTGTTTTTGTTTTTTTTTACTGTTCTTGGATAAAACGTTAAACTATTAAGGATCATAAAAATGGCCCGCAGCTGATTTTCTGACAACTGATTCAAGTAAATCTTGACACACATATATGCTGCACGTAGGTGTAGACTCTAAGTGGCTCACATTTGCCGAGGATACGATTATCTCTGATGTACATCACGAATAAACATCCAAGAATCAGTTTAGAATTCACAGTAAAAAGATGCTTCTTAAGACTGCAGAACCTGCCTTAAAATAATCATGTTTTTAAGTTATCTTCAGTATCAAAGCAATTAAGTGATCGTTACCTATACATCCATGGGTGCACAGCAAACAGGAAGTGCTAATAGCTAATTCGGCATACTTTACATGGTGAGCCAGTTAGCTAAAATGCTATAAAAAAACAGCTAACATCTCACTTCCTGTTGACATCCATTGAAGCATCATGAAAAGTATAATAATGCTTTGCTTTGAATCCTTGTTGGTGCAACCGAGCGAAATGTCTGTGGATATAATCGCATATTTAAGTGTTTTGTTTCGTCTTACCATCGTCTTCACTATGAGGTTTAAATAAAGTTTCACCACATCCTCCATGTTTCTGACTCAGCTCACAGAAGCAGAGAGGCATGACCAGTTGAATACGATCACGGTGTTACATTCCTCCTCGTTTCTCACGGATACTTTAAGCACACGGTCGTGCAGAAGACGTCACACAAACACACACTTCAGAGTGCGTCGTCGTTTCCGTCCGCACATCAGGACAGATGCTGCTGGCGGGAGAGAGGCTCAGCTGGGAGGCATTAGACGGCTCAGAGACAGGACAGACTGCGTGTGTGTGTGTGTGTGTGTGTGTGTGTGTGTGTGTGTGTGTGTGTGTGTGTCCTGTTCAGGAAGTTCAGAGTTCAGATCAACAGGACACAAGTTTAAATCCACCAGCTAAACACACAGCTGATACAGACAGAATATATGTGTGTGTGTGTGTGTGTGTGTGTGTGTGTGTGTGTGTGTAGAAGTGGTGTGTTCTTGTTCTTTAAGAAGTGTGTTGTAACTCTGTACATGTTTGTGTGACCGCTCTACATTGTGTGTTTGTGTGTGTGTAATTGTTTTTGGGTACACTATATATTTGTGTGTGTGTGTGTGTGTTCAGTCCAGGGCCAGTAGTGGTGTGCTGGTCTCTCGGTCCGTTGGTCGGAGAGTTCCTGGTTCGACTGCTGACTGAGACCTGAAACACACACAGACGAGTATTTAGAGTCTTAAAGGGGTATTCCAGTATTTTTAAACCGGCGCCCTGTTTGTACACGTTTCAGGGTCTAAATGACAAATAGGTACATGTCTCCAGTAGATTTGTTCATCCTGCAGCAGTGAAACAGGCTCTAATGGCTGCAACATAATCTTTGATGGGTCAAAGGTCGTCCACTAAAAGTTCTTGTTGTTTCCACTGACAGGCTCAGATTGTTCTTCTAAGTGTGTGACAACATGACAGAAAGGATCCCTACAGAGATAGACCTTTTTGTTACAGAGGAAGATGATTGTTTTAACCACACACAGACGTTACATCGCTCTCTGCACACACACCAGACTCCATTCAGAAAAACAGAGATTTTACTTTTTAAAACATGGGAGTTGCTCGTCTCCTGCTGCCTTACTTGGTTATTTGGTATTAATTTGCTGTTATAAATGGTTAGTTTAGATCCAACAGAATATATGTGTATCACACAATAACACAAACAAGCAAACCATCAGACCAACAACTCCTGTGTCCTGTGAGCTTAAATCAGTGTTTTTATGAATGGAGTCTGGTGTGTCTGCAGAGAGCGATGTAACGTCTGTGTGTGGTTAAAACAATCATCTTCCTCTGTAACAAAAAGGTCTATCTCTGTAGGGATCCTTTCTCTCATCTTGTCACACACTTAGAATAACAATCTGAGCCTGTCAGTGGAAACAACAAGAACTTTTAGTGGATGACCTTTGATCGGTGCTTCAAAAAGTTACCATACTGTGAATCCATTTTAAACCTACTCAAAACTCAAGGAAAATGCAGACCTCTTCTCCATCGCTCTGCTCACCTCTTCATCATGTCCTTGTCTCCTCCTCCTCCTCCTCCACAGTTCTCCCTGACGTGCAGGGCGTCGTAGGTCAGCGTGTACTCTGTCTCGTCGTTGTAGTCGGGTCCCAGCAGCGTTCGCGCCCAGATTCCCATATCGTAT
>NW_027211691.1:25437500-25477500 GCF_022749685.1 Semicossyphus pulcher
TTTAAATTTTAATGTGGATTCTCTAATGTTGATCTGAACCGTTTTATTCCAGTCAGATTATTAATAAAAGTGACCCTTATGATATGTAGGCAGCGTGTGCGTGTGTGTAGGCTCATCAAATGTCCTCACAAGGAGGCAAAAATGTAAGAGCATCCTCCACAAGTGAGCACATGAATCCAGATGAACAGCTTCTACGTGCAGTTTTATGCATCTAAGTGTTATTTAAAATAAAATAGGATCAATTCACTCACAGTTAAGGGAGCTGCTAGGTGTGCTGGTTGAATCCCGGCCGTCCTGGCTGGCCCGACGGCCCTCCGGTGGTGGTGCTGATGCTGGGGACGGTGGCGGTGGTGGCCATCGGTATCCCGCGGACAAAAGAGGTTTCCGTTAAAATTAAAAAACGAAAAAGCAGAAAAAATAAATCTATAAAATTATAAATGTCCCTGAAGGCGTCAGAGGGGATTAAAGTCTGTCCTTGTGAATCCGTGTGGGCATCGTAACGTGTGAGGAGGACGATGCGTTTTCACTTTGTGCTCCGAGAAGACGTCAGGATGCTCCGAAACAGTCAAGTTTTCAAAATAAAAAGCTCGACTTCCGGTCGCATGTTCAAAAAGAAAATCAATTTATGGGGTTCAGAATTTCACAAATCTTAGCTGGTCGACTAAGATTTGTGAAATACTAGACCCCATAGATTAACTATGCTCATCTTAATAATACAATGTTCACATCATTGTCATTTGAGCCTGTTTTTCCAGGAGGCTCCGGGGGAAGAAGACAGAAAAAACAAAACATTCATTGTACTTAATTGATTTACTTCTTAAAAAAGAGATATTAAGATTAAAGAAATAACATGCACCCAAAAGCTTGTGGGAATATTTGCCAGCATATTCCAAAAGAAATGCAGTGTTGTGTTTATTTTAGATTTATATTCATATTTAGTATGATATTTTTGTTTATTACTACTGTTATGTAATAGGTCTGTGTAAAAGTGTAGATGTATTCCTCGATTAACCTTTAAAAATGTGAATATAACAATAATACTAAGAGTCATTGTCTTGTGTGGCTCACAAATGTCAAGCTTTTATTTTGAAGCTTTTTCTTTCCGGTCTTCTTCTTGTTAACAGTGTGTGACTTTACCCACCTGAACGCTCCTGCCTGTGTGACAGCAGCTGACGGCCATGCGCGTTCACGAGTCAACCTGGACAGATTGTAGGTTGTGCGCGCACACCCAGTGACTGGCACGCGCTCGCGGGTACACGCATATATACAGATATGGGCTACAGGAAGTCGGCGAAAAACAATGAGTTTTATTAATATACACAGGTGTTTTCTTCAGTTTCATTTAAACTTTTATGAATCACATTTAGGCTGTTTAATTTATGTATATTAAATTTATTTCTCTTTTTTACCTTTACTCATCCAAACATAATTAATAATATGATATTTTGAATTAATTATCCTCCCTTACCCCTAATGACAATAAAGTGTCATAATTGACTATAAAAAGGATTGCTCCCTGCAACAGAAACTATAATCATATAAAAATAATAGAGACTATATTTAAATACATGCAGTGTGTTTGGTGTATGTGTGTTTTGTATAAATCCATCTTTTATATATACTCTTTCTGTCTGTTTTGTCTATTTAAAGGTTTAAACTGTCCACAATCCAAAGTAATTTACATTTTACAGACAGAAAAAATTTATACGCAGCAAACTCTCCTACAGGATAAGCCAGATTAAGTTAGTGGTTAGCTTATACTGTAAGACTCATACGACAAATTGGTCATCAATGTGTCTCTTTTTAAATCGATAAATACGTCTTAGCTTCAATTTATAGACTTTTGAAGACGATGAATAAAGACCTCTTAATCACAGCGTCAGGGCTTTTACTGCGAAGGAGTGCTGCAGCCTCCTCGAGCTGTGATGTATTTCCGGTTGTGCCAAGGTCCGCCACTCAGCTGGGAAACACCTCAGTGAAAGCTTCTCTACCTCGTATTAACCCATAGGTTATTTAAAAAACCGTTGTTACAAACTTAAGTTCACCTTCTTATATTCACTGAAGTTCATACAACAGTTTTCTGTACCTGTCACATCGCGAGACGTTGTTTTTAGTGTCATTTTCAAGACATTTCCGTCGCCAAATCTGCCCTCAAAGCGTGCTAACGTTAGCCCCGCAACTAGCTACCATTCACTCTTCAAGGGAAGAATCGATTAATCATTGTCGTAATCATGGATCAAACAGGAGTCACAGCACAAACATCAAAGGTAAAAATCTTTTTTTTGTGGCATTGTCGTCTTTAGTTGTGTCTTGTTTAACTTGACGAAGCTTAATAAGCTGTTAGTGTAAGCCCCTTCTAGTCATTATCCAACATGGCCTCAGTGACAGTCTTCTCCTTAAAAGGCTGAAGATAGCTCACTGTGAGCAGACAGATAGCTGAAACCGGGTGTGCCATGATAGGAGATACTTTGGCTCATGTTAAACGTAGAAAATAGACATAAGACGTTATTATGGTTATCGCGTCCCTTTAGTCGCTGGTTAGTCATAACTAAACAACGACCATGATCACAGAGCTATTAACCAAACTTCAATGAGCTTTGACAGTTATCTAAAGTGTTTTTAAAAAATACAATATGTTGGGAATTATTGTGTTTATGTCATATGTTATTACATCTTTTATTGTTTACTTTCTAAGGTTAAAAAGGTAACAAATATCACAGCAAAGTTAGCAGCTAACAGTGAGCAGATTTCTCATTTAACCATGTTCTGACTTAAATGTAAATATATTTAAAGCGTCGTAATGTTGTTTTTAAAAATGTCCACGTGTCATTGTTCATTTTACATAAGTAGATGGATATCGTTATATCACGAAAACTAGTTTTAAAATGTGTGGGCGTGGCCCTAAAGACATGTCAGATGTGGTCATAGGGGGCGTGGCTCAGCAGAAACATGTCTGAACTTGCCTCAGTCTCACATATGACTCAGTCTGGGTTTTTTATTACACTGTTCATTGAGACTATTGTTATTGCATAAAAAGGTCGAAGGGCTTTCATATGATGACCTGCCTGGAGGCTACATGAAGTGTTCACCTAATTTATCATAAAAAAAAAACATACATTTATTAACTCTCCATTAAATTTCTCCTCCTTTTCCGTGATCACAAGGTTTTCCCAGTTTGTCCAGTTTATTCCTCAATTTTCTAACAGCTGTTCAAACTGTAGCAAATTTATTAGGTAGAACAAACACGAAACTTATGATGTCAAACAGATGAAATCACTAATCTCTTAATCTTAGCGTCAATCCACAGATCCTTTAATGTAAAATAATGTCATTTCGTTAGCTGACTTTTATATATATATGTATATATGTATATGTATATATATGTATATGTGTGTAGAATGACCCTTTAGTGATCACGTTCATGAGCCGAATTATTCACAGAGGTCTCTGCGACCTTAAAACAAACAGTCCTGGTGATCACAACTAAATACAAAATACTGAGTAGTGGTTTCACACTGAAAATCGTGTGCTTTACGGTGGGGCTTTGGGGGCTGAAACCGAGCTGCAGCTAAATTTAGTTTGGCTTGTGTCTGTGATAATTAAAAATCCAGAGGCCTACTGACCTATAATCCTTCATCCTGTTAAAATGTTTAAAAGGTGGAGGTTTAAGGATTCTAATCATGTTAATGGGTGTTTTTTTGGTTTTTCCAGAGTCCGTGGGGTTCGGTGGCCCCGGCGCCTCCCGCCTGCTCTCTGGCTGATGTGATGAGCGAGCAGCTGGCCAAACAGCTGGACGAGGAGAACAACGCCTTCCCGACACTCACTGAGTACGTTCTTACCTCGTCTGTGTGCGAGGACATTTTTATTTTAGCTGCTAGTTGTTTGTGTTTGTTTACTTACTGTTGTTTTCATTTCATCCCCACAAGATTAATTTACACAAAAAGCCTGAAAACTTAAAATGTATGAAATGAAAAGAGTGTAAAATTCGTTACAGCACAGTGTGTCTGTACTTAAGTGTTTTTATTGTGATATTTATCAGGCCGATCATTTACTGGACGATATTATGTATGTCTGTGTGTTTTGGTATCAGCTTGCATGTTGTTCGATATGCATTCTGTGTCACCCAAGAATAAACAAGGAATTAAAACATTTTTAAAAATGTTCATTTTAGTCTCCCTCCTGTCACCTCTTACTGATGCTCTGTTAAAGTATCAGTAACTTCATTTAGACAAATCTAACCGTCCTCGTTTGTTATGCTGTTGTTTCCCGCTGCTCCTGTCTTACCTGTTTCTTTCTCTGTGTTTCAGTCCGGCAGCCGATCTGCTGCTGTCAGATGAAGTTTCTGAAACCACCAGTGACCTGATGCTCGCTCAGATGCTGCAGATGCAGTTCGACCGCGAGTTTGATGATCAGCTTCGCCGGGAGGAGAAGAAATTCAACGGCGACAGTAAAGGTAGAATCAAAACAGCCAGACATGAGTAACTTACTAGTGAAGATACAGCAACTGAGAGCCGTGGATTAAAGTGTGTGTAAAGAGTTTTAAATAACGAGACTGTCTGATGTTTGTGTTCAGTGTCCATCTCCTTTGAGAACTACCGCATGGTCCATCCGTATGAGGACAGCGACAGCTCAGAGGACGAGGTGGACTGGCAGGACACGAGACACGACCCCTACAAAGCAGGTAACGTACCTGCTGTGTGTGGACAAAATAACAGGAACACCTTACAGTTTAACACAGTATATTTAGTTTCCACTGAGACTCATTCATTCATCTTTAGAGCTAATAAGAAGATTTTTTGATCAGATTGAGATTCACCAGAGAATGTCTTAGCTACAAATAAACACCTGCGTGTCATTGCTCTTTCAAGAAGATGTAAGGCAACAAAATGCAGCATGCAGTGCAAGAGACTTTTTCTGTGCTCCATCTCCAGTTTTAAAGTGACAAGAGGAACAACTCTCAACAAACAGGATCTTTTCTTCAAGGAGAGCATGTGTGGTCGAGGCTGAAACCTCAAAAACAAAACACAAAGGGATTATTATCAATCAGGAGTTCAGTTTAAGTTGCCTTCCACAAAGTAATCCTCCTGCAAACACTGTTTTTGTGTGTGTTTGTTGAATCAGATAAGCCCCAGACCACACCCAGGAGAGGATTCACCGGTAAAGGCAAGAACATCACCACCAAACATGACGAGGTGACCTGCGGACGCAAGAACACTGCACGCATGGACAACGTAAGAGCTTCCTACACTTTAATACACGCGCTGCGGCCAAATCAAGTCCGGTTTATACTTATTGTGTTCAGATTCCTCAGAAAGACGCTGTTACAAAATATCAAACTTAAACCTTTATGGAAACAACTGTGGTTTCTTATGGGGAAAAAGCATGTGCTGTATCATTCCATCGTCTCCTCCTGTTCCTCCTTTAGTTTGCTCCAGAGGTCCACGTCGGTGACGGGTTGGGGATGGACCTGAAGCTGTCCAATCAGGTGTTTAACTCCCTGAAGCAGCACTGCTACAACGAGCAGAAACGCAGCGCCAGACTGCACGAGAAGAAGGAGCACTCCACCGCTGTACGTACACATGCACACACACAGAAGGGATACACGCACACAGAGATCCTTGTTCCTCCCTCACACTCAAACTCTTTCTCCTCAGGAACAAGCCGTGGACCCTCGCACTCGTCTGCTCATGTATAAGATGGTGAACGCCGGCGTGCTGGAGAACATTAACGGCTGCATCAGTACGGGAAAAGAGTCTGTCGTCTTCCACGCTGATGGAGGGAGGTAGGTCCAGGTCCAATGTCCGGAAATAATCTTAAAATTCTTAGAGGGGAATTCAGTTATTTTGGCGCTAAGAATTATCAGAATAAAATGTTTTGGAATTTTGGCTCCAGGCTGCAGCAGTGAAACAGGCTGTAATTGCTGCAACGTAATGGATCAACGATCAAAGTACGTCTTGCTTGACAGGCTCAGATTGTTCTTCTAAGTGTGTGACAACATGACAGAAAGGATCCCTACAGAGATAGACCTTTTTGTTACAGAGGAAGATGATTGTTTTAACCACACACAGACGTTACATCGCTCTCTGCAGACACACCAGACTCCATTCATAAAAACTGTGATTTTCCTCACAGAACCCACAAGAGTGGCTGTTCTATTGCTTCTATAGACCAGCAAGTTTTTTATTTGTGTTGAATGTTAAAAAATATATTGTGTTGCATCCGAAATCACCTTTACAAACCCCAAAGTCACACAAACAAACTACCGAGGAAACGGTAGACGAGCGAACTTTGTGTGCTGCCCGGTAAAATGACTGTTTTTCTGAATGGAGTCTGGTGTGTGTGCAGAGAGCGATGTAACGTCTGTGTGTGGTTAAAACAATCATCTTCCTCTGTAACAAAAAGGTCTATCTCTGTAGGGATCCTTTCTGTCCTGTTGTCACACACTTAGAATAACAATCTGAGCCTGTCAGTGGAAACAACAAGAACTTTTAGTGGACGACCTTTGACCCATCAAAGATTATGTTGCAGCCATTACAGCCAGTTTCACTGCTGCCGGATGAACACATCTACTGGAGACATTCACACACTCTCTTTGTATATTGTGTGTGTGTGTGTGTGTGTGTCAGCCTGGAGGAGCAGCCTGTTCCAGATGAGGTGGTGCTGAAGGTGTTCAAGACGACGCTTAACGAGTTCAAGAACAGAGACCGCTACATCAAAGACGACTACCGCTTCAAAGAGCGCTTCAGCAAACTGAACCCACGCAAAGTCATCAGGCTGTGGGCCGAGAAGGAGATGCACAACCTGGGCAGGTAAATATACTCAGTAGCTCTGCAGGTACAACTACTGTTATTTTACCAACATGTAAACGAGGAGCAGAGAAACAAAGACCTCTGTTGTAAATGTTCGTGCCTTCAGGATGAAGAAAGCGGAGATCCCATGTCCGGAGGTGGTGCTGTTGAGGAAGCACATCCTGGTGATGTCGTTCATCGGTAAAGATCACATTCCTGCTCCCAAACTCAAAGACGTCACTCTGGGCTCAGAGGACATGAAGAAGGCCTTCTACCAGGTCCTACATGTACGTACGCCACACACCACCCACACTTTGCATGTTTTCCAAACACAAACCTCAGAGTGCCCAGGAGTGTTTTTGATCTGTTGTAGTGAGATCACTTTGTCTGTTTGCTGTGTGCAGTTGATGCAGCTGCTGTATCAGGAGTGTAACCTGGTTCATGCTGATCTCAGTGAATACAACATGCTGTGGCACGAAGGGAAGGTACGAGCGCGCGTCGTCTGTCGTCTGTCTTTTTATTTAAACTGTTTGCTGCTTCTCTACATTTAGGCTTCCTTGATTCTTTCCTTCTACCTTCTTATTCTTTAAATCATCCGTCCTTCTTAGTATCTGCTCTTTCCTTTCCTTTCCTGCTTTCTTTAATTGTTCTGCCTCCTATCTCTCGTCCTTTCCATCCTCTCCCCTCTCATCTTCTCTCCCACCTTCCTCCTCCTCATCTTTCTGTTTCTCTCCGTTGTTCGGACTGCAGACAAATCAGATTTGTGTCTTCAATCAGATCTTTCAGACAGACGCCCACCACAGTGTTGCTTTAATCTGTGTGTGTGTGTGTGTGTGTGTGTGTGTGTGTGTGTGTGTGTGTGTGTGTTGTAGGTGTGGTTGATTGATGTCAGTCAGTCCGTCGAGCCCACCCATCCTCACGGCCTGGAGTTCCTCTTCAGAGACTGCAGGAATGTTTCCACGGTAAAAGCAACTTTCACCCACACAAGCAGCTTTTATTAATATGTGATGAAGTTATTTAAAGTTTAGAATTAATGTCTAAAGTAAGTTTAAGTAAAGTTTATGTGAAGTTCAGCCTGAAGGAGGTTTAAAAACCTGCAAACATGTCGACAGTTCGTGTCCAGATTTTGGACTCTCATGTGAAACATTCAGGATCTGACTGATTTCTTTGTAAAGGTACTAAAGTAAAAGATAAAATTATTTTAAAATGGGAAGGAATGTATTATAGGTCTTAATGTAACCATATTAAAGTTAGATCACTTCATAAAATAAAGAATTTTGCCCAAATATACAAAACGAGGATTCTTAGAGTCAATTTATTGTTTTAACTTGTTCTGCTGATGTCTGCAGAAACCCTGAGTTTGTATAACTAGTAATTAAGTTACCATGTCAGTTTGAGACGACCGATTAAAACACATTAACTTTGGTATGTGTGCATCACAGTTCTTCCAGAAGAGAGGTGTGAGCGAGGCGATGAGTGTGTACGAGCTTTTCAACGCCGTGAGCGGCCTGAACATCCCGATTGGTGCCGAGGACGAGGCTGAGTTCATGGCCGAGGTAACACACACGCTCATGTGAAAATAAACAACCTGCTTAACATGACTCAACACACAACCCATTCACCTCACAGTTATTAGTATTAACTCAGTTTCTTTTACTTAGCCTCCATCTTTCTCCTGTTAAAGGATAAGTCTGATTCTAATCTGTGTTTCTTGCTCCCATAAAAAGACCAAAACTGAAGAATTTGATCTGAAAAAATAGCACACAAACATATCGTTTCATATAAGACCTTTTTTCTCTGTAGCTTTTAAACAAAAGATAAAAATAGTGCATTGGTTAGGGAGTATAAGTTGTTTTCCAATGACAGAGACTGGTTGTAGTTGCCACCAGACTCCTCTGACAAAAACATTGATTTTATCTTGCAGAACACCGGCGTGTGCTGCTCCGCTGCTGCATCGATTTGTTAATTTTGTTTGACTTTGGTGTGTTTAAGTGTTTGTTTGGATCAAACCAAAACTTTTGTTGTATCATTAAAACACAGACAAACTTCTCAGGTGAGTTAGCAGTTAGACCAGCAGCCCCTGAAAAATCACTGTTTTTCTGAATGGAGTCTGGTGTGTCTGCAGAGAGCGGTGTAACGTCTGTGTGTGGTTAAAACAATCATCTTCCTCTGTAACAAAAAGGTCTATCTCTGTAGGGATCCTTTCTGTCATGTTGTCACACACTTAGAAGAACAATCTGAGCCTGTCAGTGGAAACAACTTTTAGTGGACGGACCTTCACTGATTTTGCAGCCAGTACAGCCTGTTTCTCTGCTGCAGGCTGAAGACATCTACTGGACCAAATAGTTTTTTGCCTGTCAGTTATAATTATCAGTTAATACAGGACTTTTCCTTTTAGAGCTCGTCTCCTGTAGATTACAGTCTAACCCTGGCTAATGTTCTCTGCTGTTTGACAGATTGTGGCGTTGGAGAAGAGGAACGAGGACCACGTGCAGAGGCGAGGGAAGAAAACCTTTTCTGTTTCCTCTGAAGACGGTGGTCCTCCTTTACAACCCGACGCCGATGATTAACGCCCCGCCCAGCTCGCTCTCTCTTCACGATCCTGCCGTGTTGAATACGCTGTAAGGAGGAGATGAACGGAGGAGGCTCCTGGAGGACCCGGTGCCTCCCCCTCCATCCTCCCACGACCCGCTGAACCCCCCAAAACTGCCTCCTTTAAACGGGCAGGACGGAGCGCCTCCTCCTGGCTGCAGGAGGGACGAGTTTTACTGTGTTGGATGTTGAAGTCGGAGCGTTCTGGCTGCAATGGGGCACTGACAGGGTTTTCTGATGCTGAGACCACATCTCATATCCCCCTTCTGTCACTGGCCCACACTCATTTTGATTAAATCATAGTGTCACACAGGTCCTCCTCGATCCTGCTGGATGGGGAACATAAGCAGATTTGTTTCAGCTTTGCTCAGACTCTGGGAGATTTATTTTAAAACTTATCTCACAGTTTGAGGATGTGGCTGTGTCAGGCTAAATTTAGGGAAGATGAGGTTTAAATTGTTCAAAAGACACAATCGGATGTTTCAGGTGAAAATAAAACAAAATCGGGTTTTATTTCAATGGAGTAGAAATAAACAAAAAGAGCCAAAATACAGTATGAAAGAGAACTGTTTAAGGAGAAAGAAGAAAATGGCTTAAAAACATGTTTGTTGTTTTACTATTTTGACATTTTTAGTTACAATCCCCTAAAAATTAACAATTTACAAATTAAAATCAGCAGTTTCTATAGTTTTGTGTGATTCCTCCTTTCAGTCGCTCAACCTAAGAGGAGGAATCACACAAAAAAAGGGATGTAATGAAGGAAAATGTTGGTTAAAAAGATTTTTTTTCCAAATTAAAAGCTTAAAGTAGAAGATGCACCCAAAGAAAAAAAAAGGTTATTAGTCACTCCGTCTCATTTTTTTTTATTTGCAGTGTCTGGGCTCAGCTATGGAGGGGGAAATGTCAAAGGTCACAGCAGTCTGCTCCTGTGTTTGGAAGCTAAAACAGGGGAACATTAAATATTATGCTTACACTTGAATTTAAGCGCAGAATAAACTTACTACTATCAGAGGAATGCATATAAATGGAAGTCATTGCAGCATCTTGTCTTTAAGTGTGGAAGATGGAAACTGTTTTTGATGTTTGCAGTGAAAGTGATTGACAAGTAGCTCTTAGATTGTGTAACTGTAGATCAGAATCAGGTGTGTTAAAGGTCGCTCTCTGATTGTGTTTTTGATCTTAAAGGATAAAAAAAAGGAAGTGGAAACACATGCAGGCTCCTCACATGATGTTGGTTCTATGGTGGTTTTATTCTCATGAATTGCCTCATTGTGGTGAAAATAAAAGGTGAAAGTTGTCATGTGACTCAGTTTCCTCAAATAAATGTCACATGTTTACACTCACTTTGACATATAAGACACACCTCATTACATTATATTGCTTTTTCTATTTTCTATTTTCTATTTTGTCTTTGGGTATATTTTTCCTTTAACACGTGACGGTCATGCTGTCACATGACTCTCAGCAGCCAAAACAAGAAGACTTCCGTATGACCCCTTCAGATGAAATGACTGGTGTCCGCAAATAGAGTCTGTGCAAATCATAAGAAGCGACAGGAAAAACAGGAACAGCGACAGCTAAATAAATATGAAACTAATATTATTTACATTGCAAGTCAGTGATTCTAATGATTCTTTGCTTGCATGGGCTGTTAAAAAACAGGTGCGTCTTTAATGACAGGGGTACTCAAAAACGCACATTTATTTACAAAGCACTTTATAAACAGATATAATATAAATATAGCAAGTGCATAATGTAATCGAACACTAAAATACACTGACACAATGCGGTATGATAAATTAGAGAACAATCTAGTATGGTAAGAAAATAGGAATGTACACGTTCCCTGCTTTTATTCTGAAGACCGATACCAGAAGTGTAATAGCCGCCAGTTCGATTGGCTTACCCTGATACTCTTCCCCAAACTCTAACCAATCACAGTCCTCTTCCCTAATCCTAACCAATCCCAGCTAACAAAGGGAACGAGAACTAGCCAATCAGAGGCGGAGTAGGGCGGGTCTTGCGTCGCTAATTTTGCGGACGGAGCTCTTCCTGGTGTCCCGCTATAGCTGTCAGGACTCTGGGAACTGAAGCTAAAACAATAATAAAGTGACAGAGTTCAGTGTGAAGATGAGTGAGGAACATTACCTGGAGCTGTGTGAGAACCCGGTGCAGTTTGAACATGCCTCCAGCGTCAATAACGTCTTCTTCGACGAGGCTAACAAACAGGCAAGCTAGCTAGTGAGTTAGAATGGTATGGCTAAGCTAGCTAGATCAGTTAGCTAACTGACAGTTTATTGGTTTAAATAACTATTAATCAAAACTTTTAATGTCAGTAGTTTTAGTTAACTATAGGTGCAGTTAGCTGGTTCACCTGACATGTCATTATGTATTAAGAGTAGATTAACTGGGAGCTAGGTTAAAAACAGCTAAACAAGAACTTAACCTAATTATAAATACAGTCATTTAAAGAGCAAAGATATTATATAAGATGTATCGTGTTTCACCAGAGGAAAAGTAAACACGACCTAACAATTATTGTCAACTTTCATTTACTTTGTCTTATAGTTTAAAATGCATGAAAACATTTTGAAATGTAATTATTGTTAATTATTGTACTAATCATTCCCCTGTAGCAGTATGTTACACTAATATATACAATATAAAAAACGTGTCATGCTCGTAAAATGTCTTTAGACTGTTTGTAAAAGACACTTACAGGGTAAGAGTCCTATAGAATATATTATAAGTGCTTCAAACAAAAAAAAGTAAAGACCATTCTCTTTTGATAGAACAAGAGTAAGTTTCACTTTGTTTTCTGATGTCTTTCTTTCATGATTTGTGGCTGCAGGTGTTTGCGGTGCGTTCAGGTGGAGCCACAGGGGTGGTGGTCAAAGGCCCGGACGACAAGAGCAATGTTGCCTTCAGGTACCTGTAGAACCGCAGTGATATCTGTGTGCATTCAGTGATTGGATCAATACATGGACAGAATGTGATATTTTTTATGGCTTGTTCTTTCGTATTAGAGTTGTGAAATGTGAAAACAAAATGTTTGCGTTTTGATTGCGTGACGTCGTTTCCGTCCACAGAATGGACGATAAAGGAGAAGTGAAGTGTATCAAGTTCTCCATCGGAAATAAGATCTTAGCAGTTCAGAGAACTTCAAAGTCTGTGGTGAGTTCGCTTGTGCAGAAGAAGACGCTAAAACGTTTCCCCCTGAGGAACCAACTAAACACCTTCACCAGATGCATGCTTCCTTTGCCTTCAAGACCTTTATATGTAAACTAAGTACAAACAAGGATAATTCATCAGTTTTATTTATTCTAAATACAACAAAATAAGAAAGAACTGCTTCATTTTTTAAATATGAAACTCAGGGAAGAATCTCTGATACAATCTGTCCATTTTTGTTGTTTGTAGGATTTCATCAACTTCATACCCGACTATCCTCACACAGAGTTCACCCAGGAATGCAAGGTATGCTACATTATCTTGTTTTACTTTGAAATGTCTCTCCTTCCTTTTCCCTGTTTTGTTTAAGTTTTCAGATCAGAAGAACTTGATTATTTGTGAGGAGAAACCAAGAGTTAGAAGCTGGTAAATAAACTGTATTTCTGTGTTTGTCCTGCAGACGAAGAACGCAAATGTTTTGGGTTTCTGTTGGACCAACTGGAACGAAATCGTCTTCATCACCGACCAGGGGATCGAGTTCTACCAGGTAATCTCATCTTTGTGAGGCCAGTGCAAGGTGTCTTAAATGCCAAACATAGACTACATACATTTCTTCTAGATTTTTTAGAACAGGAGTCAAGCTAATTTATGTCGCCAAATAAAATGAGGAATACATAAATATGAAATGCCTACATAAAAAAACAGACGCAAAACTGTTAACTCTGTTAACATCAGGAACTAAAAATACACGTTTATAGACTTGCTGCACTTTTTGGTCAGAATGAAACGTTACTGAGGTTTGATATTTAAGCCCGCACATGATGAGATGTCCTATAATGGCCACCGTACAGAGAATACACAGCCTTTTTTCTGTCTGGCTGCCCTCTCATCACCAAACCTGAGGTTGTTTTTGCTTCACTCGTGGTTTAACAACCGTTGTGTTATCCGATGTATGCTGAACATCACAGGCCGACACTGAGTCGTGTGACTTTGTGTCTCTCCTCAGGTGTTTCCAGACAAGCGTAGCCTGAAGCTGCTGAAGAGTCAGAGCATTAATGTGAACTGGTACCAGTACTGTCCAGAGACGGCCGTCATCCTGCTGTCCACCACCGTGCAGGGAAACATCCTGCAGCCCTTCGCCTTCAGGGTGAGAAGACGCTCAGATAAAAGATGATTTTCATGCATCCCCAGCCGACATTGTTTAAACTGTTCTTTTTGTTGCTGTCTATCTTCAGGACATTGTTTCGCTGAATACCAAAATGAATCCCTTTTGTTGCCTCTTTCTTGAACATGTTTACTACCAACACAAACAGTGTTGTGTATTCAGAAATAACACCTCTGCAGGCTGTACTTTGTATCATTTCAAACCCAAAGTGTCTGCAGGTTGTTGGTGGGTGAGAACTCGACCCCTCTGTTTTATATTCTAAAATAATAATAATCTCCTCGTGTGCATTTCGTATTTTTTATTGTGTTGTTCCTCTCAGAATGGAACCATGTCCAAGATGTCCAAGTTTGAGATCGAGCTGCCGGTCGTCCCCAAACCGGCCAAACTCAGTCTGTCGGAGAGAGACATCGCTATGGCAACCATGTAAGCTGGTGTCAAAATGTGTACCTTCCTAAGCCTCTGTGGGTTTATTTTTATGTAATATTATATTTTAATATTTATTCCAAACTGTGATGAATTGTTGGATTTGTTGTCACTATTTGAGGCCTGGTTAGCGCTCCCCCTGTGCCTTTCAAAGTGTCGCTGATAATTAAGATATTTTCCTGCTGGTCTGAATATTATTTATCCCCTAATGGTTATTTATCCCTCTCTCTCTCTGTCTGTAGTTATGGTCAGCTGTTCGTCATGTACCTGAAGCATCACTCCAGAACAGCCAACAGTCCCAGTGCAGAGGTGGTGCTGTATCACCTACCAAGGTACACACACACACACACACACACATTTACTGCACGCACACGTCCATCTAGCAGCCCTGATGTTTCCATCAGTGCAAATTCATCGAGATCCAGTGAAGCACGTTTATAATGTTCGGTTCACTTCTTCATGTTTACGTGATTAAATTCATTTATTGTGCGAGCAATGCTGCGGCTAATTCTCCTTCTTATCCTTTGAACTATTTCTACTAGTATTAATGTGACATAGGTTTTAAAATGCATTCATAGTGTGTGTGTGTGCGTGTGTGTGTTCAGGGAGGGTGCGTGTAAGAAGAGTCACGTGTTGAAGCTGAACACGACGGGGAAGTTTGCTCTGAACATCGTGGACAACCTGGTGGTGGTTCATCATCAGAGCACACAGGTTCGATCAGCTGCGTTGTTGTTGTCGTGTTTCTGCGGTACACATACAACATAAATACATAAATACATTTATTAAAGTACTTTTTTTGTTATCCGAACTTTATTAAACTGCTTTACTTCCTTTACTTGTAACATTTCCTCCACTAAACCTAAGGGACATGTATCTGACAGCTTCAGTTGCTTTTAGGTTTCACAGACAAATCATGTGATCCGTAAATATGACAGTTATAGATTTAAATAAAACAACAGCACATAAATGAGTTACAATGGCAACTTCATTTTATTTTAACACATCCTGCTTGAATATTTATACTGTGTGTGTGTGTGTGTGTGTGTGTGTGTGTGTGTGTGTGTGTGTGTGTGTGTGTGTGTTTGTCAGACGTCTCTGATCTTTGACATCAAGCTGAAGGAGCCCGACTGTGCCGTCAACACACACCAACCTGTCCTCCCTGCGCGGTCCATACACCCCTACAGGATACCACTGTCAGGTACACACACACACACACACACACACACACACACACACACACACACACGTTATTTAAAGTGTCTCCTTTTAACTAACTTTATTTGTTTTCTCAGGTCCAGCCGTCGTTCCCTCTCAGCCTCCGGTTCCATGTCAGCTCTGTATCCTTTCACCTCTAATACAAGTGTTACGGTATTTTACATTGTCAGCTCTAAATATTTGAGTTAGAGTGTTTATTGCAGTTTGTAAGATTTATCACAATGGCCTTTAACAATCGATGCAGACTCTTCCTCCTGGAGCGTCTTCCAGCCCGACATCATCATCAGTGCCAGTGAAGGTAAAGAAACACCAACATGTTTACCGTACTTCCACAAATAGACAGGCCTGCACTTCTTATTAAGACTGCTTTAGGTTTCTACATTATGCCGTTAATACAAACACTTCCTGTATCTGTTTAAAAAATAAAAGCCCTCTAGCTTACATTTGCAGGGTCTGTGTAGTGGCTCCAGGACAGCACTTCTAACGTGGCTGCTGCCCTCTTGTGGCACCTGTGTGTTACTACAAAATAAAGTTGGCCGAGGCATTAAAACACGGGCGTCTTCAGCGACTGGAATCACACAGTAACTCAAAAAAGAAAAATGTCATGAATT
This sequence comes from Semicossyphus pulcher, assembly GCF_022749685.1. Classification (NCBI taxonomy): domain Eukaryota; kingdom Metazoa; phylum Chordata; class Actinopteri; order Labriformes; family Labridae; genus Semicossyphus; species Semicossyphus pulcher. The sequence goes on from NW_027211691.1 coordinate 25,453,466, forward strand.
TACATTTGAATTAATCAAATTAAAGTCATAATAATGTGCATTAAGCTCAGTCTGCGTGCACGTTATTTGAGATCCGGCTTTTATTGGAGGAAATACGCTGAAAACACCCACTCACTGCCTCTTTTCGGCCTTCTGATGAGTCATTATCTATCATTTCATAACTTTTACTTTAACTTCTGAGATGTTCTCGTGAAGAAAAACAAACAGGAAGTGTAGTTTTACCTTTTAAAATTACAAAGCAGTGTAAAAGATAAAAAGTCATGTTCATCTTGTTGCTTCTGCCCCAAAATGTTTTTCTTCACGTTCCAACCTGATAAATGTGCGCACAGAAAGAGCCTCATGTTGTCAGTTTATTAGAATACAATGACAGTAAAAACGGTAACATCTTGTAGTTAGGATTTATATGACTTTGAACCTTTTTAATTAATACACAAATATATAATTATTATTAAATAACCAATAACTTACTAACCCTGTCTTTTAGGGTATTTGTGGTATCTGCAGGTGAAGTTGCCTCCAACCGTCAACCTGCTGCAGGACAAAGGCAAACTGATGGACTTCCTGTTACGCCGGCGAGACTGCAAGATGGTCATCCTGTCTGTCTGCTCGCAGAGTACGTCCGTCTGTCTGTCTGTCTGTCTGTCTGTCCTTCTCTTGTTATCTGTCCATGCTTAGGTTGTTGTTACATTCATATAACAAAGGAATGATGTGAACACCAGAAACGAGGCCAATAAAAAGAACAAATGAGTTTGACATTGACATTCGACAGATGTCATGTTCGATAGTTATTGTGGGCAGAACGAATAAAAAACAACAACAAAAGACATTTTTTATTCAGGTGATCTTTAGGAGGGAATTTAGGGTTATAACACGAGATCAATAAGACCTGAAAATCAGCCTAAAGCAACAAAGTGGAAAATCGTTTTGTTTAAAAAATCAGATAATAGAAATCAACTATAGAATTATAGAATAAAGATGGTGATCGGACACAAACACTGCAGTCAGATCAAGCTGACTTTTTGATTTGCTCTCAGTTCTGGAGGGCGGCGAGAAGGGAAGTCTTCCTGTGGTGGCGACCGTCTTCGACAAACTCAACCAGGTGTACAAAGAGTACCTGGAGGCGGAGCAGACCTACACTGTGGTGAGTGACGTTCTCTCTAAAAGCCACCAACGTACACACATGTGGGCGGTTAAATCGTGCGTCCCACATACAGAGGCTATAACCGTCCCCGGGTCCGACTCCCACCCCCGTCCCTTTGCCGCATGTCATCCCCCACTCTCTCTTTCTGTGTTTCCACCTCCTGTCCCCCGTCCGCTCTCCTTCAATAAAGGCCGAAAAGAAAACCTACCCATATTTGTACCTGTAACTTTTGTATTCTTGAGAGGTGTGTTTATTCTTCGTGTTTGCAGGCGATGGAGTCCGGTCCGAGTCGAGGCAGCGCCGCGCAGAAGCGTCCGGTCAGAACTCAGGCGGTCATCGACCAATCAGACATGTACACGCACGTCCTGTCAAATTTCACAGAGCGGAAGGTACACACACTTACACGCATTAAGTTTATCTTTCCTATATGTACAATTTGTTTTTAACTAATAAATAAGGAGGAAAGAATGACCTATCTTATATATTTAACGCTAAAATAAACGATCATTATTCACAAATCTTTACAAAGACAGCTTCAAAACACTCGTGTGGACGCATGTTGTGTCTCGATTCAGCTGCTCGGTGTAGATATACTTTTAATGTTATCAAAATATTAATGTTTTTTTAATCATAATATTTAAAATCCACAATACAGACACAGTTCAGTGTGATTTTGATGTTTTTGAGTTAAAAAACTTTCTCTTAAAGCATAAAATGACCAACATTCAAACTAAGTAAGTTTCTAGTTTTTCTACAGGTTTTGATTTAAAGAATGAAAATAATGATTCTGGTACAGCAGGAAACAGGACATTTCAAAATAAAACCCAGATGATATAAAGTTCAGACCTCCCTCTCAGAAACTCTTTGTTGTCAATTATGAAAAAGAAAAATACAAAAAAATATATAAACTGAAATTCAATTCAACAAGACGTTTGTTCTGCAGGGAGTCTCCCATAAATTCATCATCGCCGTGCTGATGGAGTACATCCGCTCCCTGAACCAGTTCCAGATCACCGTACAGGTAAAACCAAACGGAGTGGGACCTCTCTGTTTACACTGAGATCTTCTCTTCTTCAGTCCACTCAAAGTAGATACAGACACTTATTATACTAATGCAACACCACTGTTATAAACTAGTCTGATGTGGTCAGAGGTCAAACGGATGTCTACCAGAATTATGACACAATGTCACAAATATTATCTTGTTATGTTGTTATGGTGTGTTTGTGTCTTTCAGCATTACCTGTATGAGCTGGTGATCAAGACGTTGGTGCAGCACAACCTCTTCTACATGCTGCACCAGTTCCTGCAGTATCACGTCCTCAGTGACTCCAAACCACTGGTGAGTTCACACCTCCACTCATCGCAAAGCAGTCCTAAAAACCTGTAAGACCGTGTCCTGAAGTACGATTCAAACTGGTTATGTGTGTGAGAAGAGTTAGTGTGAAGAGTCTCGGACTGTTTTGTTTTATGTGAATGATTTTTTAAAGTTTTCTGACAAATTGAAACAAAGACGAATAAAAACACAACAATAGAAATCTGAATATGAAACATTTGCGAGCGATTTGATGTAACCTGAGTATTTACCTGATGAAGGAACGATCTCGCTCATTAACATATTTCCAACAGTGTGAACTTTGTGGTTAAACTCGGTTTGTTTTGCAGTTTGTGTTTCTCTTTTTAATTGTGTTTATTTGTGTTCAGGCCTGTTTGCTTCTGTCCCTGGAGAGTACGTATCCTCCTGCTCACCAGCTGTCTCTGGACATGTTGAAGGTACCACACATACCACACACACAAACACACACACACACACACACACACACATACACACACACACACACACACACACACACACACAGCCATTAAAGATGATCATTTGAAATGAATTACTTGAATTATTTTATGTGTTTTCAGCGTCTGTCCACAGCCAACGATGAGATCGTCGAGGTTCTGCTGTCGAAGCAGCAGGTTCTGGGCGCGCTCAGATTCATCCGCAGTGTCGGTACGTTACATTTTATTCATCACAGGACAAAACTACCTGAAGCTGACGTGTGTTTTTAGCAGGATCATTTGTTTGAAGGTTTTTTTTGGTATTTGTTAATTTGTATCACTGACTGATTATAAAGATGGAGGACGCGTCTCCACCTCCTGTCATTGTACACAAATGAAGCCATGCAATCCCCCGGATCGGCTGCATTAGTATCCAAAGTGTGTGCAGTAGAGATCGGCTGGTGGAGCCGCAGTATTCACGTCCCGCCCCTTCCTCTACCCGACAAACACCTTTACCTTGTGTCCTTGGCGTGTTGGAGCCCTCAGATGTCCTTGGCGTGTTGGAGCCCTCAGGTGTCCTTGGCGTGTTGGAGCCCTCAGGTGTCCTTGGCGTGTTGGAGCCCTCAGGTGTCCTTGGCGTGTTGGAGCCCTCAGGTGGGCTCAGTCTGCAGCAGAACAGCTTCTTGTGTCGGTCTGAAGCAGATATTCACGCTGATGGAAAGTTCAATGACTGTAGTGTTAGTGTTAGTTACGTCTCCTCTCGCCGTTCCTCCTCTACTCTGCTACTCGGGAACAGAACGCTGCAGGAGCCCCATTTGTCAACAGAGCTGTCAATCATGAGGCCACGCCCCCTTTTTATAGCATCAAATAACTAATTAAAAGTAAACTTGTGTGACAAATGACTGCAGCCAGTCAGCAGGGGGCCGATAGAGAGGTTTTGGCTTCACTTTTGTTCACATGTTCATCTTTTTATGCAGTCTGTGATGGTATATTTTTGTATCCTGCAGAATAAGTATTTTAATGTACATAAAGGATGTTAGTAGACATTTTCAAAGTGTCAGGTTAGTTCTAACTTTACTAAGTTATCCTTTTGAAATGAAATGTAAACTGGTTTCACTGGGCTCAGGTGGACATGACAACGTATCGGCCAGGAAGTTCCTGGACGCCGCGCGGCAGACAGAAGACCAGATGTTGTTCTACACCGTGTTCAGGTCGTTCCAGCAGAGGAACCAGCGGCTGAGAGGAAGTCCAGGCTTCAACCCCGGTGAGAGGAAACACGCAGACAAGGGAGTAAACTGACCAGAATTAGACTTAACTGACGTCTTCTTTGATGTCTCACTCTCTCTGTCTGTCTGTCTGTCTGTGTCACCAGGTGAGCACTGTGAGGAGCACGTGGTTCACTTCAAGCAGCTGTTTGGGGATCAGGCTCTGATGAAACCCTCCACAGTGTGAACCAACAAGACCAAAAACACAAACACAAAGACTGTAGACCAGAGACACACAGGAAGTTCAGGAGAGGATGTGGAACACATCTGAATATTTTGTACATATGACATAAATAAGGCTAACAGTTAATCCGTTTATTTTGTATAGAATGATTGTGTACTAAACTGAACTGCATTAAATAATCATGGACATATGTTTAATTATATTAACAATATAAATGTAAAATAGCCAGTTTAAATGGCCTTCTGTACAGCTAATAAAAGATTAACCTACAGGAGTGTTAGCATGTTGTTTCCGTGGTGGATTCATATACTAGTGTGATCATTTGACATTAAGACGTTCAGGGTTGTGATGGAGAATAAAATGAAATAAAAGTCATAGTATAACATGTCATACTTTAGTAAGTCATGAAATAAAAGTCATAGTATAACATGTCATACTTTAGTAAGTCATGAAATAAAAGTCATAGTATAACATGTCATACTTTAGTAAGTGAAAAAATAAAAGTCACAGTATAACATGTCATACTTTAGTAAGTGAAAAAATAAAAGTCATAGTATAACATGTCATACTTTAGTAAGTGAAAAAATAAAAGTCACAGTATAACATGTCATACTTTAGTAAGTGAAAAAATAAAGGTCATAGTATAACATGTCATACTTTAGTAAGTCATGAAATAAAAGTCATAGTATAACATGTCATACTTTAGTAAGTGAAAAAATAAAAGTCATAGTATAACATGTCATACTTTAGTAAGTCATGAAATAAAAGTCATAGTATAACATGTCATACTTTAGTAAGTGAAAAAATAAAGGTCATAGTATAACATGTCATACTTTAGTAAGTGAAAAAATAAAAGTCATAGTATAACATGTCATACTTTAGTAAGTCATGAAATAAAAGTCATAGTATAACATGTCATACTTAAGTAAGTCATGAAATAAAAGTCATAGTATAACATGTCATACTTTAGTAAGTGAAAAAATAAAGGTCATAGTATAACATGTCATACTTTAGTAAGTCATGAAATAAAAGTCATAGTATAGCATGTCATACTTTAGAAAGTGAAAAAATAAAAGTCATAGTATAACATGTCATACTTTAGTAAGTCATGAAATAAAAGTCATAGTATAGCATGTCATACTTTAGTAAGTGAAAAAATAAAAGTCACAGTATAACATGTCATACTTTAGTAAGTCATGAAATAAAAGTCATAGTATAACATGTCATACTTTAGTAAGTCATGAAATAAAAGTCATAGTATAACATGTCATACTTTAGTAAGTGAAAAGATAAAAGTCATAGTATAGCATGTCATACTTTAGTAAGTGAAAAAATAAAGGTCATAGTATAACATGTCATACTTTAGTAAGTCACGAAATAAAAGTCATAGTATAACATGTCATACTTTAGTAAGTGAAAAAATAAAAGTCATAGTATAACATGTCATACTTTAGTAAGTGAAAAAATAAAGGTCATAGTATAACATGTCATACTTTAGTAAGTGAAAAAATAAAAGTCATAGTATAACATGTCATACTTTAGTAAGTCATGAAATAAAAGTCATAGTATAACATGTCATACTTTAGTAAGTGAAAAAATAAAAGTCACAGTATAACATGTCATACTTTAGTAAGTGAAAAAATAAGTCATAGTATAACATGTCATACTTTAGTAAGTGAAAAAATAAAGGTCATAGTATAGCATGTCATACTTTAGTAAGTCATGAAATAAAAGTCATAGTATAACATGTCATACTTTAGTAAGTGAAAAAATAAAAGTCACAGTATAACATGTCATACTTTAGTAAGTCATGAAATAAAAGTCATAGTATAGCATGTCATACTTTAGTAAGTGAAAAAATAAAGGTCATAGTATAACATGTCATACTTTAGTAAGTCATGAAATAAAAGTCATAGTATAGCATGTCATACTTTAGTAAGTGAAAAAATAAAAGTCATAGTATAACATGTCATACTTTAGTAAGTCATGAAATAAAAGTCATAGTATAACATGTCATACTTTAGTAAGTGAAAAAATAAAAGTCACAGTATAACATGTCATACTTTAGTAAGTGAAAAAATAAGTCATAGTATAACATGTCATACTTTAGTAAGTGAAAAAATAAAGGTCATAGTATAGCATGTCATACTTTAGTAAGTCATGAAATAAAAGTCATAGTATAACATGTCATACTTTAGTAAGTGAAAAAATAAAAGTCACAGTATAACATGTCATACTTTAGTAAGTCATGAAATAAAAGTCATAGTATAGCATGTCATACTTTAGTAAGTGAAAAAATAAAGGTCATAGTATAACATGTCATACTTTAGTAAGTCATGAAATAAAAGTCATAGTATAACATGTCATACTTTAGTAAGTGAAAAAATAAAAGTCACAGTATAACATGTCATACTTTAGTAAGTCATGAAATAAAAGTCATAGTATAGCATGTCATACTTTAGTAAGTGAAAAAATAAAAGTCATAGTATAACATGTCATACTTTAGTAAGTCATGAAATAAAAGTCATAGTATAACATGTCATACTTTAGTAAGTGAAAAAATAAAGGTCATAGTATAACATGTCATACTTTAGTAAGTGAAAAAATAAAAGTCATAGTATAACATGTCATACTTTAGTAAGTGAAAAAATAAAGGTCATAGTATAGCATGTCATACTTTAGTAAGTGAAAAAATAAAAGTCATAGTATAGCATGTCATACTTTAGTAAGTGAAAAAATAAAAGTCATAGTATAACATGTCATACTTTAGTAAGTCATGAAATAAAAGTCATAGTATAGCATGTCATACTTTAGTAAGTGAAAAAATAAAAGTCACAGTATAACATGTCATACTTTAGTAAGTGAAAAAATAAAAGTCACAGTATAACATGTCATACTTTAGTAAGTGAAAAAATAAAAGTCATAGTATAACATGTCATACTTTACTAAGTGAAAAAATAAAAGTCATAGTATAACATGTCATACTTTAGTAAGTCATGAAATAAAAGTCATAGTATAACATGTCATACTTTAGTAAGTGAAAAAATAAAAGTCATAGTATAACATGTCATACTTTAGTAAGTGAAAAAATAAAAGTCATAGTATAACATGTCATACTTTAGTAAGTGAAACAATAAAAGTCATAGTATAACATGTCATACTTTAGTAAGTCATGAAATAAAAGTCATAGTATAACATGTCATACTTTAGTAAGTGAAAAAATAAAAGTCATAGTATAGCATGTCATACTTTAGTAAGTCATGAAATAAAAGTCATAGTATAACATGTCATACTTTAGTAAGTGAAAAAATAAAAGTCACAGTATAACATGTCATACTTTAGTAAGTGAAAAAATAAAAGTCATAGTATAACATGTCATACTTTAGTAAGTCATGAAATAAAAGTCATAGTATAACATGTCATACTTTAGTAAGTGAAAAAATAAAAGTCACAGTATAACATGTCATACTTTAGTAAGTGAAAAAATAAAAGTCATAGTATAACATGTCATACTTTAGTAAGTCATGAAATAAAAGTCATAGTATAACATGTCATACTTTAGTAAGTGAAAAAATAAAAGTCACAGTATAACATGTCATTCTTAAGTAGTTCTTAAGTTTTTTTTTAATTATAAAGAAAGACAAAATCATCGACAGCATTTGATTCACACACCTTTCCTTAATATAATCTTTATTGCTTTTTCTTATTGGGTTGAATACAGAACAGGTTTACATCTCTTGACTCTGTGAAACACTGTCAACAGCAGAGGGACGAGAGGACAGACGAGGAGAAGGAAGGAAGGAAGGAAACACAACAACAGAAAATGAAGGTTTTCCACATGATCGTGCATTAATGCTTTCTGATTGAGGTCCAGCATCTGTGTGTGTTTGTGTTTAAGGAGGTTTTAAATCTCCGCTCTGACGTTCCCTTTGACCTCTGACCAGAACAGAGAGACACACGAGGGGTTAAACCAAAACGGGAGGCTGTTAAAGGCTTTGAAGGTCTGAAAGAAAATGTACGAGTGAGAGGGGAGAGCGACGCAAAAATGTACGAAAATTCTGGCTTTAAAAGACCAAAAATCCAACGACATCTTTTGTCTGTTAGGTGATGAGGCGTTCACAGTCAAGTGCTAAATGTAGTGATTGACAGTTCTGAATCATTATTTAAAAAAAAGACAAAATAATCAGGACTTGGAAAGAACAAGTTGCAACTCAGGAAATAAGAACATGAAGCATTTCGGATAATGGATTCGTGAAAGACCCTGAGAGCGAGATTATATATACTTTTATATTTATATATATATTTATATGTGTAGAGCAAGAGATGGAGAAAGGAGAAATCATCCATAATTGAACAAATTAGATTAACATGCAAAAAAAACTAAGCTAAAACTCACCCTTTAACTGAACACAATGGATTTTCACAGTTTTATACGCATTTATATGTCATAGAGAAAAAAATAAACACAACAAAAATCATTTGTCAGCAAACTAAAAATAAACAACAGAACCAAGACACCCAGACAATCTGTTCTCAACTCATATACAGGAGATCTACATAAAGCTTTTTGGATTCAGAGGGATTCTTATTGCTAGTCCGAGTCACGCCCCGGCCCCGCCGCGCCCTACGGCGAGCCGGTGAGTCCACAACACAAACCATCAGTTCCTCAAAACAGTTCTGCAGCATAAATGTGATATTTTTAATACATGGCTTCTTCTCAAGTCATTGTAGAAACTAACTCGCACCCACACAAACACACACCTGGGCTCCAAATAAATACATTTAAAAACAGTCCATGTGCATTCCAATGGAAGTCCAGTATTCATATGGCCGTGCAAACACACACACACACACACACACACACTTAGAGAACATTAACACGCATTCCCGAGGGAGAGGGAAGTACAGATAGAGCTAACAAAACATTGAACAGTTGAGATAAAGAAAGAGAGAGTTTCTTCACTTTTAAAAAATCAAAAGTCTAAATTAGCGACTAAATATTTCAAAATAATTCATAATTCTGACTCATTAGAAATCGTTTAATGGAAGCGCTTTCTTTATCTGAAGCCAAGTAGCCTGCTGTGACCTGCGGATTCCAGTGTTGGAACACTTGTTTTGGGGTTTCATGTTTTTTTTGTAAATATAGAATAAGAGAGGAGCAATGTAGAGGCTAGAGGAGCTGCAAAAAAAGCTGCACATTTTAACAGATTTCCATAATCAGTGGTTCACGAGAGTCAATCTAAGTCAAACGCTAAAAAAATAGATGTGTCGGATTATGGCATCCAAAGAGACGACTTTTACCCAATTGAATAAATAACGTCTGAAGGTACAGAGAGGCCAAAATGAAGGGAAGTTATCGTACACAGTTAGCAAATTAGCTGCATAGCATCAACTACTTACTAAAAACCATCCCTTAGTAAGAGTATTTAATGCTCTGTAAAGGCGACAGGGTTTATAGGTAACTGAGCGAGGAATCAAGGGTAAAAAAATGTGACTTAAGTGCAAACTATAGTCCTGTTAGCCAACAAGCTAACGAATGACAGTTAGCAAGCTAGCTACCCAACCGTAGGTGATCCAATTCATGATACCTCCTGAAAAACTAGCTTGTAATGAGTTCAGTCTGCCCCTTGATAAAGTTTAATTGTATTTTACGCTGCTAATAAAGAGGAATTAGCCACAAACAAAGATGGCGGAGCAAAGTTCTCAATCAAAGGCTTTGGTTGCCCTGGGAGTGGATTTTTGAGAGTCCGTGGGAAACTCTCTCTCTCTTTCTCTCTTGATTGTGTTGCGATATTCCACTGTAGTAGTACTAGTAGTAGAAGTAGTAGTAGTTTTGGAAATTGTTAGTGCCAGTTCACAGCAGCGTCCAGTCAGTCAGACAGTCAGTCCAGTTGTGGTTGTTCAATATTACTCGCTTTTTGACAGACTCGATGACTGACCGTCGTTGCCTTACAGTTCCGTTATGAGCCGCTGAGGTTCGATTCGTTTTGATTATGAGGTTGCTTGATATAAAAATAATAAAGAGACGAAAAATGTACAAGAAGAAAAATTAGCTATATTCATCTTCACATGAAAAAGAAATTACACATACACACTCTACCCGTCCCCTCTGGTCACCATGTCAGGATATCAACACGTCATCCAAACTTTGCTGCCAATTTTCTTACGTGGAAATGTCCGGTTTGGTTGGTGCGAGGGGGTGGAATTAGCCCTTAACTTATGTTTGTTTGTTTGTGCAGTAGGGTAATACCATTCATTTACAACCCCCTCATCCATCCATCCGTCTGTCCTTCCGTTCATTTATCAATTCATTCATTCCTTTCAACCTGTCTTCTAGCTCCTTCTGGAGACCATTCTGAGATTCAAATGAGGGTGTTAAGTATTAATCAGTTTTTCATCGAAAATAACAGCTGATTGTCGCCATCGCCAAATTCGTAACCACGTGTCTTTGAGTATATTAACCTCCGAGAGGATAAATCAACAGAGTTTGAACATTTAGTTTAGGTGTTAGAAGCGGACGTTCACATAGGAGAAGACAGGGCTAAATAACAGTACTAAAGCAGTCCAGAGCTCAAGATAGTAACATAATACTGGAAGGAGACTAGCTAGATCTGCTGTTAGCCGCAAATGCTGTTAATCAGCTAAGTGACACGCTAGATTGATTTACTTGTCTGGTTAGCCCTAGCTAGCAATGTTTTTAGCCTGTGGCATGTTAAGCAAAGTTCAGGCTAATAGTTAGAACTAGCAAACTAGAGTTTGTTGGTTAGTTTGCTCTTGTTAGCGTTTGTTTTTAGCCTGTGTTTGTTAAATAAGTGCCCACTGTGCCAAGCTTAGGCTCTTGGTTACAGCTAGCTAGGCTAAAAGACAAAACCAAACTAGCTGATAGAGCTAATCGATTGTAAGCTTGATTTGCTTGGCTGGTCTGGTTAGTTTGCTCTAGTTAGCATGTGTTTTAAGCCGGTGGTTGCGATATAAAGGCTTCCTGCTCAAAGCTCAAGCTAATAAAAAAGCTAGCCAGGGCTACCCCAGAAAATAACCAAGTAAAGGAATCGCAACCTTGATTAAGTTGTCTTGTCTGGTCTGTTACCACTGCTAGCTTGTGTGCAACTCCATGGCTGGTTTCTGCTCAGCTAACACAGGCTAATAGCAACACAGCTAGCTGGTGTTAGCCCTTTAAAGTATGTTTTGAAGACTAAGCTAGTAAGTGCTGGTTTTTGTGTATATGTTGAGGCTCATTGCGCAAACAACGCTATCAATAAATTAGCCCTTGCTATTTCTGTTTTACTGTATTTTGTTGAGTTAGCTAAAGTTAGCTCTGTTCAGGAAATTGTGCAGGCTAAGCCAGTAACAACATTGATATGTTAACCTTGTTTGAAGTCACGCTGGTGAGTTAGCCCTGGCTAGCTCTGATTTTGCCCACAGTGGAAACCAGGCTAGCAAAGAATTAGCCTTGCTAGCCCTGTTAAGGAAGACAATGGATTTAAAGGGTTGCTTACAGAGCTGCTCATATGTTGTTTCAATGGTTGCAGTTAAAAAGCAGAGGTTGAGGTAAACTGAACCTGGATCACGTGTTAGCGGTGAAGTACGTTAGCACGCTAAAGGCCCTGTAAAAAACCCTAAATGAACACTAGGGGGCGATGATGAGAGACAGGTGGAGGTCACACACATTCGCACACACAAAAAGACGTTTTGATTTGTTCAGTTATAAAAAAATCCACAAAAACACAAGAATTCCCCTCCCTACACCTAAATGTCACTGATAATCGCACACACGCAAAATAACTGAAAATACTCCAACATCACGTGCCACATGTTCAACTCTCTGTACACACATGGAATCAACTGAGAATGATTATGAATGAGAAATTATCAACACACAAACTCACAGGGTGGCTTTGAGGGATGAAGGGATCAATAGTGTGATGGGTTTTAAAAAAACAAAACATGGAGAACACAAACTGATCAACACTAAATCTGCCCTTGAAAGAGTCTTTTCACACAGAAATCTGGAGCGACTTTGACAAGTTCGTGAATGTTTTCGTGTGTTTTCTGAGCCAGCCGAGAGACGAGGATTATTGCGGAAGCGAGCCAAAAGGACGACGTCTTTCTGTGGTTTTCCAGTTACAAAAAGCTTCCTTTGTCACACAGTGGGAGACGACTAATAGTCATCTGTGGAAGTCGCCATTCGCTGGTGAAATCAGGTCCACCTCAAGATGCGGTTTTATCAAAAATTCGGATGTGGCTGGCGGACAAAAAGAGTCCCCACCGCGACGAGTTCGCTCCCAAATCCGAAGCTGGTTCAACCTTTAATTTGAATTGTTCAGTCTCAGCTGTGATTTAAATACAGAAAAATAAACGCAGAATCTGACAGTCTCTTTGTCTGTCTCTCTGCGTCTCCTAAGTTGATCATCAATTCTCAAACAGAATCTAGAACAATAATAAATCATAACTTTATTCTCTTTATTGCTGAAATATAGATTCCCCGCACAAAAAAATAGCAATGCAAATCATTGTCATCATAAAAAGCTATAAAAATTAGATCCATCCTCCGTAATAATGCAGATAAAGATATAGCAAAAAACATCTCTTAGAAGTAGGACTAGTAGTAAGGCACTTCAAGAACACGAGGACTTCCTCTTTCTTTCTATCAAAACGTTTCCGGGCTGGTTTTTGCATCATCAATGGTGTAGCGTCTTTCATGGTATGGCACTGTGGTTTCAACAGCTTGGAGACAACCGGGGGGGGGTTTCCACTCAGTCTGCCCCCACAAGAGGCGGCTCTCCGTTGGGCACGATGTTCTCCAGAGAGGGCTTGGCGTGGATCTCCAGCAGCCCTTGGATGAAGCCTTCTGTGGGGACGGGAGCAGCGGACTCCTCGGGCAGGGAGGTGGAGGATGAGGAGGAGGGGTCTTTGGAGATGTTTGATTCAGGCGTCGACTTCAGGTCGCTTGTCGTTGTCTTTGTCTCAGTAGCTTGTTGGTTAGGAGTCGTGTCATCGGAGGGTTTTTGCGTCACTGATTCTTCAGAAAGTTCTGATTTTTCCTCAGAGGCGTCGCTGCTGGTTTGTGGTTCTGACTCTGCCGCAGACTCCGTTTGTTTCGCAGAACTTTCCTCCTCCATCACTGCTGTTTCTGCTCCCTCACCCTCCTCCCCTTCCTCTTTCACGTCCTCCTCCTCCTCCTCCTCCAGCTCCTTTGGCCCCGCGGTGGCGCTGCCACACTCGCTCTCGTTCTCCGAGGGCGGGCAGGTGGAGGTCGGCGTCGGGGTGCAGGAGTCTCCGTCCTCGCTGGCGTCGTCGTTCCCGGCCGAGCCTCCGTCGGCTCCGCGCGGCTTCAGGTGGATCCTTTGGTGACGAACGAGGCTGTGCTTCAGGGTGAAAGTCCGCTCGCAGGTTTGACACTGATAGGGCCGCTCACCTGGGGAGGCGGGACAAACAGGGAGGGGGAGGGATTTAAATACGATTGGATCCACGATACATGATGTAGTAAAAGAGCACGGTGTGTTTAAAGACAAACTTAATGTAGGAAAAACTATAAAAACTAAATGAAATAAGAAACAATTTTGAATCTGTGACAAAATAAAGATTAATGAATGTAATCATTTAAATTTGTTTACAGTTCTATTAATTAATAAGTTATTGATTTATTGTTTTTGAAAAAGTAATAAATAATAAAAAAAAACTAATTAAATAAAACAAAAATGAATAAATTGATAAAATGTTAAAATACAAAATTTAATTTAAACGTGTAAAAAATAAATTTAAAAAAGCTAAAAACCAATAAAAATCAAGTCAAAAAGAAATGAATTAAATGAATCAATAAAATAATATGAATAATTATAATGAATAATATTCACCTGTGTGAGAGCGGGTGTGTCGCGTCAGGTCCTGCAGAGACCAGAATCTTTTGTCGCAGACTTTACAGATCTTCTTCCTCTTGTCGACTCTGCCTCCCTCTAAACTCTTTGGTTCTGACGCCTCCTCTTCGCTCCTCTCCTCCTTCTCCTTCTCCTCCTCCTCCGACTCCCCGCTCTCTCCTCCCCTCACTCCGCCGTCCTCCTCCTCCATCTCTGTCTCCTTCTTCTGCTCCTCCTCTTTCTCCTCCTCTTCCTCCTTTGTTGGTTTTGCAGCGTTGCTGTCCGTTTCCTCCTCTTTCGCTGGCGGGTTCTCCTCCACTGGCGCAAGCGTTGGCGTCTCCTCAGAGAGGTGCGCCCTCTCGTGGCGAGCGAGGGTGGTGGCGTATCGGAAGCTCTTCTTACACACTCGACAGACGTGTTTGTACTCCGGCTGCTGCTTCACCGCAGGGCTGCTGGAGGAGGAGGAGGAGGAGGAGGCGCTTTTCTCCTTCTCTTGGCTCTCTGTTGCTACTTGGGGAGCGGAGGTAGAGGATGATGAGGAGGAAGAAGATGCAGGTTGGGGGGGTTGTTCTTCCTGAGCGGGGCCTGACGACGCAGAGAGCTTGAAGTCGATGAGCTTTTTGCCAAAGTTCAGGTCCAAACTTTTGTTGCTGTGGCAGTCGTCGTCGTCTGCGCTCTCCACCTGCAGGCAGAATAAAGGAGGTACGATCAGCATCAGAAACATGAACTGACGGATCATTTAGCAAAAGAAGAAGAGAAATGTAACCACAAACAGTCCTTACATCGCTCTCTGCAAACACACACCAGACTCCATTGAGAAAAACAGTGATTTAAGCTCTCAGAACACAGGACGTCTGGTCACAATGATTGGTAAGTTTGTTTGTGTACTTCTGTGCTACACAAATATTGTGTTTTATCCCAACTAACCATCACTAGTAACTCGGTAACACTATAACAAAGTACATTTGTAAATAGGCAGTGTTACCTTGGTGCTGCTGCTCTGAGGAGGCTGTTTTACAGGGCTTGTTCTGGCCTCTGGCGCCCCCTGCTGCTCAGGCTGCTCTGTGGTGTTTGTCTCCTGCTGCTCTGCATCGCTGTCAGCTGGACTGCAACCTGCAGCACAAAGCAACACCCGTCAACATCATCAGCAACACAAAAACACATAAACGATCCCTTTCTGTGGAGAAACTAAATAAATGTTGTGTATCAGAAATAACAGTAAAAAGGAAGAACAATTAAAAAACTGCTCTCAATGATACTCTTGAGTTTCTTATGACTTACCTTGGCTTGATTTGTGGGTGGGGCTAGGCGGGTTTGACTCCTCCCCGTCCTGCTCTGTAGGGGTGGGGCTTTCAGTGGTGGGGTCGGGGCCCGTATCTGCAGAAGGGGAGACGCTGCAGGGGTCATGTGCTTCTGATGCGACCTGCTCCGTCTCTGACTGACTCTCTGTGAGACACAAATCAATCAACACGATCAATACAACAGATTCCTCAGATTTCCTGGTTCGTTCTTTAAAATGATTCATGTTTGTGTCTCTGACCGGCGCTCTCATGCGAGCCTTCGTCTCCGTCCTTCTTAGCGAGGGCTCCGTTGCGTCGCAGCGTTCGGTGCGTCACGCCGTGTTTCCTCAGCAGGTGGCGCTCACAGTTGGATTTGGTGGAGAAAAAGGCATCGCACTTCGGACAGGGGAACGGTTTTTGGCCTGAAGACAGACAAAGGATTGAGGTGAGGAGACGGACATCCAGAACAGATGTCACGGTTTTACAACACTTAAAACATGTAAGGTTTTAATATATGATGCAGGAGAGTATAAGAGCCAATAATTTAACCTTAATGACGACCTGAATAACTCATCTGTGTGTAGATGTGTGTGGTGTTTGTGTGTGTTACCGGTGTGTGTCAGCATGTGTCTCTGCAGAGAGCTGGCCCAGGGGAACACTCGGGGGCAGAAGGGGCAGGTCATCTTCTGCACAGAGTTGGAGTAGGCGTTCTTCTTTCCTTTGGACTGCGGCGGCACCACCGCCGCCGCCGGCTTCACCTCCTCCTTCTCCTCCGCTCCTCCTGCTCTGTCCACATCTGACCAGAGACGTTTTTAAATTAAACCTCCCTGTTTCTTATATTCCTCATTTTTCAGTCTTTAATGTGTAACTGCGTCTTTCCTCTTACCTCTCTTCCCGCCGAGGTCAGCGGCGCCAGTCTGCAGGTACGTGCTGAACTTGTTGGCGTCGGTGGTGGCGAGCATCTTCTCCACGCTTGCAAACTCCCCGCTGGACTCCAGGTCGATGCCCCCCGCGCTCACAGAGGCCTTCTCCTTCACTGCTAGGACGGCCGGCTTCTTCCTGGTGCGCTTCCTGTCAGACAGAGAGGAGGAGAACGTGCACAATAACATTTTAGTGTTTTAGTTTGGTGCCATCTGGTGGTGGAATCAAGAAATGTTGCCGTGGTTACGATGTAAAGGTCTTTGAAGTCTTTTGAACTCAAACAGGAGCATGTAACAAAACCATCTCCAGCAGGCGGCTGTTCTCATGGTGTTAACGAGCTGACGTACCTGTTCGTTCCTTCAGACGTGTCCTCACTTTGTGTCTCCTGACCAGCCGACGGTCCCGGAGCGGCTGCAGCAGCTTCACCCTGAGAAGAGGCGATGCCTGGCTGGGGTTTCCCCTCCACTGCTTCTCTCTTCAGCAGGTCTGGAGCTCCGGAGACGGAGTGGATGATCTGAGCGATGGAGGCCAGAGGAGGCAGCTCCTTTTGGGTGGTGGAGGGGGAGGAGGAGGTGGAGGAGGCAGGTTTGGGGAGCAGAGGTTTGAGGCGCTGAGCTCGTGTAGCGTTGTTGATGTTGGGGAGGGAGGCGGGGGGAGGGGTGGATCCGGGGGGAAGCTGGTAGCAGCCGAGCTGGGGGTGAGGGTGGAGAGGAGGCAGAGAGGGAGCTGCTTTCTCCTCTTTCGACAGTGCGAGGGCGAGCTGCTCGATGCTGCCGCCGCTCTGCTCCATCTTTATCTCCTTCCTCTCCTCGCTCGCCCCCTCCCTCCTCTGCCTCTTGCTGGGAATCGACAGATCTATAGGCTGGTCCAGGTCGAAGCTGGGGGAGACGCTCTCCAGTTTGACCCCAGGTGACCCCGCCTGGCTGCCACGAGCCTTAGCGGAGAAGTCCAGCGGCTGGTCCAGTTCTGCAGGATAAAGCACGTTAGCCACGTCCTCCACCTTCACCGCCTGCAGCGCCTGAACCACAGGCTGACTGATCCCGTTCAGCGACATCTGATTCATCGTGGCGGCTCGCACCGGGGCAACAATAGTGACTGACTGGGCTGCAGGGAGGAGCGTGGCGATGTGCTCCTCAATCTCTCGCTCCTGCACCTCGGGGTGCTGCTTCAGCAGGTGGTGGATGCAGTTTCGTTTGGCGAGGAAGGCGGCTCCACAGCGCCGACATTCGAACGGCTTCCTCTGGCAGCCGTTGTGCGTGCGCAGGTGGATCTGCAGCGCCCGGTAGCTCTTCAGGTCCTCGCCGCAGAACCTGCAGGTGGTGTCGGCTCCGGTGCTGCCCGTCTCCATGTCCTGCGTGGTGGTGGTGGTTGTAGCCACGGTGGTTGTAGCCGCGATGTTAGCTGTGGTGGTGGAGGTGACGTACTTGATGTTTTTCTCAATGTCCTTCCTCGAGGTCTTGGCGTGCTTCTTCCTGAGGTGGCGCTCACAGTTGGCCTTGACGGTGAAAGGGTAATGGCAGACCCTGCAGACGTACGGCCGCTCGCCGCTGTGCGTCCGCAGGTGTCGGATCAGCGTGGCTTTGTCTGGCGCCACGTAGTCGCAGATGTTGCACTGGTGTGGGAGGATGCCGAGGTGGAAGCGCATGTGAGCCTGCAGGACGCCAGAAAAGGCGAAAACCTGGTCGCAGAAACGACACGGGAACGAGCCTTTAGTCGAGCCGGCGATGGTGCCGTTTCCTGCTTTGGCTCCCGGCTTCCTGCCGCTAAGCCCCGCCTCCTCGTGCACAGCTGTGGTAGCAGCTGGCGGTGAATCAGACAGAGGTGTGTGAGCATCACCCATACACTCTGCGTCCAGCTGCCCTGCGTTCCCGGCTGAGGAGGAGGATGAGGAGGAAGAGGAGGGTGTTTTGAAGAGAGTAGGGGTGGGAGGGGGCAGGCTGGGGCTGATGCAGCCCAGTGATGCCTGCTGGGAGCTCTGGAGGGGGGGAGGGGTCGTGGCGGTGAGGCTGGAGCGAGGGGTGATGGGAGGTTTGGGCTTTAACGGAGGCATCGCCTTCTGACCCTGAACCAGACCTGCAGGAGGAAGAAACAGTCCGTTTTTAATCTCACCACCAGAGGTCATCAAACCTCACACAGACACACCGTCTTTAACCCGCGAGACCCCAGAAAGACATTTTAAATCCTTCTCTGAGGACTACAGAGCAGCTTGTCCTGCAGACACAACATAGTCCTTGTTTTCCTTCTTAAAGCTTTCAGTCAGTATTTCTCTCCGTCTCTGAGACCGAGCTGTTTGTTTGGAGTGAGACAATAAACTCGTCCTACATTCTTGAACTCTGCTGGGATCTAAAGGGTTAATAAACTCATAGACTCAAACTCAAACATCCGACCAGGCCGCTGAAGCCGACACCCACCTTGACCTCCAGCGAATCCCGGGGCTTTGGCCAGAGGTGGGAGGGTCAGTCCCATCTGATTGGGCGCCGCACTCGCCACTTTAAGGATCTGCTGGATGTCGGCGAACTCCATGATCCCGGCTCCGCCCGCCTCTCCGGGTTTAGCTCCCGATGAGGCTGCACTTCCTGTGGCAGCGCCCCCGTCAGGCTGCAGGACGAGGCCGGTGGGGAACGGCTGCAGGGAGAGCAGGCTGAGGGCGTCGCGCTGGGAGAGACCCTGCAGGGCGGAGCCAGACGCCTCAAGGAAAGGGATGCTGAGGGCAGCCAGACCCCCGACACCCAGGGTGAGACCCAGACCCCCTGACAGGTAGGCAGAGGCCGGCTCCTGGGGGAGGCTGGAGGATGGAGGCTCCACGTGGATCACTTTGATGCTGTCAAGGTGCGCCTGATGGATCTCATCGTCTGTGGGACCAGACTTCACCTGAGAGAGAAAAACAGCGTTCATCAGAGGCGGGAATCCCCACAGGACACAATATGACACGATGTCATCGTGGTATCTTGACATTATTATTGTATTTTAAATATCCTGAGTTTTACGACAAACCTTTTGCACTGTATTTATCATTTTGCACAACATCTTCATAATCTGTGATGAGGTGAAGAGTTTTTCATGCGAGGCGTACCTTAGAGATGTGCTGCAGGCCGAGCCCTTCCATGAAGCTGCTCTGCTCCGCGTGCAGGACTTCTTTCTCCTCGCTGGTCTTCTCTGCACCGCACGTTTTCTCAGCTCCCTCCTCGTCCTCCTCGTCCTCCTCGTCCTCCTCGTCCTCCGCTTCCTGTGTGTCTGCGGCGTTCAGTTTGTCCGAGTGGGAGGTGGTTTTATGGAGCTCCAGCGCTGAGCGGAGGGGGAACGCCTTGTCACAGCAATCGCAGACGAACCGGTGGAACTTACTGATGCAGCGACGGAGGTTCGTCTCACACCAGACCTGCAGTGAAAGGAAGAGGTCATCATGTAGCGACTCTGAAAGCATTTAAAAACACTCCAACGTATGCACTTCATTTCCTCTGCAGGGTTAAATGTAGATACCTGTGCGATGTGAGCGAACTTCTTGCAGGAGAAGTCGATGAAGGCGAGGTCGTTGAAGCCGGTGGGGATGGAGGGGTTGTTCTGGATGAAGGGGCGGCCATTGGGGTCCTGGGGGAGGAGCTTGTGAACGCCCGCATTGTGACGCAGCAAACCACGGTGAGTTCGGAAAGACAGGCAGCAGAGATCACACCTGCAGACGAACAGTTACAAGTTTAATACTGCGTGTTTGAACACTTAATACCTCAAACTGTTTGCTTCAAAATATCACAAACCGACGTGTCTCGTGTGACACGACGAACCTGAGTCGATACAGACGTCTACACAGCCGCTGTGACTCCAGAGTTTGGTACGAAATCAAACTTTTATCAGTCACTTAAACATCGTCCTACAAATTATTCTGTTTAACAGAAGAAGATTAAAGTTTCAGTGTGAATTATTGTCTGAAAACAAGCAGCTGCACAAGAACCTTTCAAAATAAAACACATCTCTAAATTTTCTTGTAAAATACAAAAAGAAATAAAATGAATACTCAAAGCCCTAAATACATATATTATTGGTGATTGCAGGTTTTAATATCTATGAAAGTTGCCATTAAATTATAATTTCACGTTAATATTATTTATAATATTATTAATAATAAAATGTATTACGATACATTTCTCCATCAGGCTTTTTTCATCAGCCTCATCATTTTATGCAAAGTCTCTATTTCTGTAATCTTCCACATGAATATTTAATATTCTAATGGTCAGGAAGCCCCGCCTACAGCTGGATGATTGACAGCTTGGCCTTAAAGGAGAAGCAAGAGGGAAACAATAAGAAAAATTCACTTAAATAAATGTTATATAAAAATATGTACATAAAATGATGCATTATGCTTATGCATATATTTTGATTAAAAAATATGAATATAAATAAATTAAATGTGTAATTTTGCTTTTAATTTTGATCATTTTCTTCATATTTTGACTCATTATTATTATATATATTAATAAGACTTTAAGACTTTAAAATGAGGCAAAATGTCTGTATTAGTGGAGCAACGGTCCTCACATCTATAGAAGTACAAACGTGTGTGTGTGTGCGTGTGTGTGTGTGTGTGCGTGTGCGTGTGCGTGTGTGTGTGTGCGTGTGCGTGTGCGTGTGCGTGTGCGTGTGTGGGATAACCCTGGTGGCAGTGCTGGTCCTGCTCTCGTTAAGCGCTGAGAGGACAGCTGCTCAGTGTCTGCCACAGTCACACACTGTTATCACTTCCTCTGTGTGTGTGTGTGTGTGTGTGAGTGTGTGAGTGTGTGAGTAGGTGTGTGTGTGTGTGTGTGTGTGTGTAAGCTGTGTGTAATCCCCTCGCACACGTTGTCAGAGGATTTTTTTGGGGGGGCAGGAGAGGGGAAACACTGAGGACCATATGTGGACCAGCACTTGTTGAACTCTCGTCTTCCTCCTCCCATTTCATCCTTCCTTCCTCTTCCTCCCATCCCATCATCCTCATTCTTTTTCTCCTTCTTCTCTTCTCCCCTCCCTCTCCTTCCATCCTTTGTTCTCCTCTCCTCTTCCATGCTGCCTTCCTCCTCCTCCTTATCCTCTCTGCATCCCTGCACCTTAGTATCCTCCTCCTCCTCCTGCTCGTCCTACTCCACCAGTAGCCGGGGATACTGTCTTCTTTATTGTGAACATGCCTACATTACCCACAATGCACCCCACCTGCCGACAGTTCAGTCAGTCTTGCTTAAGTTTACATGTTTGTCCATCTTGAAGAACCATAACGAACGCTGGTGTAAAGAGAACGATGAAATACTATGACTCCCTCCATCTTCCTCCAGGTCAGTTAAAGTAGCCCCTCCCCCTCTCTCTCCATCCCTCTCTCTCTCCATCCCTCTCTCTCTCTCTCCATCCCTCCATCCCTCCTCTCCTCCCTTCACTTCAGTCGATCCTCTTACCGGCTGATTAGTGAGGATTTACAGCTAAATATTCCTGCCTTCCCCCATAACGAGCTCAGCGCTCTCTCTCTTTCTTTCTCCCCCTTTGTTTTTTCTTTCCCTCTTTCTTTTGTTTGTTTTTTGTCCATCTTACATCCCCTCTTTTCCCCTCTCTCTCTCTCCTCCTCTCTTCCTTCCTATTCATTAATCCTCCCATCTTTCTCAATTCCTTCCCTGCTTCCTTTCCTTTTCCTCTCCTTCTTGTTCTTGTCTTTTTCTTTTCTCTTCTTCCTTCCTATCATCCTTCTTTCTCTCACTCTTCTTTATCCCTCCCATTCTTCTGTTCCCTTTGATTTCCTTACTCTCTCTTTCTGTCTATCCTTTCCTTCATCCGTTCGTCTCTTTTGTTTGCGTTTATCTTTATCATCTCTACCTTCCCCCTTTCTTATTTTCTATCCTTCTTCGTTCCTTGCTTCCTTTCCTTCTTAGTCTTTTCTCTCTCTCTCTCTCTGTCTCTGTCTCTCTGTCTCTGTCTTTCATCCATCCCTCGCTCCCCCTCTTCCACCCTCCTTCTTTCATCCTCTCCTCCCTCCTTATCTGTTCGACTCCCTGCCTGCTGATTAATCCAGAAGCTGGTTGAGATTCATGTAAACTTTAATGCATTTATTAACCAAATACAAAAGCCTGTTTAAATCTGAAAGCTATTGCTAGCAGCTAGTTAGCTTAGGTTAGCTTTGAACAAAGAATGGAAACGAGACATCACAGCCAGTGGTGGAAGAAAATAATTCACTTCCTGTTAAAGAATTCAAAATGTTACTTTTGTGCTAAAGTGCAGATCATCATTTATTTCTATTTCTTTTTTATGTTTTGTTTTTTTGTGCGAGGAAAGCTCACAATTGCAGCAGAGCTAGCTAGAAGCTAATTAGCATCGGTCGTCCCTTTGCATTGAATTGAGGACTCTTTAAAAATATGATCAACTGTCCGAGTTTCCAAAATCTGTGTAAAAATGTCAAAGTGTGTGTGTGTGTGTGTGTGTGTGTGTGTGTGTGTGTGTGTGTACCTCAGTGCAGTGTCCGGGTGTGCGTCCATGTGTGCGTCCAGTTCCAGTCTGGAGCTGCAGGTCTTGAAGCAGATGGGACAGGGCAGCAGCTCCTCCTCGGCTCCTCGAACCGCTGCCGCCGACTCCTCTGATGCTGCGTCCTCCACCACCTGAAAACACACACACACACACATATTAACACACACATTAACACCACTGCATCATAACACATCATAAACTTCTGGGAAGTGTGTGAGGCTGTACCTTTTTGCTGGGCGGCTCCTCTCCGTTCTCCTCCTCCTGCCTCCTCTTGACGGATGGACGGCGGCGTTTTGTGGGGGAGGGGGGGCTGACGGGGAGCAGACCGCTGGCAGGGTCCTTCTCATGGATCTTCATGTGTCTGAACGAGAGAAGAGAAGAAGAAGAAGGGTCAGAAGTTAGTTTTACTCTGGGATTAATCTCTTATATCGGTTTTGTTGTCTTTGGCGCCCCCTGTGGTGAGACGGTGGAACTGCAGGCACCTCTGTGCTCTTTAGCTAATGGTTTCTGTGCTTTTCTGTGCTGGTTTCTTTGTCTTTATTTGAATGCAACATTTGTTTCTTTTTCTTTGGATCCGACCTGTTTTTGAAGTTTTATCTTTTTATCAAACTTTTACAAACATTAACTCACAGTGCTCGTAGACATGGCAATACACCGCTTTGAACACGAGGAAGTATACGTTTTGTTTCTCCCCGGAAATGTCCACAGTGACATTGATTTGGTAAAACTGCAGAAAGCATACATTTTTACAGTCTGAAGCTCTTGAAACGGACAGTTTGAGGTGATAAATTGCAGACACAGCAGATTAAAGTGTGTCAAAAACTAAAAGAACACTCTCACAAAAAAAGGTGAGACATTACGTTAAATCCAAAGATAAAGAAAGACAGGAAGTAACGATCATTTTGTGCGTTGCCAAAAATAACAATGTATGACAATTCATTCATTTTGATGTTTGTTTGTGTTGAAATCGGATGTAAAGGGGATAAAACTGCCAGGAATTATGGGCAGAAAGCAGAGGATTCTGGGAATGTGAGTAGGAACTGAAGTATCTTATTTTGATCCTTTAAACTTGTGGACACAAATTATCAACTGATGGTGAAACCTGTTCGCTGCTTGTAAGTCCCTGATCCGACCTAATCAGCTGGGAAT
>NW_027211691.1:25480000-25705000 GCF_022749685.1 Semicossyphus pulcher
ACACAGTGCTTTGGGAATTTTGGTGCCGACAAAAGGAAAAGGGAAATAAAGCCTTTTTTTCCAGTAACTGATATATTCATATGAAAGAGTAACTAAATAACAGATTACTGGAATTGCAGAACTAACAAGTTACGTTACTCGTTACAACAAAATAAGTAATCTGAGTACTCTTTGTAGCGTGTTACCCCTAACACTGACTACTACTACCACCTCTTTTATGATAAAGACACAATTCCAACAGTACTTGTTTTATTTTTGTAGTTATAGTACCTAACTGTAGTTATTCATGCTATTACAGTTGGTTGAAGTAGCAGTGACAGTAACACTACTTTAAACAGAAGTATTGAGTAAAAGACACACAGTAGACGAGGGTCTGGTTGTGGTAGTAAATAAAAACAGATTTTATAATAATATGCATTAAAATAAAAACTGTGTGTATTAAAATATGTTTGACGCCCCTTTTAGGACAGGAAGTTCACAAGTTCTGTAATAAGTAGTGGTAGCAGCAGTAAAAGTATCAGTCGTACACACAGTAACACAATGTACTAGTCTGACCTCCCCCTCCTGCCTGCAGTACCACCACATCACCACAGGGGCGCTGTTGAGTCAGATTTCACTGTAACATGTATCTGTGCAGGAATCAGAGTCAGACAACAGTTTCATGTTTACCACAGGGAGTGGAGGGAGGAGGAAGTGAAGGATGTAAGGAAGTAAGGAAAGGAAAGAAGGATTCATGCCGAGGCTGGAGGATAACTGAACTTCTCAGACAGAAACAGAGAGCAGCTCCTCTCTCCTCCTCTTCCTCTCTGCTCGGCTCAAACTTGCAGCAGCAGCCACAAAGAGCCAATCACGGCTCAGCACACAGCTGCCAGCCCATAATAGGCTAATGGGATGCCTCACCATGGCAACCAGCAGGCCCTGCGGCCTCACAACAGAGCAGCCAGAGGGCCAAGAGAGGACGACTCGTGATGCTGCTTCTCTGGATCCAGTTTTTTTTAATCTTTTGAAAAATTAGCATGTAGAGATTTTATAACTTAAAGTTTAATAAAGTTTTATCGAAAGAAGGATTCATTGAATAAAATCCTATCATCTACTCGGGCCCTCCTATCTCCTTGTCTCCTCTCCTTATCTACCACTTTCCTAGTGTCTTCTCCTTTCCTTACTTCCTCTCTGCTTCTTGACACTTCTCATTGTATCCTCTACTCTCATACCTGTGTCCTTGTAGATTCTCCTCTCCTTGTTTCCTCCCCTTTCCTTGTGTATTTACTTTCCTTGTTTCCTTGTCTGCTCTCTGCGCCTTTTGTCCCCTTGTTTTGCCACATCTCCTCATCTCCCGTTGTTTCCACCCCTCCTGTCTCCTCTTTCCTCTCCTCTCATCTCCTCTCTTTGTCATCTCCCTGCCTTGTTTCCTCTCCTTATATCCTTTCTTCTCTTCTTGTCTTGTCCCCTCTCCTCCTCTTTGTCTCCATACCTCATCTCCTCTCTCTACTTGTCTCCTTTCATTACCTCTCCTTGTCTCCTCATTTAACTCCTTGTTTCCTCATCTCTCCTTCTCATCTTCTTCCCCTTCCTTGTCTCCTAATGACTTAAGGCAATCCGTACATTTTTGCTTAAAGTTGTTGGATGAAAAAAACATCATAATCTTAGTTTCCTGTTTCTCCTCTGTGTGAACAAACATGATGCCTTCAGGGCTTTGCACAAAACTGGAAAAACTAGTTTCTCATATCAGAGATGCTCGGCTGCAGAATGGATTCCCTCCTTTTGAATGCATCAGATTTATTTCCCTCCTCAGACTCTCCTCCTGCTGTGTCACAAGTTTTGGGCCTTTGGGCCTTTTTTAATACTTTGTTTCTCTAAATTTGTCTCCTTAATAGGCAACAAAACATTTCAGATTTTGCCAAAGCAGGATGGAAATTCATCACACATGATTCTTTCCATCCATCGCCTACATCGAACTCATCTCCCTCCCTCCCTTCATCTCTCTCCCGGCCTGTTTGAAGAGAAGGAAAATCTCGTGTTTCACATTTCAAAGGATGCTCTGCTGCAAAATGGATTCTCTCTCTCTCTCTCTCTCTCTCTCTCTCCCTCTCTCTCCCTCTCTCCCTCTCTCCCTCTCTCCCTCTCTCCCTCTCCCTTCCTCCCTCCTCCCTCTGCTCCTCTTTTCCATCCACACAGGCCTCCTCTTTATTTTCCTACAGCAGTGTGTGAACTCAGGCCTCACAGACACACATGTGGAGGCTCTTCTGCTTCCCTCCCTCTCTGTTTCTGCTTCCTCTCTGGTTTGCATTGTAAAGTATCACTAAATAAAAAGATGCAGAGCTTCAGCTGCCCTCTGAAGTATGTTTTTTGGTTTTATAATCCTCGCAGGATTCTGAGAAAATGATGCAACTGTTTCCAGGGCGTGTTGATGGAAATCAGCATCCAGATCGGCGGCAGCCTGCAGGAGGCTGTGTTTTCCCCCAGTGTGAGCTCAGTTTGTCTTTCAGCAGAGAGACGAGAGAGAGAGGAGAGAAAACAGAGCGCCAACTTTCTGCAGGAGCTAAAGCTGCAGCCGGTGCACAAACAAAAGTCTGTGTAAAATCTCTGGATTCATTAAGACAGGAAGCTAACAAATCTATTTTATCTCTCCCTGATTGTTTGTAATCAACCAACAATGATGCAATCGCCTGAATTTGCAGCTCCTCTCAGCTTTACAGTGACGTTCACCTCATTGTTTAACTTTCCAGCCCACAACTTTACTGTTCTGGCAGCTAAAGAGACAGATATTTCCCACAGGTGGTGGAGACCCAAAACACAGAATATAGATATAATACAGAAAGGATCCCTACAGAGAGAGACCTTTTTGTTACAGAGATGACGTTTCATCGCTCTCTTCAAAGACACCAGACTCCACTGTCAAAACAGTGATTTTACCTCAAAGGATACAGGAGATGCAGGTCTACAATTGGCTTGATTGGTTTATCAAACAATAACAGAAACAAACCCACTGATCATTGCAGCAGCTCTACAGTAAAATCACTGTTTTTCTGAATGGAGTCTGGTGTGTTTGCAGAGAGCGATGTAACGTCTGTGTGTGGTTAAAACAATCATCTTCCTCTGTAACAAAAAGGTCTATCTCTGTAGGGATCCTTTCTGTCATGTTGACACACACTTAGAATAACAATCTGAGCCTGTCAGTGGAAACAACAAGAACTTTAAATATGTGAATATGTGGCCTTTTTAAATGAGTGTCGGTTGATTAAATCTGCTTAAAGCCACCATGATCTCTTGTTTCTGAGGCCTTTTGTCACATTTTAACACGACGGGAAAAGAGAACAGAAATCTGTGAGCACAAAGACAAACTTATTGAGGAAATTGCTGTGACATCTCACAGATTTCTGTCTGTCTCTCGGCCTACAGCCATTCCTTCCTGCCCACATCTCCTCATACCATCACCACGACTGAGACAGAAGAGCGTCTGAGAGAGGACAACGCATTCGTCTTTTTGTCCCGAACAAACGTACAAGTTTAACACCACAGTTACTGTTAATTATTAAAGCTACCATGCTGCTGGGTTTGAGGCAGTGACACTTAAGGTAAAACCTCCTCTGATTGGTCGATTTTAGAAATGTGAGGTCATCAACAGAGGTCAAGAAAGGTCAGACATGTTTAAAGATGTAGGTTTGTAGCACACACACACACAGACACACAGACACACACTCATACTGCAGAAGGGACCGTTGAGTCTGCTGGTGGAGGCTGGACTCTGCTGATAAATGATTGGGCGTTGTTCTGTGTGTGTGTGTGTGTGTGTGTGTGTGTGTGTGTGTGTGTGTGCATGTGAGATGGATGGCTTAAAGTTGTCTTCCCACTTCCTGTGTTAGCTGCTCACCACACACACACACACACACACACACACACACAG
Organism: Semicossyphus pulcher; assembly: GCF_022749685.1. Taxonomy (NCBI): domain Eukaryota; kingdom Metazoa; phylum Chordata; class Actinopteri; order Labriformes; family Labridae; genus Semicossyphus; species Semicossyphus pulcher. The sequence continues at coordinate 25,483,905 of NW_027211691.1, forward strand.
TCAGGACCAGTTGGGCTTTGGTGCTCCCATCATGGTTGACTGGGGACCGGGTTAAACGCTAACTTCCTTTGCCTGAGGTTACGTGGTGTGTGAGCCTCTGTGTGTGTGTGTGTGTGTGTGTGTGTGTGTGTGTGTGTGTGTGTGGGTGTGTGTGTTCAATAGTTAAACACTGATCCTCAGTTAGTCTTTGTGCAATAAAATCCGTGCATTCATTTTTTTTAAGAATTCAACTGATGAAAATTAGAGATCACAGGTTCCCTGAAGCAGCTCTGACTGATCAGGACGCGCAGACCCTTGTGTGTGTGTGCGTGTGTGTTATTGTGTACCTGTGCATGTTGCCGTTGGTGGTGAAGGTCTGTCCACAGATGTTGCATTTGTAGGGTCTCTCCCCGCTGTGGACCAACATATGTCTGTCCAGCGACGAAGCCGAGCTCAGGCACTTCCCACAGATGCTGCAGGAGTGGTCTGTCGCTCCGGTGTCTGCATTGTGCTGCACAGAAGAAGAAGTACTCAAGTACTACTAGGGAAAGCAGCCATGTCAGTGGACTGATCCCAGTGGAGACTGACCTTTTTGTTGAAGTCAGATCCTTTTTGAAACCAGTAATAGCTGTTGTAGCACTTTTTTTTTTAAAGCCACCAGACTCCATTGACAAAAACCTTAATTTTACCTCACAGAGCACTAGAGTTGCTGTTCTACTGCTGCGCTGATCAGTCAGTTTGTTTGTGTTATTGACTGTAACACAAATATTGTGTTGGTCCGAACAAACCATTTAAAACACCAAAGTCACACAATGACACATATTAGCTAACAGATCCATGCAGCGGTTCTTCAAGGTTAAATGACTGTTTTCGTCAATGGAGTCTGGTGGCTTTGACGAGAGCGATGTAACGCCTGTTTCTGGTTTAGAAATCATCTTCCTCTTTAACTTAAAGGTCTATCTCTGTAGAATAACAACTTTAAACTACACAAAACATCTGTTTTTCGCAGTATTAGTGTATTAAGTGTTTACCTGTCTGATGTGCATGGTGAGCTGGTGTTGTGTTTGACAGTTCTTGTCACACAGCGGACATATAAAAGCTGAGCTGTCGTCTTTGGTGTCCTGGAATAAAAAAAAAAGAATATAAACACATGCATGTTTTTTTTCTGCACTGGTCATTATGTGAGGAAATGGTGGGAAAACAATCACTGTAGATGAACACACACACACACACACACACACACACACACACACACACACACACATACATAACAGGGAAGCAGCACTTCCCCTTTTCCTGTTTCAGCCACAGGAAGTGATGATGCGATGTGGAATGCAGCAGTGCATGATGGGAGAAGAGAGCGGAGAAATGTGCCACAATGATGAGGCATAAATGAAGAGAGGAGAGGAAAAGAAGAGAAAAGGAAAGGAAAGGATACTAGGAGAGGAACAAGGAAACAAAACGAGGAGGGGAGAGAAGAGGAAAGGAGAGGAAAAAGGAAAGGAGAGGAAAAAAGAAGCGGAGAGAAGAGGAAACAAGGAGAGGAAAATGTATGATGAGAAGATACTAGGAGAGAGAAAGGAAACAAGGAGAGGACACAAGGAAAGGAGAGGGCAAGGCGAAAAGAGAAGATCAAACAAGGGGGTAAAAGGAGGAGAGAAGGGTTGAAAAGGAAAGGAGAAGAAACAAGGAGATAAGAGGAGAGAAGAGAAAATGAGGAGAGGACAAGGAAAGGGGAGGAAACAAGGATAGGAGGGAAGACAGGGAGAAGAGAGGACAGGCGTTACCTGGTTGCGTCGTGCGTTGCGGCTGGGTGGGGCTCTCATGGCTGCTGTGAGCGACTTGCTGGGGGAGGGGCTTAAAGCAGAGAAACAGGAAGTGTCAGACATCATCATGAAAACATCTTAATTAAAATAAAGACATATTTTTGGAGTTTGTTGCTTTGTTAATAAGCAGGAGGCGAACAGCAGGTGGAAACAGCAGGATGTTCCTTTAAATAGTCAGTACTCACCTCGGCGAGGGTCCGGCGGAGGAGTTGGCTGAGGTGACTCCACTCCCTCCTTCTGCGTCTCCGCCGTTGATGGTCCCTGTTGCTGACATCACCGCTGACATCATGGCGTTGATGGAGGACAGATCTCCTCCTCCTTCAGCTCCCATGATCCCTCCTCCTCCTTCTCCTTCACCTCCTCCTCGGTCTCCGTTCTGTAGCGTCTCTCCTTCACTGGCTGCCTCCTCCATCACTCCGTTGATCGCTGCATTGTGAGAGTTTTAGCTGTAACTGTTGTCGAGCTAAAACGCGCCATATTTTGAATGAGGTTTTGAATGTACCTTTGAGGTTATTGTGCGTTTTCTCCTCCGTTAGCTCAGACTCTTCCTCGTTCGTCTCCATTCGCTGCTCCTCTGTGGAGTTTTCCATGACTGCTGCAATATGGACAAACAAAAGAAACGATTACTTTAATTGTTGATGCATTAACAATTACATTAATTAATTAGGTTTTTGGCAAATTAAATTTCTTCCTCCTGCCTCCTTTAAAATCTTTTGTTCAGTTTCATGAGAAAGAAAATATTTAGTTGACAACTTATCGATTAATCGTTGCAGCTTTGGTTGAAAATTGTTATAAATGTCAATGAAATCTCAATAACAACCTTATAATGTGTTTTTGGTTGGTTGGAGATTTTTCCAGCACTTGGTAAATCTTTAAAAGGTCTTGAAACTCATCTTGTACTAGTCCTTACATATGTCAACTGAGGACACGTTAAACAGGCAGTTTTTTCAATGGAGTCTGGTGTGTGAAGGTTGAAGGCTAACTTAGAATAGCACAGGACCTCTGAATGTCGGCTGCTGACTCGTGTTCATATCTCAACCTGGTATCTGGTTTCACAGAGGCATAATCAGGATATCTAAACACATTTTAATGCTACGAAAGTTTTAAAAAATTATATATTTATAAAGTTTGTAAATTATGTCTTTGAATGACTGAGCAGAGTAAATGAAGCTTTAAAAACTATGAAAGAACATATATAGACAGAATTTAAAAGTTCAAAGACACCAAATTTAAAAAAAAGCAGACAGGAAGTAGTTTCTTGACTAAATTAAGGATTCATAACTTCAAAAAGGCTTCAGTTCAGTTAATTTCACAGATTTCAAGGACTTAAAGTTTAAAACTCTCAAAAATAGCATCATTAGCAAAGATGAAAACATCGTATAGCAGAGGATGGAGAAGTGTAGATGTGTTTTTGTGTGTCGCAATTTAATGAATTTTTAAGCATAAGAAGGGATGGAGAGAAAAGACGAAAAATGACAGATGAAAAGAGGAATGAAAAGAGGAGGAGGAGAAGAAGAGAGCTAATTGCTGCTTCCTGTTTGGCAGCCCCCACAGGAAGACGCTCTCCAGAGCTGGCCACTTCCTCCTCCAGCTCTGACAGAGGCCGTGTGTGTGTGTGTGTGTGTGTGTGTGTGTGTGTGTGTGTGTGTGTGTGTGTATGTGTGTGTGCGTGTTGGAGGGTGGGAGAGATTGAGTCTGACATTCCACGTTCAAAGAAAAAACGATGAGAAGGAAGAGAGAGAGACGCAGAGATAACATTAAGAGAGAGTCAGCTCTTAAAATGATGAAAAGACAGATGGAGTTTTGAATGAGCACAAAACAGGGAGACGCTGCAGAAGCAAAGATGGAGGAAAGGACGATAAGGCAGTTTGAAAAAGTTTTTAAAATTTTAGTTAAATCTGTCTGACACTTTTCAGAGTTGTAAAAGACAAAACAGCCTTATTAAGAAATGCTAAAAAGCTCAGCTGTGAGAACTAAACCAAACATGATCCAGACTGATAGCATTTTTAACAAATTAACGGTGGACAAAATAAGTAGTACATAGGCAAACATTATTTAAATAAATATTTACTTAGACTCTTAAAAAAGACGTCGTTATCTGGATGAATGGTGAAACATTTACAAAAATAAAAGTCCCCCTGAAATAAATTCAAAACTTTTAAATTGTATAATTCTAAACTTTATTGACTCAAACAATGTGTTTATAATATAACATTTATTTGTATATTTCTTGCATCCTTTATTTATTTTCATAATCTTTATACATTTATAACATTTGCTTTGGCATGTATGTATGTATCTATTTAACATTGTATTTAACATAGATAAAAATGGCACCTTCATTGTTCTTGTATTTCACTATCTCCCCTCCATGTACTTATCTGATATTATAATATATATATTATATAAACAAAAATCTGCATTTATATCTTTATCAAATATTTAATTTTTCTTTACTTTTAATTTAACTTCTTAATATTCTTTTGTTTTGTTTTTACTTTGGTCTCCTGATTTCCTGTTTTTCCGACACAGATTAATAAAGTTTTCACTAAACTTCACAAACATTTTAAACAAACGCGTCATCTATTTTGATTTTTGGAAATTAAACACAAACGTAAGGAACAAGATGGAGGAGGAGAAAGAAAGGATGAGGAGAGGATGAGTTGAGCTCTGCGACTGACTGGTGACAACTGGCACTGTGTGTGTGAGTGTGTGTGTGAGTGTGTGAGTGTGTGAGTGTGAGTGTGTGTGTGGTGTTTCCAATGACCTCTCCTTGCTCCTTGTGTCACTGCTCTTACATGACAAACTGTAACATGGTCGTGGCAGGTGCACCGACACACACACACACACACACACGCGCACACGCACGCAGCCGAAGTTTAACCCCAGATTGTTTTTTACATTAGCATCATTCGACTTTAGCGTGCACACACATGCACACACACACACACACACACACACACACAGGCGCTGTGATTGGCTGATGAAGTGCTCCAGCAGCACTTTTTACAGTCTGTTGAAATGAAAGGGAACAGACGGCTGCAAGAGGAGAAGGAGGAGGTGAAGGATGGAGAGGAGAGAAAGAAGGGGGGGATTAGTCGTATTAAATGGAGGGGGGACAGAAAGGAAGGAGGGAACATAGACCGTAGGAAAGAAAGCATGTTAGAACATAAAGGAAGGAAACAAGGAAGTAAGAAATTACGATAAGTAAGGAAGAAAAAAAATTCTTTAGCTTTTTAGTAATGCGAAAATAAAAATGCTAATATATTTAGCAGGTATAATGTTTACAATAATCACTATTTAGCATGCTAACATGCTCACAGTGACAACGCCAGTACAGTTTTAGCTGTTATAAAGGCTACCATGCCCCAAATCTTAGTTTAGCTTGTTAGCACGCTCACAGTGACCATGCTAATGATGTTTATCATGTTCAACATCTAACATGCTAAAATGCTCACAACGATAATGCTTACATGTTTAGCTGTTATAATGTCCCAATCTTTACTTAGCTTTTTAGCATGCTCACAGTGACAAATATGTTTAGCAGGTATAATGTTTACCACGTTCTACATCTTAGTCTAGCATACCCCCAGTGACAATGCTAACATGACGTAAAGGTATGTAGTTTACCATGTATAACATCTTAGTAAAACGTGTTAGCATGACTTATATACTCACAGTGACCATGCTTTTAGCAGGTAACATTTTTACCATAACAATCTTATTAGCTTGCTAACATTCCCGCAGTAAAAATGCTATTACGTTACGCAAGTATAATGTTTGCCACATTCACTGTCTTAGTTTAGCTTGCTAGCACACATGCATGACCACATCCCATACTTGACCTTCTTGCTCATACACCCATTGCATTATTATATTGGGCTACACAATCATGATGCTAACAATCTTAGTTTAGTTTGTTAGCATGCTACAACTTGCTAATTAGCAATGAACTTCAAGTACAGCTAAAGCTGATGGGAATATTATTAGCTTTGCAGGTATTTTTCAATCTGGACAACCAGCCGTTACTAGCATCCATACAGCGACGCTAACATGGCTAAAATTAAAAGGCTATTAAATTTAAACAGGCGTAGAACTAAATATAGGACACTTAAGCATCTGACCCACTTCTGGATCAATAACTTAATCCATCAGATTTAAGTGTCTGTGTACTTGTGTGTGTGTGTATAATGTGTCTACTTTGTGCTGTAATGTACGAAAACATGACTCTGTGGATGAATACAGAGTGTGTGATAGCTGATGTTACTGCATCTGCTCCCAGCCGTCATTCTCACACTAGCTTGGACACACACAAACACACACACACACACACACACACACACACACACACACACACACACACACACACACACACACACACACACACACACACACACACTCACACACTCACACACACACACACAGGAGCGCTGACATCCTGACATTCTTGCACATCCATGCAAAAGCAGAAAAAGGTCACCGTGTGGGAGCCGGGGAGTAAACGGTGTATCTGTGTGTGTGATGGAAACGTTGCCTCTCTGTGCCAAAGTGCTGCAAACAAAGACGGCCGCTCCATTTATCCCTCCCTGCCTCCTCTATCCCCTCCTCCTCCTCCTCCTCCTCCTCCTCTCTGCCTCATTTAACTTCCTAAACACATGTGAAGACTCTAGTTAAGAAAAGACTCGAGAACATGGCCGCCGCAGGGCCCTTTGGAAGAAAGGATGGAGAACACATTTTCAGAGCAGGAAAACTCACAGAAACAGCTTCTTTCTATTACAGTATCACCTGTGTTTACAAAGGCTGGATGTTAAATAAAAATAGGGAAGTAGGGAACTTATAGCTGTCACATCAACAGACAAATCATAACTGGAACTCTGATACATCTTAAATAAAACAAAAAAAACATGGATGCCTCACAGGTCCGTGACTAAGGACATTAAACTCAACTTAAATTGATATATTTCAACTTTTTTCGACAACACTAACAACTCGACAATCAAACAACCGTTTTGAGGAATCTTCTTCATCATTATAGTATTTAAATGAAGTCAATGCAGCAGATATCATTTAAGAAACTAAAACAGCTCGATTTGACCTCCTTCAAAGCACGAGTACTTACCAAAGGAAGAAAACAGAAGCTGTGTTTACATTGTCATCCAGTCTTTAAAGCGGGTTTAAAGTTTAAGTCGTGTTTACTGTTGAGGACAGGATGCAGAAGTACCGTTGCCATGGTGAACTGCAGTTTAAAGAAGCTTGTGCTGCTTAAACTGTTTAACTGAAACTATATCAACACTGCATTTAACACCTAAAAGCCAAATTATAAATGTAGAGTGGCATTTATTAAAGGATTAATCAATAAGTACTTTAATCCAATTCATTTTTGTCCTTTTTTTTAATCTAAAATCTCAAATGTGGATGTTTGCTTTGTTTTTTGGCTGATTTGAATCTAAATATGTTAAGAAGCTTGATGTTTTAAAAAATAATTAGCATGTTTTACTATTTTGTGACACTATTTTGGACCAATTGTTAAAGAAATAAGAAAGATTAATTGGTCATTAAGTCGCTGGTTGGTTGTTTGAACAGATGGAAACCTGACTTTGGCGACATTAGCAGGATTTGACCCTCAGATGAAAACACACCGTCTGTCCATGAGACAGATGCTATTAAACTCTGTAATTAGTCGACTCTATCAGATAATTTGACCTGTTAGCACACAGTCATTTTATATTAGATTTAGCTAATACACAAGCTAGCAAAGGTGGTGTAGTTTCCCATCTCAAAGTCTGCTTGCAGTCACACAGAGGTCAACGATTTCACAACATAAACCTCCTGCTGTGTGTGGCACCTGTGTGAAGATGTAACCCAGTGACAGACAGTCATTACACAGGAGGAGGAGGAGGGTGGGGGATGGATGGATGGATGGATGAAGGGATGGATGAATGTGTGGGATAGTGGAGGGTGAGTCCAAAAGTTTCCTGTCACCTGAGCCCCATAAATCCTCAGTGTCCCTGCCTCCCTTCATCTGACGGGACAGCTGGGACATAAAATCTGGACGGCAGAGTCACAGCAGGGATGTGCGTCCAGTTTATATCACTACGAGTTAAAACCCAATCAGGATCGGCTTCTGGGTCATTAATGGCTTATATTGTTTTATTTTTTAATATCATTTCATTTTTTTAAACAACTGAAAAATCATCCAAAGTTTAGTTTGTAACGAGCTGAATGAGATAAGCTTACACTCTGCTAGCTTACTAGTATTTAACTCTGTTAGCAGTTAACACTGGTGGGTAGAGTACAGATGCTACATGTTACTCTGTAGTAAGTTGGGGTGTAATGGTAGGTGTCCATGAGATACAGGATGTCTGGTTCAGTATGATTTTTTCACTTTTTTCACACATGTATCAAATAATGAATTCCTAAGTGAACGTTGAACACCCACAGCTCTGGCAGTACCTCGGTTCTTTCTAGACCGTGCTAGTTGGATTAGCCTCTGGATAAGAGTTTAGTTAGTTTACTTTAATAATAACTACAAAAATAATATCTTTATTTATTTAGTTTATTTTCCCTGCTGTACCCAAATGACCCAAACTGTTACACCCCCAGTTTGAAGTTAAGGAACATTAGCGGCCTGAGTAGATGAGACGGCTAGCATCATTTACAGCTCCACACGGCAGAGAGCCAGAGGCAAACTGACAAAACTGACACCTGCTGTAGAAAGCAAACAGCCCCGCAGGACTCATCCTTAGTTCTCTCTCTCCTCTTTCTTCCTCTTTTTTTAACTATCTCCATTTATATTTATATCACTCTCTTTTTGCGAGGTGAGATATTTGTACGTGTGTCCTCCCGGGTGTCAGCTAACACTCTGTGTTTAGCTGAAGAGACACAGGGTGAGGGATGGAGGGATGCATGGGGCAGATAGATAGAGGAGAGGGGGGAGGACAGGATCCAGTGACCATATGTTGGCTATTTATTACCTCCCCCTAACTGTCGCCGTTTCTCCATCACTCCATCTATCTTTCTTTTCCTCTCATTCAAAATGGCTTCACACACAGACAGACATGCAGAACAACGCCCCGAAGACACACAGGCCAAACCAGATTCCAGTCAACATTTCTTCAAACATACATTAAGGCTTCTTTAGCCGATGTTTAAAGAGCAGTGAGGGTGCTTCTTACTCTCAGTTTAAACTACAATGACAAACACATGTTACTGAGTTAAGGGTTAATTTGATCTATTTATCACAACTGGTAAAAAGTGTTTCACTTGTGTGTAATGAGTTTATGTTAAAGTGGATGAGGAAGATTTTAAACAAATACTGACGCTAACATTCTTTCTAACTACTGAAGAAAAGGTTTAATTAGCATATTTGCAGTTATCCAACTAATGCTAATTAGCCTAGATAAGCTACTTTGCCCCAATTAGAGCAATAATGCTCAAAGTTGACACCAAGCTCAAATCAGCTGATGCTAACTGTGTACAGTTTTTTTCTATTGTAAAATCACGGTTATGCTATATTTGGGGTAACAAGGTAAAATAGTTAGACAGGATGGAAGCTATATTTACAACTTTACAACGAGCTAAGTTTTATAGCTTTAGATTATATTTTAACAATTTTCTTTTGGAATAAAAAACTAAACAAAACCAAAACAGGGATATTTTATCTGAAGCAATGCTAATGCTAATGTCAGGATAGCAAACTTTGCTCCAATGCCATGAAACAAGGACACATTAAGTAATTTTTCATTTCATCAAGTACGCTAACTGTATAGCATCGCTAAGAAGTAGTTGTGCTAGTATGTGACGCTAAATAGAAAACATAAGAAAACCTTTCTGAACTGATGTCGGCAGCTGAAGATAATTAGCTTTAGTCAGCTAATGCTAGCAGTATGCTGCTTTTGTGGGATTAAAACAGACATTTGAGATAATGAAGCTAAATAAATTAACAAAATAGTTGGGCTCTTTATATACAATTGAGTTCATTCACCAGGATTTTGTAGCTTTAAACTATTTTGTTTTATTTTTTTTTTTAAAAAGGGGTATGTCCCGAATTTCCCCCCAGGGGATCAATAAAGGATCATCTGATCTTGGTATCTAAAGCTAGTGTGAAGTTAGCAAACTTTGTACCACTGGCTTGAAACAGGGCCACTTTTATATGAATTAATTTCCAACAAGTATGCTAACTGAGCACCATCCCAAGGAAGTATTGCTAGCATGTGAAGCTAATTAGAAAACAAAAGCGATCTTTGCTCAACTGATGCTGGCAGCTGAAGCTAATTAGCTTAAGTCAGCTGGATCAGCTTTGAAGCTGCAGTAGTTTCATAAACGAAAACTATTAAGAGTAATTTCCCTTTTCTGTACACAATATTACTTAAGTAAGATCTGTTTAAAATCAAACTGATGCTAGTTTTTTAGGATGATCAAACTAGTCCCCAAACTCTCTGGGAGGCTGAAGAAACCGAAAGATTCCCCCCCTGCTTCTCTCTCTCTTATCTCTTTCTGTTTCTGTGTCTCGGCCACAACAGGAAGCTCACACTCACGGGAGTCACAAGAGAGCGCTTTGCTGTTTCCCCATGTGCGAGTGTGCTCAGAGCGAGAGAGATTGATGGGCATTCTCGCTCTCTTTCTCTATGACCCCCTCCTCCCCTTCCACCATCTAACACTCAGCTGCTAGTACCCATCCTCCACCGCTAGCACTCCTGACGTCCCTCCTCCCTCCGCTCCCCATGCTGCAGTACTTTGCCCTAACTTGTTGACACTCACTCATGAAGCCAAACGCAGAATAACCCAAGGCAGCCGCACACAATTAAATGGCCAATAGTTTTTGGACACCTGAACATTACAACCAGGTGTTATTTTGGATCCCTTCAGGAGGGATTTTCTCTGTCTTCTTCTATAGCAATGTGGCAAAATTATTTGTGTACGGGCTGGATTTGTGCACTTTTTAGGGGCTCTAACATGTTGAAACAGGAAGACATGAACAAAAACTGGAGATACAAAGTTGGGAGAAGGCTTGAGTCTGAAACAGTGGTCAATTCTGCATTTATTCTGCAAGAGAAATGTGCAGTAAATTACATTAATTTAGATTATTAGGCTTAATAGCGAGATGTTCCTGCAAATAAAAAGTATCTTCATCTTTGGGATAATTGAAGCCAGGAGCTAGATATTGTGTTGTGTCTGTCTGACGACTAGCTAGCCTGAGCTATCATGTCCCTCATCTACAAATTTAACATGGTTTTTAATGCAAAGTAGAGCTGAAACAATGGGCTTCTATATAATATTTAATATTAATTTTATATATCTATATCTATATATAATATCAACTTAATCGAAGATATCAAATATTTCCATGCTCCAGCATTTATTTATTATGTATTCATTGATTTTTCTTTATCTTATGTGATACAAGTTGAACAATTTGGGGCTTTTTGGGATGCTATTTTTTCCTTACGATTTAAAAATATATAAAAACTAATCTTGAAGCATCCATTAGACCATGCAAACCATTAAAAACATTACGACAAATTCATGTCTTGTTTTGTCCAAACAATCAGGCAAAAGATTTATAATGTAGCGTTGTCACTGTCAACTTGACACATTAAAGTTTATAGAACGGTAACTAAGGTAACTTATGGGCTGATAACTGAATGTTGTAATAACTTTAGCTTGAGGGTAATAAACACAAAGCTTGAATTTTAGAAATATAAATAAATTGTCTGACAAGAACTTTTTGATGAACCAAAACGGAGAAAAGCTGCAAATAATCACAAAACTTGAGGATTTTTGCTAAAAAAAATGCACCTCCTTGCTGAAATAGTTACTTGATATTTTTCTGTAAAACAACCAACCATAAATTAACTCATTGTTTCAGCCCTAAAGGCCAAATCAAATCAGAAACAAAGTCTCTGTTTCGGCCTCTTTGGCGGCCCCTGTGGTGATAAGCCGTAACTGCAGGTGGATATTTATTTACCTGGAAACTTTTCAGATTGTAACTTTAAAGTAAAAAGATGGAAAGGGGTGTCAACAAACGTTTGGCCACATATGTCATCTAATCCTGCTTCCCTTGTTTATCTTTTGAAAAGTTAGAACCAGAAGTTAAGAAGAAGAAACTCTCCCTCTGCTCATCCTCTCTCCCCCTCCTCCTCCTTTCTCTTGCATCATCTTGTCTTTCCTGCTCTCTGTATGTGTGTGTTCGTTTTCCACCCTGCAGCTTGGTTACAGATTGACTGCTGTGCATGTGTGTGTGTGTGTGTGTGTGTGTGTGTGTGTGTGTTTGCGGTGCAGTGCGGTGGAGTTTAGACCCAACGTGATAAAGTGTTGAGATAGCATCGACGGTGTGTCAGCTCTACTGTACGGCATACCAGAGCCGGGAGGCAGAGGGGGGAGGGGAGAGTCTCAGCCAACCGCTGAACAGCCTGACTGTGGAAAATGTCTGCCAGCTCTCAGCCAATCAGGACGCAGATTCCTCAACTCGCTCTGTCTCCCTCAGATGAACAAACACACACACATTCATCCTGTGTGTGTACTGTCCCATCTGACCCTCCGTAGTTTGTACTTTGTGTTCAAATCCATCTATCTAATCAGTCATATGATTCAGATCTACACAACAACTTTACTTTTGTATTATTCCTTTGTATTTCTAAATTTATGTAGAGACAAGTCTCAGTTTGTCAATATTTATTCACCTGTCAGAATGCTTGTTAATATCAATATAATGGGATGTTATATGAGTTCTTTTTCTCTTTTCTTAAATCTTTCCAGTAAAATATGTTTGTTTGCACAATTCATGTCTCTGTCTACAGAAAAAGACTTTTGTTAAAGAATAAGATCCTTATTTTAATCACAAACAGCTGTTACATCGCTCTCTTCAAAGCCACCAGACTCCATTGACAGAAACAGGAGCTACTGGTCTACTTCTGCATCAATCTGTTTAATTATTCATGTTGTTATGTTATGTTTTTGTGTAAATCACACAAATAGCTGATGGATCAAGATAGCAGTAGACTAGCTGCTTTCTGAAAGGTTAAATCAATCAAAAGATTAAATCTGTTTTAGTCAGTGGAGTCTGGTGTGTTTGCAGAGAGACGTAACGTCCTCTGTATCAAAAAAAGCATTTAAAGCATTTAACAGTAAAATAAAAGATCTATGCATGAACCATAAGCAGAGGAAAACATACAACATGACTCAGGAGCCAACAAACACCAGAGAAATGAGCGAACCGAAGCAGGAAGCTGTTCATTAAAAGAAACAGATGGAGCCACACTAACAGTCATAATGATGATAGTGAGTCATGTGATGCAGACAGGTGATCACATGACCAGGAAGCAGCGAGGAGGCAGCAGGTGATGCAGCGATTAAAGGTGTGTGTGCGATGTTTGTAGAAGCGGATGGAAGACGGCGGAGATGGTCGAGAATGGAAAGGGGGTCAAAGGGGCGATGATGGAGGGGTGACGGCCATGCTGCTGGAGGAAGTACGAAGAGGGGCGATGATAACGGAAGTGAGGGATGAAAGAACGAATGAAAGAAAGAGAGAGAGAAAGAAACAGAGAAAGAAAGAAAAAAGAGGGAAAGAATGAAAGATGAAAGAAAGAAAAAAGAAAGTAGTAAATAAAGTAAATGAGAGAGAGAAAACGAGAAGGAAGGAAAGAAGAAAGACGTTAAGAAATAGAGCGCGGCAGGCAGAGCAATGAGGTGTGTTTGTTTTGTTCGACAGCGGGCAGGAAGAAGGATGGAGGGAGGGATGGATGTATGAAAGGAGGGAGGAGCATATTTACCCGTCCTTTTTTCGTAAAGCAACGTTCGTTCGCTCGCTCGTGTCTCGAAGGGCGGGGCGGGAGGGGGGCGGGGTTTGATGTGTGTGTGTCTGCAACCTCTGCTCACACTGCAGGGGGAGAGCACAGAGAGACAGTCAGTGACACACACACACACACACACATCTATCCACAACAACACAATTAATACACACAATAAACCGTGCTGTGCAATGCAAAAGGAAGCATCACATTAATACACACACACAATCAAGTATGAACAAATGACACGCACACACAAAAGCCGAATCCCGCCTCTAAGTACAGAGGTCAAAGTATGTTTGTGTGCGTGTGTGTGTGTGCTGATACAATCATTGCTGTCAGATAACAGTCGGTGCACAGAGAGTAACTGAGCAGTGTCCCAGTGCATCATGGGTAACACAGAGATACCTGGTATCTGCAGTATGAGGGGCAACGTCAGATAATAAGGAAAGTAAAAAGGAAGATTTACTGAATGTGGGGCTTTGAAATAAAAACTAATTAAATATTTTATGCTTTAGTTAAATTTAAGGCGTATAAAGAGTTAAAAAGTGACTTATTTTAATGTGTAGGCGGAAAAAAGGAGCTAATTCACATTTAAAGTGGTGAAAAAGAGGAATCAGGCTTCTATGTGTGTTAGTAGAGTAACAGCAGACATCTGTAAGTACTTAATAATGCACAGGAGTCAATCCAGGTAATTTCGGGTAAAATAAACAAGGTGCAAAATATGCAGCAGACTTAAACACATCATCACAACAGAACTTACACTTTCAGACATTAAGATAATGAAACTGTTTCTCCTGATTTGCGTCAAACAAAACCGGAAATAAAGTTTTTATTATGTGTTGTTAAAGGTAATTTGCCCTTTGCTAATAAGAAGTAATAAAAAATTAATAAATGACTAATCTATAATTAAAATCAATACAACATCAATAAAAGAAATAAAACATATAATAACCCTTTATATTAATATAAAGTGCTATAATTCAGAGCATTAGGGGGTAAATGATTTAGGTGTTCATATGAAGTCTTTATTTCAGCCTGACTGATATATCACTATGACGATATTTTTGGCTGATATTGGCCAATGACAGATATATTGGTATCGGGATAGACGTTGTCCTTCATGTGCAGATACGAAACAATTTAAACAGAACTTCTAATGCAGAAACACAAAGCTTGGACTTTTATTTTCCAGCAGAGTGCACTCCCACTCCATACTTTTCAATTCTCTCAGCACTGTCTGAACACATGCGGCAAAGCATCAATTACAGCTTGACAATTATAATAATTAATATCCTTATATTAGACTATTGTTAATATTATATGTATTAACATTTTAGCATTTAAGACAGCAGCCTAGCCAGGTATTCCTCCTCTGAACTTGGCATCTGTATTGGTCTTAAAATATCCCATATCTGTCTGGCTTTAATTTACTTTTAAGAACTTATAACAACTAGTGTATCTACCAGGACACTTTGCATATAAAGATAGATGTATTAAAGAGAAAGTCTATGTGGTTTGTGCTGTTTTAAAAACGTGGTAAATGATGTTTTAAGTCAAAACAACGACTGAAAGAAGAAGAAACAAAAGGTGATGTTCAGTGTAAACAGAAGCTAAGCTGAGCTAAAGACAGCGCGATGGAGACAGGGCTGGGGGGGTGAGCATCAGTGCTGCACAAAGACGATAATCTGCTGCTGCTGCTGCTACTGTCAGACTGAACAAACTGACAGGAAGGAGGGAGGGATGGATGGATGGAGGAAGAGACAAAAATCAGCCAGGAAAAGAAGCTAATAAAGATGGTGGATGAATGAGGGGATGCAACAGGCTGCAAAGGTTGTGGAACTATTTATAAATGGATGGATGGATGATCGACAGAGGGATGATAGATGGATGAGGAGGAAAGAGAGAGAGAGAGAGGGGGAAGGAGACAGAGAAAGATTAAAAGCTTAAAGGGTTGGTAAGACTAATTAGGAGGCAACTGAGTATGGGCAGAGAGAGGAGGAGAGAGATGAAGAGGAGGATTGAGGTGATGATAAAAGAGGAGGGGAGAAAATGTCTACATAATTAGTTAACTTAATCACATCTTCAATAAAGTGCTTAAAAGAAAATAGCTAACTGCTCTCCTTGTTGTCATAAGCCAGCTTCATCTCTGCCGTCGTGAATCAGGAGCTTTAAAAACAAGTTTTGTGGCTGCTGCTGACGTGCTGTTGTCTGTGTTAATGGGTCGAGTATTGTTAGAGATAGAGGAGGTGTAAGCTGATACAGGGAGGTGCCACCGCTCCCACCTAACCCAGGGTTTATCACCGTGTTCTTCCTCCACCACACAAAGCTCCCGCTAAGCCAGAAGCTAATGAGCTAGCCCTGCTAACTCGTTTTAGCTTTGTTCTGCGACTGACACGGCCTGCTGCATTGTTTTGTAGCTTTGTGGCGCTAAACGGCTCCAGATGCAGCTTAAAGCGGCGCTAAATCTGATAGAAAGAGCTGCTAATGTCCTGACAGTGGCTTACACTTCCTGTAAACATAAATGAAACAATAGCTGATGAGGAGTGCGGTAATGATACAACTTTAAAGCCATTTTTACACATTTTGCTGACTCATGCTAGCATGTTTTAACTTAATTTCTAAACATCCAAACAAGCTAACATGATATAAATAGTTGCTAGTGTCATGAGAGATAATTTAGCCTTTCTTAACCTACACGAGTCACTGTTGATTAGGAGAGTGCCAGTGATACAACTTTTTCAAACATTTTGCTGACTCATGCTAGCATGTTTAAATCTGATAGAATCAAAACACACTGAAGCTAAAAGGAAAGCGATACATACAGTGACAAATGAAACAACCATTTTAAACATTTTGATGACTCACTCTGGCTTGTTTAGCCTCGCCTTTTAGCCTCAAACATGCTAATCTTTGCTAAAGCTTTTAGAAAGAGCTGCTAATGCTAGGAAAAAATCAACGAGACACTAACAGTTTCAAACGGATAAGGACTGTGTCAATAATAAAACTTTGATGACTTTTTTCATGACTCATGCGAGCATGTTTTCAATCGGTTTTCGACTGTGAAAAGATGCTATGGCTGATTAAAAGAGCTGTTAATGTCCTGACGATGGTTCAACACTTCATATAGGACACGTGTGGTGATAAAGTGATGAGAAGTGTGTCAATTAAACAACCTCGAAGCAAAAAGTTAATCAAAACATTTTTAGTAGCCATGCTAGCATGTTTTACCTAGCTTCTTAGCATAAGAACACACAAGCTATAAGAAAAAGCTGCTAATGTGGTTTAGACTTAAACCTTCCAATGTCACAACTTCGAAGACATGTTTTAATGAGACATGATAGCATTTTTTAAATCTTCTTCTCAGCATCAAGAAGCATGATGCTGATTCCTCCAAGTAATGCGGTGGATTTATGTCGCTTTGAACAGGAATATACAACAAAAACAGTATAAAAGTAGCCTTGCATCAAAGTATACAAATTAAGGTTGAAAGCATCTTTAGCAATGTGTAGGTGTTAGCATTTAGCTACAGGGGTTATTTCCCATTTTTGGCCAAACTTTTAAAGCTATTCATCAAGTGTGCAGGTCAATGAGGCTAATCGTAAAAGAAAGCATCATTGCATTTGATCAAACATCGAGATTTAAGCTTATTGATCAAGTAAGCTCCTAATCAACACTTTAAGGTCCAGAACGTGTGCTTATGCAGTCTCCAACTTCTTCAGACGGCTGCTGCTTTCTTTAAAAACACAATTTGCTGCTAATTTACAGTTCATGAAACATTAACCAGCAGTGGTGTCAGTGTGTGCTGGTTAGTGTCTGTTACAGTGTAACTGGGTTAACTGGGAATGAGCAGGAGGAATGACGGTGCAGAACCTGAGAGCAGCGTGTGGATGAAAAGATGCTTCCAAGTGTGAAAGCAGGCCGGCGGCCATCAGAGCGCCTGTAACACTACTGACGGTAAAAATAACCCGCCAAGCAGGATGAGGAATGTGTGTGTGTGTGTGTGTGTGTGTGTGTGTGTGTGTGTGTGTGGAAGAATGCTGCTCTGGTTTTGGTTGACAGGCAAGAACAAGTGTAGAGAGCCTGGAGGAGACAAGAGAGCGGAGAAGTGAGGAGAGGATGCAAGAGAAGAGAGGAGAGGAAATTAGAGTTTAGGAAACAAGTGAGGAAACAAGAAAAAAGAGGAAAACAGATAGACGAGAAGACAGGGGAGTAAAGGAAACAAGGAAGGAGAGGATACAAGAGAAGGGGGAAGACAAGAGAGGAGGGAATACAAAAAAAGGAAAGGAAACAAAGGCGGACAGAATACAAGACAGGAGAGGAGGCAAGGGAGTGGAGGAGATAAGTAAAGAGAGGACACAAGAAATAGAAGCAACGGATGCAAGTGAGGAGAGGTCACAGAGGAAGAGAGGACTCAGAGGAGGAGAGGAAATCAGAGAGGAGAGGAGAGTTTTAGGAGAGACCACAGTCGGTTACAGGAAACGGGGCATTTCGTTATGATGTTTCACAATCTACACTGATACATCATGGATGGAGCAGGGCGAGCGAGGTTCAAGAGAGAGGAGAGAGCGAGAGGGAGGGGCAGAGTCAGCGATCACTGTAACAAAAAAGGAAGTGAGAGAAGAAGAAGGAAAGAAGAAGAAAGAAGTGAGCGTCTTGTCACAGAGAGAATCCAGTCCGACCAGACGAGCCGCTCCACCGTTCATCCTGCACGCGCTCACTAAACTCTGCTCTGATTGGCCGGCTGCCCGCCACCCTCCGTGTCACCTCGCAGCTGATTGGCTGTTTGAGGCTGTGGCCCTGGCAGAGTGCCCAAAGTCTGCCTCGAGGACACAAACACCTCCTCTCTCTCTGTTCTTTAACCGCGGCGAGTGTGAGCATCCTTATCGACTGTTCAAACACACACAGATGAGTCAGAACACGCAGTTATTGGTTAACTCTGTTCAAGTCTCATCATGTGTTCAGGGACATCGAGGAGACTTAGACTCGACTCTCAGGCTCTTTAAGATGCCTCTTCATGTCTTATAAGACCCTCCAAGTTATATTCTTCATGTATGATGCCTGCAGATGTTTCATGGTGACTTTATTAATGTTACAGGAAGCTTAGAAAACTAAAGCGCCTACAATGACCTACAAACATCCTCATGCTCCCCTGAAAAGTGTAAAATAACTCAAAGCAAACTCACTTTACTTTAAATTCAATTCAATTCCAAAACATATTGCAGTGTGTGAGAGGGGAGAGAGAGAAACACTGTGATGACTACTGACTGAGACTAGTCTGAGAAACATGCACAGAAAACACTCAAAATGTCCTGATTATACAGTTAGACAGCACCATTTCCCCCCTCTCTAGCTCTGCCCTTTAATGTCCAAATATGGTCGTTTCTGTCTCCAGAAAACCAACATGGCAGCGACCAAAATGCCAAAACTTTAGCCAAAACGAGTGGGTGACGTCACAGTGGCTACGTCTTTAACAGAGTTTATACCACTAAGGCCAGGGTCACACTGCCTAACAGACGATCGTATTGTGAAGAACAAGCAGAGCAAGAAAAAAAACACAAAACCAAGATGGCGGACTACAACAAAAACGTTCTCATGGACACTTTAAAATATAAAAGAAATTCAGCCTCTAGATGTTTTCAATTGTCATTCGAAGCAAATAACTGAAAATATCCAGTTAAAATGTGTGTTTTAAAACGGCCTTTAAGTAGTTTTCCTGTTTAACGTTTACAGTAGAGAAGGACTAGAACTTCACTTAACAAAAGGTCTCATAAAATTAAATACAAAGTCGTACAAACGCAGAAGAGTTGGGAGTTGAGAAAGTTCAAGAAGTAAGCTAACAAAAGAGGACCGAAATGACGGCTAATCCTGCTCGCTCGAGTATTATACATGTACAATTCAGCAAGAAGAAGTGTACAGCAAAGCCAGGAGCTATGCTAAGTGTTAAAAACTGGAACTACGTCTTTACTGGCTCTCTTTTTACTTCAGAAACACTGAAACACTTTACATCCTCTCCTCCACTGCAGGATTAGATATATAACAGTTTAAAAACGGAGAAGTAAAAAGCTGTTCCATCAGATGTACTGAAATCTTAATGTGGAGGGATTTTAAAGCCCTGAATGCTCCTGCAGAGAAGATGTTTTTGCATCAGTGTTTGTCACAAAGAAGCCGTCTCCTGGTTGTTCTCGTCACGACTCAGCAGTATTACTTCCTGTTTAGAGCGCGGCCTGATTCCTCACATGTTTATGGCAAAGACGAGAAAATTAAAACGCAGCAAAAATTCACATCAGCTGACTTTTTATGAAGCTCGTTTACTGTCCTCCTCTTTTCTATCTGTTCCTCCATCCTCCTCCTCCTCCACCTCCTCTTCTGTAATTACAGCCACAGTGGTAGAGTAGGGGGGGCAATAAGTCAGAGCAGGGGGTCCCTGTCAACGTGCGGAGCAGCTGTCTCACACACACACACACACACACACACACACACGTTAACAGGTGTCTGAGACAGCCAACGACCTCTGCTCTCTCCTCTGTGAGGCCTCTATTCATTCAGAGCGCGCTAACAGATGCTAACCTGGACGTGCTACACCACTGTGTGTGTGTGTGTGTGTGTGTGTGTGTGTGTGTGTAGCAGACACTTGTGTTTCCTCGTCTCTGTTTCTGACTCACTAAAAGCTTCATTCAGCCTCAAACACCAGATGCTAACCTGAAACACACACACACACACACACACACACACACACACACACACAAGCTCCTGCCAAACACTTGTGCTGCTGCCATTTGCACCAGAGTGTGTTCACCAGGACAGCAGTGAGCAGATGTTATCCTGGCTACACACACACACACACACACACACACACACACACACACACACACACACACACACACACACACACACACACACACACACACACACACACACACACACACACACACACACACACACACACACACACACACCACTTGTATTTCCATTTATGCACGTTTACAGGAAATACTATATTGTTATATTATTAATACTTTATTTTTCCTCGATGTACAAACAAAACATGTGATTACTTTATAACATATGATCCTTTGTTACAGATTCAAGTCACAATCAGCTCCACAACTGACCAACAACGCAATTACAAATACTATACTATACAAGAAACCTCCTGTAATGCTGCATTTAGGCCGTCTACATGTACGTTGTTGTTCTTCCTCCATTACACAAAAACTCCTCATCCCTCCATCACTTCTCCATCCCTCTGCAGGAGTCACACTCTCCTCCTCCTCCTCCTCCTCCCTCCATCATCCTCCAGCAGTTGTCTCTCTCTGCTCAACAAGCGACACATTCATCCTTGCACAGCTCACATACTCCATAAATCCACACACACACTGCAGCTGGCGCGCACACACACACACACACACACACACACACACAAAGTCTGAATATCAGCTAACACAATTGGGAGTGTGTGCATGTGTGTAAATGTGAGTCCACATATTTGCAGGCTGACAGAAAGTGGTGTGTGTTGGGAGAGAAGAAGTGGGAGGGACACACACACACACACGCACACACACACACACACAGCTGGCCACATCCATTACACAGTGTGTCCTCTGCTTCAACAGGCTGCTGTTATCCTTCAGACAGAGTTCTCTGCAGAGATGCGTCAGTTCTGTACTGACTTTACATCAGTAAAGTCCAACCAAACTCCATTCAAAAAACAAGCATTTTAAAGTTCATCCTGTGTCTGTGGCTCAGTGGTAGATTCATCCGTCGTAGGTTGACATGTAGTGTCAAAGCAGCTTTGAGTGGTCGGAAGACTAGAAAGTCGCTGTATAAGTACAGTCCATTTACCATTTACGTTACTCTTAATAAATCATTTAACTAATTGTTTATGCAGCTGCCTTCAAACAAGTCAATGGCTGCCATGATGTCGGTGTCTTTTGGCTGCAAATGTCTGCATCTGTTGCTGCTTGTTGCTACTTTAAAGAGTAAAATACTAATCAATAACGTCTCTAATCCTCGGCTGCATCACTGCGACAACAGGACGCATGTTTTAAATTTGTAAAGAAGGGTGGGAACTCTGCACGAGACGATGCAATAATGTGAGAAATGTTCATCTGTTAATAATGTTTGAACAGTGAGAGAAAACCTCCTCCTCCTCCTCCTCCTCCTCCTCCTCCTCCTCCTCCTCCTCCTCCTGCTGGAGTTACAACAACAATAGAAGCTGGGTGTGACTCCTCCTGTCCCTCCTCCTCCTCCTTTCTTTCGCTCCATCTCTCTCTGTATGCAAAATAAACCCTCACAGCTCTTTCATCACCTGAAATACAGGACGACTGTGTGTGTGTGTGTATGTGTGTATGTGTGTGTGTGTGTGTGCGTTGAATGAGTCCAAAGCTCAAACCGGCTTTGGCGTGTAGGAGCATGCTGTGGGGCCTCAAGGCGACACACACACACACACACACACACACACACACACACACACACACACACACACACACACACTAAACTGTTGTGAGACTTAATGGCCAAAGTGTGTTTTCACTTTAAATCAATGACAAGATAAAAATCTGACACACATTAACAGTGTGTTGAATCAATAAATAAAGAGAGAATCACTGTTTATCTCTTCACACACACACAGAGAGAGAGAGAGAGAGAGAGAGAGAGAGAGAGAGAGAGAGAGAGAGGCAGAGAGAGGCAGAGAGAGGATTTACTGGAAGGACAAGTCAAAGGGAAAAATGGAGCGAAGAGAGAGGAAAGAAAAAAGGAGGAAAAAGAGGTTGAACCTATGTGAGAGGAGAGAAGGATGGAGAAAAAAAGACAAGAAAGAGAAAAAAGATGGAGAGAAAGTGCCGTAGGGATAGAAGAAGAAACAGCTTTAAAGTTTAGGAGAGAGGCCAAAAGATCAGAATCTGTGACGCAGAAACAGATATTTCCTTATCCTTGTCAAAACCTTGCGCCTACATTACCCACAATGCAACTCAACTGCCAGAAGTTCTGCTAGACATCTAGTAGCGCCTAACGTAGCCTGATGATAAGAAGCGGCCTACTGAGGTCATTTCACTCCAACTTGTTCTGCTTAGCTGCAACTGACACTGACTCAAGTGACATTACATGAGGCACGTCTCATACAAGGAGCACTTCCTAAAATCTGTCAACATGAGATGAGCACGGGGAGAGATCAAAAATATGAAACACAAAGTGAGAGAAAGATGGAGAGAGAGAGAAACTCCCCCTCGTTTCACCATAATGGCCGTCTTTGTGTGTCAGAAGAAAACAGCCTTCATGTGGACACACACACACACACACACACACACACACACACACACACAGACCGAACATGTTCTCTCTCTCCTCCCTCTTCTCCATCACTCCTTTAATAACTTTTCCTTCTTTCCTCCATCCTCTTTCCTCTCCTAAACTCCTTCATCACTCCTTTTTTTAAGTTCCTTCTTGCTACTCCTGCTCCTTTCTTTTCTCCTTCCTCTCCTCCTTGTTCTTCCTTTAGTTTTTAGTTTCTATCCTATTCCCTCTCTCCTTCTCTTTCTCTCTCTCTCTCGCTCTCTGAGACAGACCGAAGTACAAGGCCAAACATTCGGCCAATCAGAGCCCTCGCTGCCTGTAACCCTCCCATCCCTCATCGGACAGCTGCGTGCGTGTGTGTGTGTGTGTGTGTGTGTGTGTGTGTGTGTGTGCGTGTGCGTGTGCGTGTGTGTTAGCAATTTAAACAGCTGTTGTTGCCGGGGAGACCAACTTTTTCCAGTTTAGACCAGTTTAACTTCACCTGACATCACAAAACTTTACTTCATTTCAGCCTCCTTTACTTACTCCCTCTCTCCCCCCCTTGTCTCCTTCATTGCTTCCTCTATCCCTATCTTTGTCTCCTTTCCTTCCCTTGTCTTCATTTCTTGTCTCCTTTTTCCCCTCCTCTCTGGTCTCCTCTTCTTCCTTCCTTCCTCTCTCTCTCTCTCCCTTTCTTGTCTACTTTCCTTTCCTCCTCTTTCTCCTTCACTTAACTCCTCTTTCTCCCTCTCTTGTCTCCTTTACTTAACTCCTCTTTCTCCCTCTCTTGTCTCCTTTCCTTTTCTCCTCTCCATGTCCTATTGCTGTCTCCTTTCCTTCCATCTCCTCTCTCCCACACTTATTTCCTCTCCTTCTTTCAACTCTCTCTCCCTTTCTTGTCTCCTTTCCTTCCCTTGGTCTTATTCCCTTTCTTCAGTCACTCCCTTGCTTTGGCTCTTTTTCTTCCTCACTCTTTTATTTCCTTTCCTTCATCCCTCTCTCCTTCTCTCTTTTAATTTCCCCCTCTCTCTTCTGCTTTGTCTCCTTTCCTTCTCTATTTAATTTCCTTCCTCCATTAGTTCTTCCCTTTCTCTGCCCCTTCCCTTCGTCTCCTTTCCTCACTTCCCTTCCTCTCCTTTCTTTCCTCTCTCTTTTTACAGTTAATTTCCTTTCCTCCCTCCCTCTTCCCTTTAACTTGAACTTCCCTTCTTCCTTTCTTCTTGCCTTGTATCTTCCCTTTCCTTCCTCCCTCTCCCCATCCCTTTATCTCCTGTACTTCTGTCCTCTTTCCTTGTCCTGTATCCCTCCTTTCCTTTCTCTCTTTAGGAAGGTTGACTTTTTGAATCCCCCTCAAGGCCTCACACACACACACACACACACACACACACACACACACACACACACACACACACACAGAAACTAACTGTGTGTTCTTGATGCAAACACAAAATGGCGTCTGATGAGTTTCCCTCCCGCCAGAAAACTTTTTTACAGCATCTTTTACACACAGAGAGCAAAGTGCTGCTCAAGATAGAGCAGTTAATGTGTTACAGATGACACACACACACACACACACACACACACACACACACACACACACAGGGATAAACTCTGACAAAGTCCAACTCTTAAGGCGCCACTGATCTCTTTTATCCTCCATCACCGGGCCTGTCTGTGCTTATCTGCGCCGCAGAGATGCTGAAACAACACCGTTGTATCCCCTTCACTTCCTGTCTGGAGAGGAAGCAGGAAGCAGCAGGGGGCTCTGCAGTGAGCGAGATCCATTCTTCTGTTTCAGCCTCCCTCTCTCCACCATCTCTCCTTCCCTTTAGAGGTGATGAGGATGTAAGTTTGAGCCTCACAATTATTTGCTTTCAGGCTTCTGGGAGCTTTTATTTTGAAAGGTTGATAGGGCTCCCATTAGGATGAAAATGAGGAAACTGCAGAACTGTAGAGTTAAATGTATTGTCTTAAAGGGACAGTACCTGTTTTTATCAGCAACAATGGAGGGACAGTTACTCTAAGAACTACATTACCCAGAATCCCCTGGTGCTCTGAACGCCTTAAATCTGTACTGACTGGATCCACAACATTAAAGTTTCATAAGAGGCCAAAGTCCAGCTGGTTAAAGCCATGAGAGACTGCACCTCCTCAACGACAAACTGTAGGGAGAAGAGGAGGAGGAGGAAGACGAATTGGAGGAGAAGAAAACAGATGGAAACAGAGAAAGATGAGAGAGAGGAGAAAGAAAAGGAGACAGGAGGAGTAGGAAGAGAGAATTGAGGAGAAAGATGAAGAGGAGAAAGACGAGGGGTTTTATAGAAGAAACGGGAAGAAAAAGGGAGACAGAAGGATGCAAAGGAGAAAAAGCAAGGAAATGAGGAGGAGAAGAGAGAGAAGGAGAAGGAGAAGGAGGAGAAAGAATAGGAGACAGGAGGAGGAGTTGAGATTGAGGACAAGAAAAAGAGAGAAGAAGGACAACAAGGGGAATAAGGAAAACTAGACCTCTAAAGAAGAAGGTAAGGAGTAAAGGAGAAAGGGTAGGAGGAGGAGGAGGAGAAAGAGAAAAAGGAGGAGAAGGAAGAGGAAGAGGAAAGAGGAGGTAGAGGAGGAGAGGAAGAAGACAGAGAAAAGAAGGAGAAAGAAGATGCCACAAAGAAGAAAGAAAAAAACCTGTCTCCGTCCTGTGTGTGTGTGTGTGTGTGTGTGTGTGTCTGTGTGTGTGTGTGTGTGTGTGTGCAGGGCGTGGTGCTGAGGAGGACCAGGTTTCAGTTGAGTGAAAAGACTCAGAGCCTCTTTGTGTCTCTGCCTCCGGGGCGACACACACACACACACACACACACACACACACACACACACACACACACCTTTGTGTGTTTATGCATAGGTGTGTGTGTGTGTGTGCGTGTGTGTGTCCCACCCCAGCACTTTCCCATGGGAGGGTTTATTGTATTTTTGACTAAAAGTTGAATGGGGTTTGGTGGGCACACCTACTGCTGCAAACCCCCCAATACACACACCTGAGACCACACCCACCAAACACACGCACACACACACACACACACACACACACACACACACACACAGACAGACACACCAACCAGTGCTTACAACAGTTAGGTTTTTAATGAAATCCTGTTAAGAGCTGCATTAATTAATCAATTAAGGAATTCATTGATCGACAGGAAATTAATTAGCATTTTTTACACTCAGTTATTTTAGACAAAAATGTGACTATTTTTTTGTTAGGGTTAGGGTTATTGTTTTTCTTTTGTCATAAATGTCTTTAAGTAATAATTACTTAATAAAGACGAGGACAAAGATAAAACACCAAAGAAGAAGAACGACATCAACACACACAGATAAAGTGATGAAGAGTCGGCGTGTGATCAGCTGAGATGAATGTAGTCGTCATGTCCTCCAGTATCTCGCTGTGTTTGGACGTTTTGTCTGCACACTGAGGACAGAGACGCTCTGAACCTTCACACACTGAACAAACACTCTTTAATATAACAAAATAAAAGCACTTCCTGTCTCCTGACACGTTCATCATTCTGTCCTCCAGATGCACGTAGACACTCCCTGCAGGGCCCTATGTAGGCCAGAATTAGTCATTGTTAAGTACGGATGCTCATACTTCAGCTTTCTACAGAACACTGAAACTACTGACAGAAAATGACAAACATGTTTGACTTGTTGCTTCTCCTCGTTTTATCTTTATACTTTTGGGCTATTTGTCATGTATGACCTCGATCACCTCTCCCTCGTCCGAGGAGGTCAATAAACACGAGACTCATTTTAACGGTGTGTTTTTCAACAAAGTTTAGAACAAAAATGTGTGTGTGGTGATGTTACGTGTGTGAGATGTGGGGAGATGATGTCACCATGCTTCACAGCATCTCGTACGGGTGTGTGTGTGTGTGTGTGTGTGTCATCGTGATGCTGCTGCTGCGTGTGTGTGTGTGTGTAAGGGCAGGGAACATTTACAGAACCTGTGATTAGTGTGTGTGTGTGTGTGTGTGTGTGTGTGTCCATCATACACACAAACACACACCTCGTCATCGAAAAACTGCGTCTTTACATGCAACAAAAGTGTGTGTGTGTGTGTCTGCAAGTGTAATCCCTTAAATCCTACAATGGTGTAACAACCTTCTGTCCGTGTGTGTGTGTGTGTGTGTGTGTGTGTGTGTGTGTGTGTGTGTGTCATCACTGACACTCAACACAATGAGAATGATAATTAGTCAACAGCATGTCTGGGAGTAGACACACACACACACACACACACACACACACTGTACTCACTTGGGATTTCAGAATAAAAGCCTCTGCTCTAAGGATTGAACGATACAGGATGTCGTAGCAATTTAACTTGTCTATTCTTTATGCAGAAACTTTATGATTCATAACGACCTTATTTTACATATTATGACTTATAAAACATGTTTTTGTTTTTAAATTAAAAGAATGTCCAACAAAACAAATGTGCTTCCTGTCTGTGATGCTTTAAATATATAAATGTTTATAACTAAATGTAAGATAAAATGATTCCAGCACATTTTAGTGCCATTTTTAAGCCTATTTCTCAGATACATCCCAATTACTGTGTCTAGGATAACCGCAACATTAAACATTAAACGTATATAATTTATATAGGAAATTAAAAGATTAAAAACAGGAGCATCAACAGAGGAAGTGGCGGTAATTCTAGTTGATATCAAGTCTTAAAAGACGTTTTGTTTCACTTTCTTTATCACCAATATTACAATACAGGAACGTGTAAGAGGTCAAAGGTCATATGGCAGTGTTATCCTGAAACTGTGACACAGAAGGGAAGTGTGACTCCGCCAGCAGAGAGATAGAGAAGTGATGATGAAGAGGAAGAGGACAGACGAAGGAGGTCACATGACGTATAAGAATGCAACATCAGAAAACAGCATCAGGTGGATCTTTTAAATATTCTGTTTACGGCCGAGTATCAAAACTGTTTTCATACCGTAAGGGAGGAAG
The DNA here is from genome assembly GCF_022749685.1 of Semicossyphus pulcher. Lineage (NCBI taxonomy): Eukaryota > Metazoa > Chordata > Actinopteri > Labriformes > Labridae > Semicossyphus > Semicossyphus pulcher. The sequence continues at coordinate 25,511,782 of NW_027211691.1, forward strand.
GGAGGAGGAGAGGAGGCAAGAAGAAGAGGCAAAGGAAAAAAGAGAGAGGAGTGAACTAGGAAAGTTGAGGAGAGGAAACTAGGAAAGGAGGGAAAGAATACAGGAGAGGAGAGGAATCAAGAAGAGGCCACTAGGAAGGAAAGGAAACAAGAAAATAAGGGGAAAGGAGAGGAAAGAAATTGAAGAAAGAAGAGGAGACAAGGAGAGGAGAGGAAACAAGAAGAGGTCACTAGGAAGGCAAGGAAACAAGAAAATGAGGGGAAAGGAGGGGAAAGGAGAGGAAAGAAATTGAGGAAAGATGAGGAGACAAGGAGAGGAGAGGAAACAAGGAGGTGAGTGAAAAGTAGCGGAAACACGTTAAGGAGAAGAGAGGACACACTGAGAGGAGGCATAGGAAACAGAGAGGGAAGAGGAAACAAGGATGGGAGGAAAAGGAAACAAGGAGAGTAGAAAAAACAAAGAGGCGAGAGGGAAGGAGATGAACAAGGTTGAGGAGGAGAGGAGGCCAAGGAGACAAGGAGAGGAGAAGACACAAGAGGAGATGAGACAAGATGGGGAGAGGAAACAAGGAGACAAGTGGCAACTGTCCTCCAAACTCTCCTCCCGCCCCCCTCCCCTCCTGGTGCTAAAACCAGACCCCACCCATCCCCTCTCCTCCCTGTCACATGCACGCACGCACGCACGCACGCATGCACACACGCACGCACTCAGGTAAACATGTAAGTATCGGGGCTGTGGTGGTCCTGGCAACAGGGTGTGTCCAAACAATGGTACCTTTTCAGAGGAGGGAGGGGCTGTGTGTGTGTGTGTGTGTGTGTGTGTGTGTGTGTGTGTGTGCGCGCGTGCGTGTGTGTGTGTGTGTCTCAGATTACAGCCCTACTAACAGTCAGATTAATGGGGATTATGCAGGCTGGGTCTGTTTGCTCCATTCACATGCTGCTGTTGCTGCTCCGTCAGGCTACTTAATCACTGAACTCACAACACACACACACACACATACACACACACACACACACACACACAAATTAGCTTTTAAACAACTACAGCAACATGTTTAAACAAATATTATAACTTAAAAATACTAAATACTTCACAATAATCGCTGAAAACCACCAAAAAACACGCATGTTTTTTCATATTCACAATTGGCTGGATGGATGCACCTGTTTTGAGGGAGGCTGAAGATGCTAATAAGGTTGCTAATAAAGATGCTAACCCCTGTCTCTCTATGCAACCATAACAATCCAGTAAAAATAGACCAAAACAGACAGAAAGTGACCGTTCTTATAAAGTTGACATATTTAAAATGTTGTTCTGTTTATCGACAGTCTTAACCACAAAGATTTACACTTTATTATCACAAAAAATGGCTTAAAATGCAAAAATTCACTTATAGATTATTAGCAATATTGTTGTAAATCTACTGAACTAAAAGTAGCAAAATGCAAACTGTCTGATTATGAAAATAGACTCAGTCAACCGGAAGTGGAGTTTTCATCACCAAAACACACAAAATGTGGTGAATCTGTGCTGTGATTGTGGTTAAAACTAGATCTACCTTTGTTGACTTAAGTGTCATAAAGTGCACTGCTATTTGCATGCTCACTCCCCCTCTCTCTCTCGCGCGCGCTCGTTTGCTCTCCAGTCTTCGGCAGCAGCCAGCTGACAAACTGTTTAGTCAGCAGGAAAGCCGAGTGGGGGAGGAGGAGGGCGAGCGAGCAAGACACAGACAGAGAGGGAGAGAGAGAGTCCCTTCAGAGCCTCCATGCTTTAAGAGGAGTGGGATAAACCACTCTGCTGCTGCAGGAGGGGAGCAGGAAGGTTCCACTGTTCTCAGAGTAGAGGGGTTGGACCAAACATGTTCTCAGGACCTGTTGAGCCACAAACACCTGAGACTGAACTGCTTTAACTGAACACACAACCAGATGGTACTGTCACGTTTCCACCAAAATGCAGAACTTCTCATGGACGTTAAAGGTTCCATCACCTTGCTTACAGAGCGGTCCACATGGAACTACCAAGACTGACCAAGTATGTCCAAAGATGACTCAAAAAAGCTTATTTCATGCTACCAGTCATCGTCCAATCAGAAATGTTCAGCCTTACAAGCCCCTCTCCTAAATTTCCCGTACTTTTGGAAAGTACTGCCCCGCAAGGAAGAACTTTTTAGGAGGTACAACGACAATATTCCCTCGCTGATGATGACCACGTTTTAGGCTCAAAAGCTCCAGAACAAGCCAGAAAGTAAACCTTGAGTGGAGACTGACTCATCAATAACTTTTCCACTGACTGATACAACATTCATCCAGACTTTTATGTTGAAGAGATCAAACAGGAAGTGCTTCCTGGTTTTGTGCAGCAAAAGTTTACAGAGCTCAGACTTTGGAAACACAGGCTGAAAGTGTTTTTCTGAGTGTTCCACTGCATGGAAACTACATGAGTACAGTTTGTGCCTGTTGTGTGTTTTATTTTGAAAAACCAGCAGGAAGTAATCATGGTTGAACTGCATGAAAATGTTAGGAGATCATCTTTTTTTTCTTGCTTTATCAAAACTCCTCAAAGCCTGTTTGGGCTGATGAAGAGGGTGATGAAGGAGGAGAAGGAGGAGAAGAAGAAGAAAAAGGCAGGAGGGAGGAGAAGAAGAGGAGGGAGAAGAAAAAGAAGAGGAAAGAAGGAGGAGGAATGAAGGAGAAATGTTTCACAGTCATATGTAGGCCAGACCTGTTGTATGGGATGCCAGCAGCTCTGAGTGTGTGTGTGTGTGTGTGTGTGTGTGTGTGTGTGTGTGTGTGAGAGGGTGGGTGTGGTGAGACTGTCTTGCTGATAAGCAGCTTGTGGAGCTAACTACCACCGCATGGGAGTGTGTGTGTCTGTGTGTGTTTGTGTGTCTGTGTGTCTGATACTCAGGGCCACCTTCACCCTGTTTGCAGCCTGCAGCAAATAAAGCCGTATTTACAGCGAGTCCAAAGTCCGAGCGGCTCGGCTGTGAAAGAATGTCACAGCGGATGGAGGGAGGAGGAGGAGGTGGGGGAGGAAAGAGAGGGCATCTTAGAGGGGGAGGAGCTGAGGAGATGAAAGGTGACATGGGGAGGAGGAGGAGGAGGATGCTACCAGAAGCTTATCTTGGAGTTCGTTTATGATTTAATGTGTTAAAGACCAACCTGCTGCTGGTTGTATATTAAAGGAACAGTTCCACATTTTAGTGGACACTTTCTGGTGTTGTTTGTTTCACCAGTACAAATAATGCTTTAAATGTTAGCCGAATTATTCGTAGAGGTCTCCTTTTCACTGAAACACAAACACCCTGTGATTAAAACTACGAGAAACACTCGATAAAGTAGTTTCATGTTAAAAAAAGTGTGTTTTTAGATGCGTTTTGGTGGATAGAAGACATCAGGAGAGGCTAGAATTAGCTCAGCATGTTTCTAGGTAAGGATACATTCAGTGTTCATCGTTAACAAGGTTAACAGAGGCCGAATTACACACAGAAGTCCTTCTAAACAAAACAAACTCAGTTGGTGATGAAAAATCAATACAAACACTCCAAACAGCAGTCTCATGTCAGAAGTCTGTGTTTTCTCTATGCGTTTGGCAACACAGGATGCCCAACACAGGATGCCCGGGAAGGAGGCCGAAACTGAAGCTTGCACATTAACCTTAGCGTGTTTCTCTAATAACTTAGGATATCTGAGGATTATAATCCTTTAACCTGGTCAAAGATAAAGTTCAAAACTACCAAAATCTACAAAGAGTTGTTGATGTAGCTCTAAAGGACATCCTGCGCTTAAAGACAAATCTTCTTGGGGAACGTTAGACACGAAGCCTGATGAATCTTTAGCAAGCAAACTTTCTGAGGGTGTCATTATCTCCAATGTCCATTGCCAGTAAACATCTGTAAAACTGCTTAAAAGCCACATAACACAGAGACTCTTTCTGTAGAACTTGCCTGAGAATTGTCACGTTTTTAAGTTTTCTTCAATATAAAGGTTATCCAGTGAGCGTGTTCTGTACATCTTTGGGTCAGCTGCAACCAGGAACTGCTAACAGATAATTCGGCATATTTTTAATGGTTCCAGTTCAAATAAATGTTAACAAGTATGGGCCAAAAGAAACAGGGCTCAAGCTGTAGCCCGGCGCTAACTTATTACTCAATTGCACAACATTGTACTTTCTGTTTACATCTCCCAAAAATAACAGGTTCGAAATGAGTCTATAATTAAAAAACTTTTTTTGTAGTGCAATTTCATCTTAGCAGCCTGAAAAGCCTGGAAACAGCTTATAAGCTAACATCTAGAATAATCTTCAGTAGCTAGCTAGCTTCACTTGCTAGCTTCAATATTTGTACTGAAAGAAGGTGATTTATGATTGAAGCACATTATTAAGTCTTCATATATTTATTAAAACTATCAAACATCTTGTTAATCAAAAGTTAATTAATTTGTTTGTTAACCTGAAATGCGCCTAACTTGCCAAGCTAGCAGGGACAGTGCTAGCTTGGCAAGTTAGCGTTGACCAAATTTCACAAAATCCAACTCCCACCACCACTTAAGATAATTTATTAACCTGTTTCATCTTGTTTGAGAGCCAGGCTAGCTCTTTCCCCTCGTGTCCAGCCTTAATGCTAAGCTAAGCTAACCAGCTGCTGGTTTTAGCTTGAGAGTGGTATTGATATTCTCATCTTTGCCAGTGAGTGATAACTTTTCAGAGAAAGAAGGAGGAAGAGGAGATGAAGGAGGGGATGGAGGAGGTGGTGGTGGTGGGGGCTAACAGGAAGTGAAGCAGCCTCTCATCAGGAGGAGGAGATGGAGGAAGTGCAGAAACAATAGCTTCTCTCTCTCTCAGTGTGTCGCTGGTCCATGTGAAACCTTTATTATCAGAGAGACAGAGTTACGTAAGTGTCAGAGATGTTGTTCATCCTCTGTTGCTGAACTTCCAGGAAAATTTCAACAACTCAGAAAAAAACCAAAAACACTACAGTCGACATTTGAGGAAAAAGTCAGTCAGCATGTCGAGGGAAGAGTTTGAACCTGGTGCAGAAAAGATGCTCAACGCACTTACACTTGTAAAGTTATCTGTGAATATTAGCATGTGTGGTAAGAAATGTACCTTGTTTCTTGTAGAAAATAAATCCCAATAATTGAAAGCATTACAATCCCCCGAAAAATCGTATCGCTCCAAACAGGCAGCGCTATAAAAATGCACAAACTCACAAGTCAGGACAAGGCCGGAGAAGAAGAGAACTACAAATGAAACACAGTTTCTGCTGATTCTGGCTGTTAAAGCATACAGAGATTATTTTCATCATGTGTACTTTTATTTATTTATTTGGCTACAAAATTAACTCATTAACTCTGCAACTGAAGACAGTTTTTATTATTGATTATTTTTATTTATTTACTTATTGATCATCATTAAGTTTACGGTCACAGAAGTGTTCGAAAATCAGAAAGTATTCCGGTTTAAAGGTTTCCTTGTTTTCTGTTAAGGGTTAAATTGATTACAAATGGAGACAAACAGTCTCCTTTATATTCCAGCTGACCGCAGCGATGTGAATTTAGAAGATTGTAATATTTACTCACTCTAACTTTAGCGTATCCACTGCTATATAAAGACACTGGTGGTCTGTGTGTGTGTGTGTGTGTGTGTGTGTGTGTGTGTGTGTGTGTCCTACTTTAGCGCTATTCATCCCTCGTCTCAAATTACTCTCATCCTCGTCTGTCTCTCTGAGGACTCTGTGTTCACGGCTGAACTCCCACGACAGAATCCATCACCTTACAGGCTGTAACTGTTTAAAATGTTGTTGAAAACTCTCTTAAGTTTCTCTTTGTTCAGATTTTTAACACAAACACCAAAAAACGTCTGTAAATCTTCAGTCTGACAAAAATAAAAACACTAAAAACATCATAATCGATCCAGCAAATGTCTGACTTTCATTATCAGCCACAAACAGCTGCCGGATGTGAAGCTATGTCCACCTGTGACTCACCTGAACATCCTCAGTCTCAGCGAACACCTGAAGAAATCATCTAAAACACTGACTCACTTCATTCTGCAACAACCAGGAACATTTTCAACACTTCACCTCCTCAGAAAAAACTCATCAGAAGTTTACTGTAAAGAACATTTAAGACTTTCTCTCCCTAATTAATCCTCAACTTCTAACTATGACTCAAGTGAGGCCTGAAAGCTTCTTTCTAACCGATCCTGAGTATATATAGTACAGTGAGAAAAAACTAAAGAAGTCAAATACGGCTCTTGAATTGAAGACAATATTGAAGTAGCAGCTCTTTTACTGGGTTATCAGATCACCCTGGCTCCTCAGGTCTCTCTCTGAATACGAGGGGGGGGGATGGGAAGATGATGATGAGCCATTTGGTCCAGCCTTAGGTGTAACAGTTTGACTGCCACCCCTCCCCCACCCTTCATCCTCCTCCTCCTCCACACCTCTCCGTCTACATCCTCACTGTCACAGACATCCCCCGCCCTGATCAGGAACAACCGCCCCGATGACTCGCTGATGTTTCACACCTTCGATACGTCCGACTGAAGAACGACTGCTGTTGCCAGTGCTTCCATTAAAGACTCGTCATTATTTCTGGAGTTATTCAATCTATGAAGTGTTAGAAATAAATGTAAAAAATGACTAATTCAGTTTGAAAACTCCCAAAGAAAAGTTTACTGTCGCATAAGACCACAAAAAAGTTGAAGTCATGTTTTATTCTTTTGCACGTTTCAAGGTTAAAGTTTCTGTACTTATAAAGTCTCATTAATGTGCATCCAAACGCTAGGCTAACTGCCAAAAACGTCCACCTTCAAAAAGTCATATTTAATGCATAACATTCTCCATTCAGAGCTTTTACAGTCAAGTTTTAGTGCTTACAAAAGTCAGCTTTAAAAAATCTTTCAGGAACGCAAAAAGTTACGTTATAAAAAAGTTACATTTTAATGTTAAAAGTTATGTTTAAATGCTGAAGTCAAGCTGTGATGCAAAATAAAAGTCACGTTTCCATGCTTCAAAAACCAAAAGCATTAAGAAGCATCACATTTAAATGCTCCATGTTGAGCTCATTTATTCTACTGTAAATATAGATGCAGACGTTTATAATATTGATCATCTGAAATCATCTCATCTCCTCGTAACTTTTCCTTCAAACAAGATGCCGACACGCAAAGTGATGGAACATTAACAGATCACAGGTTGTGTTTCTGAACACAGCTTTTACACCAAACTCCCTCTTTCAACCCGTCTCCTCCTCCTCTCCACACCTTTCTGAACTGCATGTTAACCCCTCCTCCTCCTCCTGGCCGGTCGGGGGATGGAACATAATCTTATCTAAAATAGGCGGGTCTATAATTAGAGGCTGGTACAGAGAGAGGGAGAGGAGGAGAGAAAGGAGAGAGGAGGAAACATCAGCCCCTCTGATGTCGCCCTGAAACTCCTCAGCAGCCTCCATCAGAGCTCAAACAGGCCGACATGTCGCGGTGAGGTAATCCAGCGAGGACTCTGATTGGCTCTGACAAAACCACAAGACCCGGCCAAGAAAGTGTGAGCAGCAACCTGTTCACTTTCTAATCATCCACACGAGCTCCTCCTCAGTTATTCTGCAGACTGCCTGGTGTGAACAGTCGCACGGCTGCAGCATCGCTGACTTCAGGTTTATTTAGAAGAAGTCACATGATGTCAAAGAGAACAAGAGGGGAGGAACCGGACAGAAACAAAGATCCCACAGAGCCGCAAAATTCAGACAAGAGAGAAAAGTCGGATTTTTTAAAATCCGGACAAAGAATAAAATCTTTGCTTATAACACAACTTCACTACTTCCATCAGTAATTGTGCTTTTTGACATAAACGTTTAGCTTAGGCTGTACTGATCCTAGGGATATGAATATTTTGAAAATAGTCCAGGAAATGACATCACAACAAGTAAATATAACAATGTATGCACCGGCACATAAAGGGTTAAAAACCCCTTTAAAGCTCACAGCAGTAAAGAGGGTCGTTCATCGTCAGGTATTGTCTGAAGTCGTCTGTTAACCACTCGACTATTAGAGCTCGTCATGTGACTGAAACGGTGGGAATCAATAGAGAGGGTGTGTGTGTGTGTGTGTGTGTGTGTGTGATAAATGGAGGTTAATGTGTAGACAACAACAGTCTCACAGGGAGGATGAGAGCTTTTAATTAGCTGCTTCTCTTCAGTCCCTGTGGACACAAACGTCCCACTGAAACCCCCATTAACCCACTCATTCATTCATACTGGACACACACGCACACACACACATGCACACACACGCACACACACGCTGTCCTCACATTAATTACACTAAAACTGATACAATGATTTTAATTCACCAAATATTTTTCTTTAACTTTATATTAAATAATAAATAGTAAAAACTACAAACAACCCTTTTTATATATTTAGGTTTAAACTTTTTAAAAATGATTTACATTTTATCTTATTGGCTTTAATCTGTTAATTATATTTTACATCTTATTTGCAAGTAAAATAATTTCCTTATTTGCCCAGTAAATCATATTTCAAAGCAATCTCTGAGCTCCATTTTGATTTCTTGTTCACATAAAAATCTAAATGTAACATTTAAATATCCTGAAATGATGGTGTTGTGGACACACTTCATGTAATTGTACATAAGAAGACAGAATTCTATACTGTCCTTAACTTACATGTAAGGGATAATGTACAGCGAGCAGGTGGTTGGACCCCGACGGGCTGAGTAGGACCACGCCGCTGGATACCTAGCAACGGTCTGTTCTTCATAGCAACGGTATATTATTGAGAATTAGCAGACCTCGGAATGTTGTGATCCACCAATCAGAATCAGGTATTTAACAGGGCATGTTAATAACTGCTGCTAACTCAATAACAGAAGATGTGAGTGCATTAAAATATGAGCTCAAAGAATAAAGACGAGAATCAAACGACCTCATTAAAAAGATCTGATAAAGTCTGTTAACTTCCCACCTTTTATCACCTGTGCAGAAGTTAAAAACAAGCATCCCTCCCTCCTCCGTCATGCTGCATCATGCCTTTACATGACTGTTACTGCAGGCTGTATGTGCGTGCGTGCGTGTGTGTGTGTGTGTGTGGCTTCAGTTCCCACAAAAAGCACTCACAATGGAGGATGCCCCATCACACAAGACACTCTTTGTGTGTGAGTATCTGTGTGTGTGTGTGTGTGTGTGTGTGTGTGTGTGTGAGCGGGACACATCATCGGCTACATCATCAGCCGTCAGCATTTTAAAATGTCCAACACCACAGAAGAAGAAGAAGAAGAAGAAGAAGAAGAAGAAGAAGCTTCTTTGACACAACACTAGTTACTTTTTTTTTTTACACACACACACACACACACACAGAAACACACATGCCGCATCCCTCCTGTTACCAAACAAAGACAGAAAAGCCTTGTTAGCACCTAAGCTAACGGAGGAATCCATCAATCATCCACTTTGATGTTTTGATTAATACCCTCCCTCTCTCTCCTTCTTGTGCATGTCCATTTTAAAGGGCTGCTTCTCCTCCAGGAGACAAGGAGTAGAAGAGTCGAGGAGTGGAAGGACGAGTTAAAATTTCCCCCTCAGCAAAAAGTGCCGATCCGTGAGAGATTGAGAGAGAGAGAGAGATCTGCGCCTGTCGCCGAGGGCCCAGCTCGGCCTCAGTGTTGAATTTCGTAATGGAATGCTAACTGCTCATCCGGATCTCTCCTCCTTCTCCACCTCCTCCTGTTCCTCCTCTTATTGCAGGAAGAGGAGAGGACCAAAGACTGCAGGAATATATGGTTTATCATCAAGAAAGCTTCCACTTCTTTCTCAAACATCTAAAATGCTCTAACAGGTTGCAAAACAACACAAACCGAAGGACAAAATCCATCAAAATTACTTTAAAAGTGATGACAATGCACTTAACTATACACCATAAACTCAAGACCAAGCAGTAAAGGTGCTACAAAAGTTACTTCATGCATACAGCAAGGATACTAGAGTCATAGTACTTTAAGGTTAAAGTTAAATACCTGCTGGTTGATGCTAAGTGCTATAGAAGTTAAAGATGATGAAATAAACCTCTACGTAGAGCTACAAACACACAAAACACTCCAGGATGCAGGTAGAGTAAAGTCAAAATAAAGTTGCAGTTAGACAAAATAAATGTAGGTAGCACAGTAGCAGTTGAGGTTATCGTAAAGTGCTTTAATGTCACAATTACCAAGAGATGGTTGGATCTATCTGAGGTGTCCGACATGTTTAGCTTTTGCTAGCATCTTTAATAATCCAAATTTAGCCAACACTGTTCTCATCACTGGTCCCACTAACTTCAATTAAATATTCAGCCCTTTTAGCATCACCATCAATTTACTGTTTTAATACTTCAATCAAATCAAAGCTTCTCTGTTCAACTAGCTAATATTCATTAGAAACATTAGCTAGCTTAAAAGTGTTTGCCTGTTAGCATCATTGCTTGACAGTAGGAAATGTTAGGAAAGCTCACTCCTCCTTTTCTGATGCTCAATCCAGAGCCGCCTTTGAGCTAAATGCTCTTTGATTTAAATTAAAAATAAACTTGAACCCTTTAATTGTCTTTATTCTCATCTAGCATCTTAAAACGCAGCAGGTCTTGTAGGTTATATTTGTTGTTACTAGCTCTGCTTTCAAATATATGTAGGTGATGCAGGGTTTTCATATACAGAAGTTATTGTTAACAAACACTGTGTTTAATTGTTTTATTAGGCCCCAAATGTAAATAAATACTATTGAAATGCAAAATTAGCTACTGCTCACATTTAAGTGCCCCGAATGCACTACATACGGAGACTGTAGGGCTAAAGGTGCACTAAAAAGTTACTATAAACTCAATATTCATCACACTAAAAGTATAAAATGTGCAAAAGCGAAGTTTACTTTCGTGTTTAGAAGTAAAGTTAAAGTTCCACAGCATGAGGTGGAGAAAGGTAGAGAGCCATAGGGCGAGCACAGGGAGAGAGAGAGAGAGAGAGAGAGAGAGAGGGAGAGAGAGAGAGAAAATCCCTAGCAACCATTATCTAACCAGTTCAACCCTGAGACACAGAACTCATCATCCTCTCACACAGCCAAACCAAACCCGTCCATCAATCATTCACCCGCACACCTGATAACAAAGTCTCTCTCACTCAGTAAAAGTACATTTTTATAATTAACAGCATCCTCCGCCGTGTACCAACACGGAAAAAAACCCCGACGACGAGGCCAACGGCTAAATTAGCCGCTAAAAAGTTGATAAAGTCGACGGTTTGAGGTCGAACACAGCTTCGAGTTTATGAATAAGCAACGAGCTAACGTTTAAAATGGAAGTTAAAGCGGTGGATGATGTCGAAAGAGAGAAAAGAGAGACTAAGGAGGTGGGGGGAGGAAGGAGGAGGAGGTGGTGGATGCAACAGGCGTCACGTCGATGCTGCTGCTGTTGCTGCTGCTGCGGGGCTGCGCGTAACCGGAGACGGGGAGAAAAGTCTCCGAAACGCGGCGAAAAGTCGCCAAACATCCACAGAAAGTGAGAGACACCGAGCGGCTCGGCGGGGCTGGACGCATCGCTGCCGTGTCGGTGCACTTTCTTAATGAACAGGGGTCGGTTTCTGGCTAAATATGTCTGGGCAAGGTCACGGCAGCGGCGTCGAGCTAGCTGCTGTTAGCTAGAATGCTACCGGATGACGACCGATTCTGCCTTCAAAGTAAAACCTGACATCAGAGAGCAGTTACCAATTTTAGCAGTGTTATTAAACTAAGTCAACACTGTTGTTAAGGTCCTTGTCGACTTTGGTTTGCTTGTTATAAAGCAATACATTTACTAATATTACTGAGTAGGAATATAATCCTGTTTAGGGTGACTTTGTATCATTTATCCACTAAATGGGCTTTAACAATAGACAATGTGTACCCAAGAGACATTCCAGAACAAACACTCAAACACTCACTCAGACAGGACAATAAAGAGAAATGAGAAACCATCATAGAAACATCTCACAGAACTCAACTAGATCAGTGGGAATTATTGATGGGACAACAATATTTACTTTTACTGACAAAACTTCATGATGATAAAAACATTTGTCGAGGTCTGCAAACAAACTGGTTTCCTTGCGTCTAACATGATCCGTAGGCCAGAGCATCTCTTCAGTTCAACTGCACCTCACTGAAGTGCTGTTTGACACATATTTTGCCTATTCTGCCAAAGTAGTGACTTTAAATACTTCAATTAATGGTGTAGCTCTAATTTCTGAAATCTTACACCATCAGGTAAAATCTACATCAGTTAAGAGCAGGATAAAGCACCTATAACGTCACACAATCCACCACATCAGCATCACCTTCTGTTAATAAACCACTGAGTAACTTAAATTTAAGTTCATATTTCACCCTGCCCATCTTTATGCTAATCAACAGGTGGTTTTACTTTTAAAGCAACACCGGAAGCGGCCCTGCTAGCTGCTGCTAGCTTGTCGCGGGTGTCTGATAGCTTTACACATGGCCACTAGCAGCGAGGCTCCGACCAAAGTGCACCCGAGATATGGATGCTCGACTCCGGCGGCGAGCAGACTTTGAACCCCCTCCTGCCACCCTCCCCGCGGGGCAAAACCACCACATAACAGCCCCAAACGTGCACGCGGGGGATAAAGTTGCACCAAAAGTCGATAAAACAAGTTGTTTGTGATAATTAGCTGAAGTAGGGTGAATGAGGAAGAGACCTGGGGTTGAATTCCACCGCTTGGATGCGCATCAAACTAGGAAGCAACACGGAGAGGAGAGAAAAAACTATTATCCCTCCCTCGCCGTCTCCACATCTCAGCTTAAACTTTATCAAAACAGCTTCAACAAGTCAGAACTTTGCCCCAAAACCGACAAACATGTCAAACATCGACCACACAGCGCACACACAGCCAGAAAAGCACCAAAATACAGCGATGGAGGAGGAAAAACGCAGACTTACGCTTGACTTTGTTGGGGTTGGGCTGCTTGCGCCGAGACATCGTGGCGAGGATGATGATGGTGGTGGTGGTGGGGGCGATGATGATGATGATGAACGGCGGGGATGGTGGATGAAAAAGGGGATGAAGAAAAAAAAAAGAAGGGAGAGAGAGGCTGCAAACTTGCTCCGGAGAGGAGAGGAATCAAAATGGCGTTTCCGAAGGGATGTGCAAACTTGGACAAACTTTACTCCGGCTTCTCCTCCTCCTCCTCCTCCCCTCCCTCCTCCACCTCCTCCTCCTCTTCTGCTTCTCTTCCTCTCTCCTCTCCCGGAGGAAAAAAAAGAATAACTCGAGGACAGAAGTCGTCGAGAGGAAAATGTTGTTGAATTTTAGTTGTGTTTAGTTTTAATTCCTCTCCGGGCTCCAAACTCTGCCCTCTCTCTCTCAGCGTGTCTCGGTGTCTCTCTCCCTCTAAACCTGATAAGTAAAGCTCATCACGTGTTGTCTCTCCAGTCTCCAAGGGGACGTGGCCACCAAGCATCTCTGTCTTTACGCACACTCAGATGCACGTTACTGGATTACTTCTGCGCCTGTCTTCCCGGTAACGAGCCTGCAGCCGTGATGGAGGAGGAAATAATCACATTTTCTTCACATTAAAACAGTTAAATCATCACCTTTAATGTATCTGTCACAACTTTGTGCAACAAATATCTGAATTGATTTGACCTCTTCGACACTCAGAACGAAACTTTCCGCATGTTTAAGCCTCGCTTCAAAGTAAAATATCACTTTAAAGTTGATTCATCCACAACTTTAAGTGGACTCCATCACTCCTCTCCACTGAAGTTACTCGCTTTTCTTAAATGTCGTTTAATTATTTAACAAAAACGCGCTTTGAACGTTTTCTTTTATCGATGACGTTGAGTTTAAGGTACGAACAGATAAGAAACCATCAGCGCTGTTTGGCTTCCCTGCTCGCGGCCACACTGTGGAGGCAGCTACTGCAGCTATCGCGAGATTTGAAACAAGTAGACGCGGGTAAAGAGTGAGATATCGCGAGTTTTAGAGTGAAGAGAGGATGCCAAACGTCAGCCTTGGGGGGTTGGAAGAAACTGCTTCTGTTTCCAGGGAGGTGAGGTGAGTTAGTAATGTTTAAATTCTTTAAAATCACGAGGCCACGAGACGTTTTAAAGTTTGTCAAGAAGAAACAAGTCGTTACATTCACATAAAACGTAATTCATCAAGACCACACCTGACGTGTTTCCTGCATCTACCTGTAAGTAAAACAGTTCTTTAGTAAAACGTGCTTTTCGAGGTAAAGGAAGTCCTTTGTAAGATAGTTTGAATCTGTCTACTAGTTTCAAACTGCGGAGAGGTCATCACATCTTTCAAAGTAAAGTAAAGCTTTATTTGTAACATGAGTACGGAGAGCACTTCTTCGGCGACATTTAGAAGAACTTGTAGGCCTATTGAAGATAAATATGTGATTACTCCAAAGTGAAACACTTCGTCCATTTGTATTTAAGGTTCCACAAATTAGCAGCCCGATGAAATTCTTAACATCATTAGTTGTGGTAGTTTAGTTATTTAGTTATCTTTAACCTTTAAAAGTAAAATCCAAATTAAAGTTATTCCATCTTAAATCTTAAAAAATAAAGTCAAAAGTAAAGGCACTCCACTTTTAACCTTCATAATAAAGTCAAACGTAAATTAATTCCACCTTAAAAGTTAAAAACAAAGACAAAAGTCATTCTACCTTCAAACCTTCAAAATAAAGTTCAAACTTAAAGTAAAAAAAAGTAAAGTCAAAGTGAAGTAATTCCTCGTGGATCTGCTCTCTCACCTGACATGCACATGTTCTGTATATCTAAAATCATTGTCATGAAACGTTAAATCCTCGCTCCTCAAATCATCTGGTGAGAAAATGAAGCTAAAATATTTTACACTTTAGAAGAAAGTTCTTCTTTATCTTTTCAGACATTAAAACAATTTAAGAAACAAGACAAAGACAAACTAATGTAAAAACAACTTTAACTTGAACACTTGTGGATCAGCAGCTTCCTCCCGTGTGCAGGCGAGGAGCAGAGATGAAGAAGAGGAGTGTGGACATGAATAACTCCTCCTCCTCCTCCTCCTCCTGCAGCAGGAGCAGCTCTCTGCTCTCAGGTCGGACTCCTGACACTGAAGCTGCAGACTAAATTTAAACCTCCTGGACCCTCATTGTTAAATTTAGTGCGAGAGCGGCTCGACTCCTCGCTCGCTGCATGTGGAGCTCCTCTCCCACATTCCTGACAGCCCTCCTCCATCTCCAGATACAGACCCCTCCTCCTCCCATCATCCCCTGCTGGAGCGAGGAGCACACAGGCATCTCTCCTCCCATCACACCCCTCCTCCTCCCCTGCGGGCGGCTGCAGCAGAGCAGGAAGAGCCTCCCTGTCTGTCTCGGGCTGGTTGGGCCTGTTGCTGATGAAGGAGAGAGAGGGAGGAGGGGCTGATGGGAGGACTGGGTGTTACCAGGACTTTGGTTAGCGGCTAAATGACTTCAAACAGCGCACTCAGTTTGGTTCAGGAGGCTCTGCACCTCCTTCAGCCTGCTCTAAGGAGGAGATTGAGACGGAAAGGCTCAAAGAATCTGAAGCAATCTGGCAATAGCATTTTCTTCAGGATAAATAAAGATCTAGTTTATCTTAAAACAAAAAGGAGACAAAAATAAAAGAAGCAAAGATCTGATTAAAAAACGAGCTAAAGTGAAACTTCGGGTGCAGAAGAAGTTATAAAACAGTTTCCGTTTCATTTACAGTGAAGATGGAAATCAGGCAAATGCTTTAGTGTTAAGTTTGGAGGTGGAGTTAGGAGGGGATTAGCCTAGCTTAGCATAAAGACTGGAGGAAAAGCTTTGGGCTGAGATATTAACGACACACAAAGCAAAATAAAACCGGAAAAAGACACTGTAAGATATTACAAAGTTCTTGGTTACCTTGTAGTGAAAATAGATTTTAGTCAGGAGTAAGGAGGTGACTAGCCTAGCTTAGCATAAAGACTGGAAGCAGAGGGAAACAGCTATCCTGGCTCTTAGTAAAGTTGAAAAATATGACCCACAAATAAACGTATATTTTCTTCCCGAAAGTGACGCCTCGTCCTGCCCCACTGTGCTGTGATTGGCTAGTAATACTGTGCTGTGATTGGCTCAGAGAACCAATAGGACAAACATAGGACTTTTAGCCAGGAGATTACTTTCATGAAATTTTAACCCTAACCTGAATCTTTCTCTGAACCCGACCGAGTATTTGGTCGGTTTAAGGCACAAACACTTGTTGGTTCAGGTACAGCAACAGTTCCTGATTATTGACTCGACAGAAAGAACTTCCTGGTAGAAAGAAAGGAAACTAAAAAAGACGAAAGGTTTGTTACATCATTTGAATTTTGCACTGTTTCCAGACTTTGGTGCAACTTCTACTAAAGGTAACAGGGCGGACACTGCGGGCCCTGCTGTAACCCCTCACATCTGTGTTTTTATGCTTCCGAAAATAAGTAAAAAAGACATCACATGATTTTGACTGATGTTTTTATCACCAAATCTAAGTGTGTTTCTTTGTTATGAGTCTCCAAACATCATGAATCTGTCCACCAGCTGCATTAAGCCTCAGTAGAACCCCGGTTTAAACAAAGCCAGCTAACGCTATATTATGAAACATATATTCATTCATTCAAACCTTTATGTAAACCTCGAACGTCATTGAGGGTTCCCTCATTTGCGATACAGAAAACGACAGAATGAAAATAGTAATAATTTATGATGTGTTAAAATATATGATCAAAATCTTCTTTATTTAATGTGTGCAAATGTTAGAGGAGCTTTGAGCTGAAAGCTAACATTAACATGCTAACATTATCAGAGTGAAAAATCATAAGCGTCTGTTTAACAGTTAGAAGTTATCTTGTTCACCATGTAAGTTTAGCGTGTTAGCATGCTAATCATTATCCTGATGATAGCTGTAAACAGAAGTCAGAGGATCGCCATAGTTACTAGTTATCCTCAGGGGAGCATGAATGTGTGGACTAAATTTAATCACAATTCATCTTATTGTTAATTAATTAAACAAACAAGTTACAGCAGTTCTTCAAAGACCTGCTGTTTGTTGTATTCTTGAACTTCAGACACAGCCAGGCTAGCTGTTTCCCTCTGGTTCCAGTCTTTATGCTAAGCTATGCTAATAACTTCCCGACTGCTACAAACGGTGCATTAATGTCCCGAGTTTGAGAAAAAAAAGGTTTGTATGCGTTTTACTTTTGTACTTTTGTAGAGTATTTTTTACTCAGGTAAATCAGCTGAGCTCTTTTTCCTCCTGCAGAGTTTCACTCGTTAGTTTTCGTGTGTCACCTCTCAGAGAGCAGCAGAGTCGAACCTCCTGATGTGAAGACAAGAGTGTGATAGAGAAGCAGGGCATGAACAGATCTGTGTGTACTGTTGACATATGAAATACAGGCGACAGAGACTGCAGGAGCCTCCACTTCATTACGGACACACAGTGAGAGAGAGAGAGAGAGAGAAAAGCAGCTAACAGCATTACATCACTAATCCAATCACTGCTTTTCACCTCAACCGGCCACTTTTCAATTCAAATTAATCCATTCAGATACACAGAGCCCATCCCAACAGCCCCTGTGGAAATGTCCATGTTTAGAGTAAAAAGCTTCTTGAAAAATGAAAGGATTTAACACGCTGACCAAAGGAAGCTGTTCAACAGAATCAACATCCCACTTGATATCAAAGTTACCATGAATTACAGATGCACCTTGCTAACCAAGCTAGCGCTAGCATTATCTCAAGGTTCACGGTTCTTTATTGTCACATGTAGTTGCAGCAGGTACAAACACAGTGAAATTAATTTGCACAGTCGGTAAGCAGTAACAACCGCACCGTCGTGAGAATGTATCTCAACTAAATATGGTCACTAAAACAACAGGATAGCATGTGTTTGGACTGTGGGAGGAAGCCGGAGTACCGGGAGGGAACCACGCATGCACGGGGAGAACATGCAGACTCCACACAGAAAGGCCCACTACGTCTGAACTGGGACTCGAACCAGGAACCTTCTAGCTGTGAGGTGACAGAGCTAACCACTGCACCACTGCGGCCCCTACCCCATTTCAAAACACGCTAATTAAAATTAATGTGCTAGCATTGTCATTGTGAGCATGTTAGCATGCAGCAATTAATACTGCTCTTCAGTAGATGCAACCTTACAGAGATGCTAACATGTCTGCAGTCTTTGATCTTTGATTATCACCTGAATAAAAGTTGTTCACCTTTATGTGGAGCAGCTTTTTTCTTAGACTGTAGATTTCTCAGACTCGGTGGAGCTTTCTTAAAAACGTGCATGAAATGCTTCTTGTTCTGGCTGCTTGGTGTGTTTTGTTATTTGGTGACAAAGTTTGCAATTGTTCATAATCTGCTGATAACTACAATCTTATTTCATCAGGAGCCATGTGCTAACTCTGTGATCACTTATAAATATTAACTCAGATTCAAACAAATACAACTTGAGTTATTTTACTAAGTTTAAACTCAAAGATGTGTTTGGTCGCTTTGATGCAAAAAGGGACAAAAAAAGAGAAAAGAAATGTGCAGAAAAAAGTTTCCTTTTAGCATCCCGGCCTGCAAACCAGAGACGCAGGAGAGAGAGTGTGATGTTATTTATTGGACTGTAACCTTGGAGCCGTTGCTGAGGAACGAACCATCGGTAACAAAAGGGTGGATTCATCCATTCATCCAGCGGAGAGGAGGAGGAGGAGGAGGAGGAGGAGGAGGAGGAGGAGGAGGAGGAGGAGGAGGAGGAGAAGCATCCCCAAACTAGCCGGAGAGAGGAGATCTGAGCCGGAGGGTTTCCCAACACCGAGCGAGTTGACACAGTTGTTATTGATGAAACTTTACACACTCCTCCTCCTCCTCCTCCTCCTCCTCCTCCTTCATTGGAGCGTTGTCCGGACAGGCAGGCAGTCACATGAAGCCAACACCTGTCGACAGTGTGGGGGGATGACGAGCACATGCTGCTCCAACCAGCTTCAACAACACATGCTCCCCTCTTCTCCTCGTCCTCTGCAGCCATGTTTTCTTTTCTCGCAGCAGCAAACATGTTTAAAAAGCTGCAGCTACAACATGTGCTTCAGCCGGAGCTGCAGCAGAGAGGATGGTGGGGTGGGGGAGCAGAGAAGGAGCGAGGGAGGAGGGAGGAGGGAGGAGGGAGGAGGGAGGAGGGAGAGAAAAACCGGTTTCCAATAGTGACGGATGATTTGTAGGTAACAGTTGTTTGCCTTGCAGCCTGAGGCCTGCCCCGCTCTGCCACAGACACACACAGTTTGGAGCATGCAGCCTGAGTGCAGCAGAGACTCAAAAGCAGCTGAAATTTAAATTAAATCCACAGTTTGTTTGTTTTTACGACTTTTTAACACTCAAACATTTCTGATGCAAAAGTGGAATGACATCTGTAACTTCCTCTAAGCAGTAATAAAGATGTTTTCTGTCTTAGGCTTGGTTCCTCATGAGTAATGACTGACAGTCTGAGAGGGAGCAGGAAGTGATGCTTTTGTCTGCCATTTTTGTAGTTTTAAACATTGCTATTGAAGCGTGCATGTCACATTGGAAGGATTTGGCTGTTGGGCACATTTTTTCACTAATATTCTTGATTTAATGAAAGGTCATGTACACAGCGTATTCTGTTTCCAAACTAGAGCTTATGCTGAACGCAGCATTTTGTGATTAAAGGGGGAAACACACCAGACTCCATGTAAAATAACACTAATTTTACCTGGCAGAACATGGGAGCTGCTGATCTACTGCTGTCTTGTTCGGTTAGTGTTTTGTACTGTATTATGTTTAAATGGTTGGTTTGGATCCAACACAATATGTGTGTGACACAAAATAACTAAAACAAACCAACGGTTTTAAGCAACGATCAACAAACAACTCCTGTGTGCTGTGAGGTAAAATCCCTGTTTTTATGAATGGAGTCTGGTGTGTCTGCAGAGAGCGATGTAACGGCTGTTTGTGGTTAAAACAATCATCTTCCTCTGTAACAAAAAGGTCTATCTCTGTAGGGATCCTTTCTGTCATGTTGTCACACACTTAGAAGACATAATATAACATAATATTTGAAGGGCATATATGATCAGGAAGCAGTTATATTTAGCTAAACACTGACAGAGACTGTGCTGCTGCACGAAGAATACTTTGACTTTTAATACTTGTGTGAATGAAGATGTGTTTGAAACAGTCTTGCAGAGGTGAAGAAGTGTTCAGATCCTCGTAAAAGTACTGATACCACACCGTGACAGTGCTCCAATACAAGGTATAGAAAAACACACGTGTGTGTGTGTGTGTGTGTGTGTGTGTGTGTGTGTGTGTGTGTGTGTGTGTGTGTGTGTGTGTGTGTGTGTGTGTGTGCGTGTGCCTGCGTGCCTGCGTGCGTGCGTGCGTGTGTGTGTGTTGGACTGATGTGGTATCTGGACCGACCAGTTTTGTGATGCTGATACTTTAGATACAGTAACCATGACAGCGACTCACCTGTTGCTGTCAGGAGGTGGGGGATGGGAGTGTTGACAAGTGCGCGCGCACACACACGCACACACACACAAAAGGAGTAGAAATTCCTCTATGATCAATTTTACTTAACAAAAAGTCTTCGATATTAAATGTTTTTTTATAAAAGAACAAATTGAATTGCTCTTTCATTTTATTGCCCACTTTTGCTGTTTTTTATTTAAGAAAATAAAAGTCTCATTGGGGTCAATATAAGTGTTTTTTTTCTTAAGTTAAAGTGAAAGTGTCACGTCATGTTTTATGTCACCATTATCACTAAAGTGTAATAGGATGTTGTAGCAGGTCTGCAGTACATTAATTATATCAGAGTTAAACATTAAACTTAAAACATTTTAAACTTTCATATTTTCTGTGTAAAACTTTAATTTGTTATATTACCTTGTGAAATGTAGTCAGATAGAAGTATCTTGACAGCTTGAACACAAGTTTTTAAAATGATCCATTCATTAAGTTAATTAGACTTTAAGTCATTTTTGTAACGAAACAATAAATTACACATTAAATATTATAAAATAGAAAAACTGGATACTAAATATGAAAAGTGTAAAAGTTTTATTGGTGTTCTTTTTATTATTAACAGGCCTGTTTAAGTTATGTTGTATCATAATATAATATTTATATGATTTTCTAAATATGAGTTTTATCTTTATCTTGTTTGTCTTTATTCAAACATTATTTAAATCTCTTCCTGTAAACACTCACAGTGTGTCTTAATAAAAGAAGTAACTTCACTCAGTCCTCAAAGAAATTTGATGTAAGTCGTCCCACTGAATTAACAGCAACTGATTATTGTTATACTTACTTTTAATTTTGAGTGATACTAATGTTTG
This sequence comes from Semicossyphus pulcher, assembly GCF_022749685.1. Taxonomy (NCBI): domain Eukaryota; kingdom Metazoa; phylum Chordata; class Actinopteri; order Labriformes; family Labridae; genus Semicossyphus; species Semicossyphus pulcher. The sequence goes on from NW_027211691.1 coordinate 25,533,166, forward strand.
TAACACTTTAACTTGTAATCGATCACAGTTAGTTACGTTAACTCATTTAGTCTAAGGAGTGCGGCAGCTAGCGGTAGCTGGCAGCCTACGGTAACGTTGATTGTTGTGAAGGTGCCGGCTGCAATGACGATCATGACGGTGCATGTCAAACTGAAAAAAACATTTATAATTTTATATTAAAAAAATTATACATAAAAATATAAATATAAAATATTTGCAGCAACTAAATCCAATGTAATGAGGTGTGTCTTATTTGTCAAAGACACCTGACACTGATCTGAGGACACTGGGTCACATGACATGGAAGCTACTGAAAAAAAAACTATAAATGTTTCTATAAAAAGATGAAAAAAACGTATTAAAAGTGCGTCTTATACACCGAATGTTATCGTATGTGTTTTGTGTTGATAAAAGGTTAAAGGTCGTCGTTTCCTCAGTTGAAATGAGTCGACACAGCAGAGTTTGAAGTTGAGATAAACTACTGAACTAAGTTCATCTTAGTCGTTCAGAATACTCATTTTAAGTTCAACACACTGAGTGGAATGTGTCCTGTTTACTTCATTTAGTTAAGTGACCTCAACAATAAATAAAGAGTTGGTGTCCTCAGATGGTTTGAGGTGAACTAACTGATCAGGTTTTACAGTGTACTTGGACACATTAAGGTCTCACATCTTTAAAAAGTGCAGCTTATGTTACACATGTTCATTCTAAACACATCATCGTGTCACATGACTCGACACAGTTCAGTTCTTTTACTTACTCTTCCCGAGGTCATCGGTTTGGGAAAAGTTAACTTAACTTTTACAGTTTACAGTGTGCATAAAATTTGGACCAAGAATTAGAAGTGAAATACTATAAACAGGCTATAAAACAACCATCACACTCTTTAAAACAACGTAACATTATTTGACACAAAGAGATATTTGGGTTTAAATTGTAGTTTGTAACTGTAGATAAATGTAAAGATAATTTCAGAGCGCTCAGGTCTGCAACTTAAAAAGGGCAGAGAGCGGTGGATAGAAGGCTGCTGGCTCCCTCTAGTGGTGAAAAAACTGAACAGCGCCACAGACAATGAAAATAAAGAACAAGGTGACAAACAGGACAATACCCAGGTATGAAAGCCTATATAATACTAAAAAAACACCAACAAATAAAAGAGTATATATGATATAAAAAAAAGACATGATCATTAAAATAATTGTGACATTGTGTGAGTGAAAGTGTTTTGGGGGAAATCTATTACAGCGCATGTGTTTGTGTGATGGTGGAGGGAGTTGAGTCAAATCTTTAATGCTCACGACTTTAGTGGAAGACGTGTTCAGAATGATGTTACTCAAGTATTGTACTTACATACAACTATGACTTGGTTGCACTTGTATTTGTACATTATAATTTATACTTTACTTTTATACGAGACTTTTGTTACTTTGAGTACATTTTTTTCTGATCATACTTTTATTTTAATTATATTTTAAGTTATATTTTGAATTCAGGTTTTTGTTATACTTGACTTGGAGTATTGTTAGACCTTTATTATTATTATTTACTTATTTTTCATTGTAACTCCCATTTAAAAATATGTTTTCATAATTTAAATACAGAGGATTAGGTTGCATCTGATGAAGTCTTTTTATCAATGACATTGATACATTTCAAAATAAAAGTCAGTGACACCCTCAGTGGTTTGAATATGCTTTTATTGTTAGCAGAAAGGTTCAGCAGTAAAACGTGTATTAAAGAAGCAAAGAAAAGAAAAGAAACATTCGTTTGCTTTAAAATCGTCATGAAACAGATTTCATATCCAGACAGAGAGGAGGCTGAAAACTGGAGCTGAACGATGGCGGCGTTATTGACTGGAAGTTGATTTATGATTGATTAATTTGTCACATATATTCTGGAGGTGTTGCTGTCGCTGTGTTTAACTCACTGATTTCTGCTCAAACATTTTAAATATCACCATGAAAAAGTTTATTATAATTTCTTTATTGACCAAGCTGTAAGAATGTTGATTTAGACTTTAGGTTAGGTCGGTAAACTCGTCAATATTAAATTATGAGCAGATTTCTCATTTTTAAACTCTTTAAACTTTAAATTTATAGACAGCGTTGAATTGACATAGATTCCTGAACGGATACGTTTGTTTGTTTTTAGCTGTATTTTAATCCAATGTGTCTGACATAATTAAATGTATTATATCATCAGCAGGAACATTTTCACACACTATAAATGTGAGTTGGATTTAATCTGAATTTAAATATTTGTAGGTGTAAACATTCTCAATGTTTGTGTTTAAAGTGGAACTAAAAGCATATTGTTTTTTATTATTTTCTTTATGTTTTTCATGGTGCAAAATATGGATTCTACTGACCTCAGATCAGTGTATTAAAAATACAATTCTCCAATTTCTCGAATTTGCATTAAAAAAAGCCAATTTAAATCTCCTTAAAGGGACTTGGCATTTAAAAATTAAATCCAAACTAAACCAGCTAAATGTTGCTCATTTAATGTACGACGCACAAACCTCCCTGATCTGTAGGCAAGTTTTAAAAAATTTTGTTAAAAAAATCCTGTAAATGTAAATGAAGCCAGAGAATCATCAAAGAGGCCTTTGCATAGGCATGTTGGCTCCGCCCACACAATTTTAAGCTGCTGCGATTGGTTGAATGACCAGGTCAACCTCTCCAAACACCTGAGAAAACACAACAGGGCATCAGTGGACATGCTAAAGCTAGCTTTGCCAAAACTATGATATAATTTGATCAGCATGCTAAAATACGTTTTTAAACAAGAAAATAAAACAAAATATTGAAATAACATTGTAAAGAAACAGCTACTGGGTCTTATGCTAATGTTAGCATGATCACAGTTTGTATGCTCAAATGCTAATTTTTAGTTTGTTCATCTTTGCCTTGAGCTGAGTGCTCAGTTTAGCACATTACACTAGCATGGCTACAGTTAGCATTTTAACATGCATGTTAATTTTAAAGAATATTGCCATGCTAATGTTTAGCATTTAACCCTTCACAGACTGGGCTTTGTGCTGTGAATGCTAATCTCCCCACGTGTCAACATGCAAGGTATGTTTGCTTACAAACAACAGTTTTTTGGATGTTAATAAAGCTATTAGCAAACACATGAACATGCTAAGTGTGCATATTTCTATCTTATATTATTGTATTTATGAACATTCTGTTTAACAGGTGTCTGTGCTGATGTGAACAGAATTCTGAAATTAGAATATTACAGCAACATGCCTCCAGTTAGCATGCTGCTCTAACATGCATGTTAGCATGTAACATGCATGTTACATATTGGAACATGTTAGCAGAGTAATGTTCAGTGAAAGGTGACTTGAATGCTAATGTTTAAATTGGGTATGCTAACATGCTATCACTATGCATTTCTATCCAATGTTGTTTCTTTTTGTAGAAATGTTTAAATGTTTTGTAATGTTTAGTAGCTTTGAGATAAATTCCCAATAAAGCATAAAACATTAGCCTACAATTAGCACATTTTCTTTACAGTTAATGCTAATATCATCACACATAAACATGCATTTTATTCTTTTAACATCTAAAAAATGTGGGAAATACTGTCAGCCTGTTAGCAAGAATGCTACAGTAAATCATGCTAACATCTGTAAACATTTCCATAATGTTGTGTTATGTAGCTGTGCGTTGACCTTAATGCTAACAGTAACATCAACAGTTAGCATTTAAATTTCAATGTTAAGAGTTATTGCTTCACAGCTAATGCTAATGTTAGCACATTTCAACAGTCATGTTATGATTATAAACATCCAACAATTGCAAGCTATTATTGAGCAGTGTAAGGCATGTTAGCGAGGACTTTCAAGCTAGGCGTCCTCACATGCTATCTGTTTGTGTTTCTATCATTTGTCTTTTATATCTGGGGAAAATTTCATCCATTAATGACTTCACTTAAAAAGGTTTCAAAAGACATTAATATGAACGCAGGAAGCTGGTGAGGTTACCTGGTGGAGGTTGGTGCAGTCCATCACGGCCACAAGGCGACGCTGTCCATCCAACCGAGGGATGAACGACTCGTTCCAGGAGATTGAAGCCTGAGGATTGATGACGCTGAAACACACACACACACACACACACATAAAAGCATAAACACAGAGTTTACAGTAAGAGCAACACCTGTAACATGCCATCAGAGGCGTGTGCACCTGTAGAAACGAGTCTTGAAGCTCATGAGTCCGGGCCCCTCCATGCACAGGTTCACGTTCTGCAGGGGGAAGTTGAAGGGGTTGGTGAAGGAGACGTTGACAAACATCTCCCGCTGCACATGAGGCGGCCCGCTCACCTGCAGACGCAGACAGTACAGAGGATCGATGTGTCAGTGAGGTTAAAACATTATCAGGAAGTTGTATTCTTATATTTCTGTTGAGAAAAGATATTTCCAATGCACCTATAGACACACAATAAAACCGTTAATAATAAAACAGCAACTACAACACTGTTATTTACTCGCTGCCAGTGTTCAGATATCATCTCGGATTTCTGGAGGCGTGCAGGGATGTGTTAACTGTTGTGGGTATAGTCAGGTGGTCTGGGTTTAACTTCCTCCTCTCTGCTAGCATTAGCTCAATAAACATTAGCTCCCTGCTCTCTTATTGGCAAAGAGCTCCAGGGACTGACATGCCAGCGGTTGACTCTGATGATCCACAAGTTATTGTTCTTTTTGGTGGATTTATAAAGACACTCGAAATGTCCTCTTTTTGCCTTTTTTTTTTTGTTGCGCGCCTGTTTGCAACAAGCATGAGGTCATGACTCGAGACCTTAGCGTAAGGCCTTAACAGATGTGTAAAATGTGAGCGAGCCACACATGAACAGTTTTGTTCCTGTAGTGTGTGCAGAGCAACGATCTGACCCAAACAGCACACCACACACTAACACATTAATTCAGCAACAACCAGAGTCCGACTCTCACAGCTGGAAATCTCACCAAATCTCTGGCGCTCAAACGAGACTTTAGAGTAAACAAACATGGCGGCCGACGGGCAGGAAGAAGTGGTGATGATAGTTTTTGGACTTTTTACTGAAAATTCAGGAAGAAAAAAGAACAAACTGAGGATGAAGAGGTGGAGACGGCGTCAACACGGGCTGGACGTGTTACTTTATGCTGCACGTTTTGTCGCCATGGCTGCGGTTGTTGTGCTTCCTTCTTCTGTCAGCTTGTTTCCTGATTGGCTATCGTTTGGTTCCACATGACGATCCACAGAGAACGTGCTCGACTGTCCTCGGGGTTCCCCCCACACACTACAGAATATCAGATCATAAATACTGAACATGATTTGAAATCTGTGCTGCCACAACATTCTTCTGCAGATCGGAGGAAGTAAAATAACTAAATAAAGTAGATCAATTAAATGTAGGTATTTGTATTCATAACTATGACTGTGCAGGTCCTCTACCGTCAGCCAGGGGGCGCTGCAGGACTCTCCGCACCTCTACTTCCCGCAGTCTAAATATTAGTGAGGATGAGTTTCACTGGCAGGTCGTTCTTGTAACTCCAGGTGATGTTCATGCCTTCAGACCACCAGGACATCAACGCTTTTCTTAATGATTTGAGTGTGTGTGTGTGTGTGTGTGTGTGTGTGTGTGTGTGTGTGCGCGTGTGTATTTTACCGTCATGGTGAGGCCCGGGGTCTGCAGGTAGAGCACCTTGATGGCGGTCAGTGATTGGTCGTCAGCCTGACCGGTCACCACAAAGTGCAGACAGAGCTGAGAGCCCAGGTGAGGCAGGTACTCTTGAGCCGTGACTTTCAGCATCACACGCTCCGCTGCAACACACGCACACACACACGCACACACACACACACACGCACACACACACACACACACACACGCACACACACACACACACAGGAAGATATCCTTATTGTTACAGAGTTTATCTCTTCAAACAGTGATGCACAAGTCTCCTCTGCTGTGTCTCACTCTGCTGGGGGGGCACGGTGACGGTGAAGTCCTGGTCTTTGAAGTGATTGGACGTGACTCCGGTGTAGAAGATGACCGACCCGGCCAAGTGAGCTTGGACCGTTCTGGGGAGTTCACCCTGGTTCTGGAAGTCCACGACCAGGTTCACGTCCTGAGACAGCTGCACCTGGAGGGACGGATGGAGGGATGGAGCTTAAGGTTAGCTGTTGGATCAGGTTACAGAGTTTGTCAGTCGTAAGTTACAAAATCAAAGCCAGATGAATGAATGAATGGATACGTAGATGGAGCTTCGAAAATCAGGTGAGTAGACAGGTGTGTTACCTGCGCGGCGGTGATGGTGACGGCCATCTGAGGCTCAGACAGCTCAGAGTGATCCCTCTCACAGCCGTACTCCTCCGCCCGGGCCATCGTCCTCTCGTCCTCTGAACTACCTGAGCGCAGATAAACCAGGTGAGACTGGGTCGAGCTTCTGCTCATCAAGCTCCAATCAGATCCTTTTATTATTTAAAGTATGACTCTGTGTGTGTTACCTTCATGGAACTTGTAGGTGTTCGTGATGTCCGAAGGAGCATTGCTGCCCACAGCCTTGGTGCAAATCGCCTGTCCGACGTGGGTCTTGTCCACCCTGAACGGACTCAGAGTCCCGTAACGATCCCGCTTGTGGAAAACCACGTCACTGTTCACCTGCAGAGGGAGGAGAAAACTTTATCGAATTATATAGAATTAAAAATGATCAGTCAGAGAGGATGATCAGCAGAAACACGTCTGAAACATCATTTAAATTAAGCTTAACATGATAAACACGTTCATGGAGAAAGTTTACTTTCTGTGTCAATAAAGACGTGTCTGTTTAATATCTGATTCAGTATTTAAAGTACCGAACATACAATAATATCTGGACAGTAGACTTTATCACACAGACTTATAAACAGTGAGCATGTTAACAGCAGGACTGTGTTGGATGTTTTCTGACAAAGACAAAAAAGACTTGACAGTGATAATATGGGTATAATTATATGCAGTATATGAAACTGATCCTTATCCTTGTTATCGCCATGATAGACGTCACAAATCTGCACAGTGACAAACAGAAGAAATATGAGCATAATTCTCCTCTGAGGCCTTTTCTTGTGAAAGTGTTTATATTTTTACTGAACTACATTTGAGAGGCAAAAAAAGACTTTTTATTTTAATACAGAACGTAACAAGCTAGCCAGCAGGATATTAATAAATGTACACAATAAAATAAGTTATAAAGTAGTTAAAATAAACACTACACATACCAGCTGTAACCTTAAAGTCATTAATGCATTAATACCTCTAATCCAATGATATAATATGAACTAATCTGAGAATACTTGTGTGGTTTAAAATGAATGTTCCTGTTAACCGTTACAAACTGACCTCAGCGAAGATGAACCCGCAGTCGAACGGGTGACAGATCAGACCTTCCTTGATGGCGGCGACTGACGATGGACCGCAGCGAAAATGTCCTGAAAACCAAAAACACAGAATCAAATGAAGCTCCACCTGGTTATTATTCTGTCCATCCCTCTCCTTCTCCTGCCGGTCTGTCTGTCCGTCCTACCATCGCTGGTCTCCTGCGGCGTGGCGTCCACCACCTGCCAGCCTCCCAGGCCGGGCGGGAGGTCGGGACGCATCAGACACACCTCGTTCCAGCAGTGGTAGTTCCTACACAGAAAAGTAAATCAGTAAAACATGAATTAGTTCAGTTGTAAGGCCTTAATTTGTTCATCATTAGGCTGAAGCGTGAAGGACAGATACAGTATTTAAGATGATTTATTTTCTTTTTTATTATTTTATTTATTTTGTTTTTTATTTACTCAAGTACTGCAGTGAGGTACACGTTTGAGGTACTTTAGTTGAGTATTTTCATGTTCTGCTACTTTATACTTATATAAAGATTATATAAGATTCAGAAACAAATATTTTATTTCGCTGCATTTATTTAATGAAGTTACTTCGTAGCTAGGCTAGTTAGCTTTAGCTCGGACTTTTAGCTCGGACTAATTATCCTTCTATGATTTTGTTTATTTAGGGTTAAGCTAAAGCGCTATATATGTGGGATAAAAACATGTAAGACCATCAAAATATACTTGTTAATCATAAGTAACACTTCCTTCTGCTAACGGTATCTTTAGCCTTCTCACCAGCTAGCTTAAATTAGCAGTGCGGAGTAGCTAACAGACGTTTAAAAGTAGGAAATGTAGTAAAAGACAGAAACTGCTTCTTGTTTCAATCATAAATTTGTAAAAAAAAAAATAAAAATAAAAAACAAACAGGAGACATAGAAAAACTCTGAACGGCCCAGTTTCTTGTCAGTCGGTCTATCAGCAGATACGACTGGAAGTTACTCGTACGAACCAGATGGAGTCCCGGGTGTGGCGTCTGTCCGGCGTGCCATCAGCCTTGAAGATGAGGTCGGTCTTCAGGTTGCCCGTGTTGTCGTGAGCTGAACTGAAGTTGGTGATGACCCTCGCTGGGATGCCGAGGCAACGCAGGACTGCAGGGATATGAAATATTTAAATGCGTTTACTGCATGCAGCTACATACAAAAGGACTGTTTGTTGTCTCTCTGTGGTTATGCGTCTCTTTGCCATCTCTTTGTCGTCTGGTCATTTGGATCTCTTTAAAGTCTTCTTGTGTCTCTGTGTTTTGTGGATCTTTGTGGTTTGGCATTCCTGTTGTTGTGTCGTGTCTCATTGTAGTCATCTTTTATCACATTTTATGGTTGCATGTATTTGTAGTTTGTGTCTGTATATTTGTCTAAGTCTATGAAGCATGTGTTGCGTTGTGTCCATGTGCATCTCTGGGTTGTTTTGTGTCTTACTTTTCATTTTTTGGTTGGAGTCTCTTTGATGTTATCGATCAATGCTTTAAATTATCTGAGAGGTTTGACAGGGAAGCAGCAGTCTGAAAGTGTAACACAGTGACAGTGTTGAAGCGCTCTTACAGGTGTTGAAGACTCCAGCGAACACCCAGCACTGGGCGAAGCAGACAGGGATGCCGGTGTTGGCGTACTGCAGCAGGATCTTGATGCTGCCCGTCCAAGAGGTCGGAGCTGTGCCCATGGAGTAATCATCACTCCAGTTTCCAACCAACACGCCGTTATCATCCTGAGAGTTCAGCTGAGGGAAGAGGAAGGCCAAAGGTCAGCGAGCCTCTGGGACTAACACAAATATAATTTAACAGCAGCAGCAGAAAGCAGGAGCGTTTCTCATTTTAGCCTCAGCTTCTTGGGCTCACTTCTATATTATTAAACTTGGAATAACTTGAATAAGTTTGAGTAACATTTCGAGGGATTAACAGGTAAATAATTCTCCTGCTATGCACAAAAACGGAACTGATTTCCTGAGTTTCAAGATGCAGTACATCACATACAACCTCCATCATGTACAGGTCTGAGCTATAGGCTACTACGCAAGCTGATAGTGTTGTGATGGCTCTTCATACCATGATGTGCACGAGCTAGCATGTCATGATGTTTAGCACATTGTTTTATAATGCCAGCTGTGTAACAAAAAAAAGAATTAGCCTAACATTTTGCATGCTTGTGCTAGCAAGGTAAAAGTTTGTTGTAACCATTCTTTGATCTGTCAGTTCAAAATGCCAAATCTCGCAAATTAGCATGCCTACGTTAGATTTAATCTAATTGCTAATGCTAAGGCTGAAGCTAACAGGAACTTAGCGGTATCTTGTCAAGACGTGAAATGTTTGAACTCCTGGTGGCGCTAGATGAAGACTCAGGTAATCATGAATATCTGAACCAACATTTTTTAAACAACCAAGCGATAGTTTCTGAGATATTTTACTCTGGAACAAAAAACTAGACTGATGGAAAAATCTAGTCTAAAAAAATGTTAAATGTAGCTTTGGTCTGTCTGAAAAAGTTCTGTAGATACTCAAACAGTTGAATTAAAGTAAAGCTGGTAAATGAGTGTTTTGCAGTCGTTATTCTCACCATGGCGGATCCCTTCCTGACCAGTTTGATGGCGTTTCCTCGGTTGTAGATCGGCATCCGAGACGCATCCAGGATGTAAATACAGGCGTCCAAAATACCGCGCTCAAACTGCAGGGAGAGGATACGTTAACTTAAAGTCTTTATGTGTGTTGTGATGCGTGTGTATTTGTCGTACCTGTCCATACACCCAGTTGCGGTGTGTCACAGCTCCAGCCGAACCCTGATAGATCACGCCGCAGTCGTTCAGGACGTACTCCCTCCGTTCTTGTTCGTCAGGAAGAAACACGATGTCCTCTGCATAGAGGACACAGTTCAGACACACAGGGAGGGAGAACTTAAGTCATAAAATTCTGTTAAACATTAAGGCATTAAATATACTTGAACTTAATGCTCAGGGTAATTCCAGTGCTTTAAAACTTTGGCCCGTATTTTTTTTAAATACTTTTGGGTCCAAAGATACTGGAACTTAACACCCAGAGGCACTAAAACTCATCGTCTCTCTCTGCGCCACTAGGGGGCAGTAGATGCTCTGTGGTTGTTCGTACCTGGACACCAGGCGTTGAACAGCAGGTACATGTCAGTCATGGTGTCCCTCTTGGTGCGCTGAAGGCCATTTCCTGTCACAACGGCCACGTAGGTTCGGAACTTTCCCACGATGGCGTCCGCAGTTGGAGTGATTCCTACGACCACAGACTCAGCCTGCATCTCCAGGATCCGACCCGACCACGGGCCACCACGACGGGAGGTGCAGGTCACCACCACCAATGTGCCCTTACTGGGAGAAGGGTTGGAGCCTTGAGGAGGAGAAGGAGGATTAATGAAGGAAAGGAGGAATAGAGAAGGGGAGAAGACGAGGAGAAAAAAGGGGACATATAAGAGGAAACAAGGAAAGGAAAACAGACGGTAGGAGAGGTAATGAGACAGGAATAGGAAACAAGTATATGATATAAGGCAAGGAGACAGGGATAATGGGAGGAAACAAGAAGGGGAGAGGAAACAAGGAGTGTAGACAAAAGGTAGAAACAAGAAGAGGAGAAAAAATGGATTAGGAAGGCAGGGGAGGAGACAAAGAAGGGTGACAAGAAGGGAGGAGGAGCAAAGACACAAGGAGGTGGGGATAAAACAAGAAAGTGAGATGTTGAAAGGAGTCGAGGAGAGCAGACAAGAGGTAGAGAGGAGAGGAAACAAGGACAGGAGAGGACGCAAGGAGAAGAAATGAGTGGAGTAAAGGAGACAACAGTAAAAAAGAAGATGAGACAAGGAGGGGAGACGAGGAGAGGATACAAGGACAGGAAACGAAGACAAGAGAGGAAACGAAGAGAGGATACAAGGACAGGAAACGAAGACAGGAGAGGAAACGAGGAGAGGATACAAGGACAGAAAACGAAGACAGGAGAGGAAACAAGGAGAGGAAATGAAGACAGGAGAGGAAACAAGGAGAGGATACAAGGACAGGAAACGAAGACAGGAGAGGAAACGAGGAGAGGATACAAGGACAGAAAACGAAGACAGGAGAGGAAACAAGGAGAGGAAATGAAGACAGGAGAGGAAACAAGGAGAGGATACAAGGACAGGAAACGAAGACAAGAAATTAAAATGTTTGAAATTATTTGTGGAATTTCAGACATTTTTATTTAATTGAGCTGAGGCCAAATATGTCTGAACATCTGTCAGACAGAGCAGCTGTGTGTGTGTGTGTGTGTGTGTGTGTGTGTGTGTGTTGTCTAATGACAGAGCCATGGGGAGTGTGTTTCTGTGTGTGTGTTTGTGTGTAATTAGCCAGCTGAATGAATGTGAAGCTGCCTAATGAACTGACAGTCGTCTAATTGTTTTGCAGACGACTGTTAACGAACATCTTTTCATCAGCTAATTAGTTAACGAGGGAGCGTTAACTGTCGGTCTCAGGTGGGCCAGGCCGAGGCTACTGAGCGTGCTCCGTAACAGAACCCCCCCCTCAGTGTATTTGTCAATGAAACAGACTGAAGCTGTTTAGTTTACTGGGAAAATGTGGATTAAATTAATTAATTAATAATTCAAGACATGAAAAAGAGATCCGAATGAGTCCTCTAACGATGCTTTCAAAGTCATACCAGGAAAGCTGCTTCTCCGTATCCCAGTCCTCATCTCAAACCTCACACAAGCCCTCATCCTGATGTTGTTCAAGATCTGTCCTCATCTTGATCCCATCCCGATCACAAGTCTTCCCCTAATCCTTATCTAGATCTTTATTCCGCTCACTATTCTTAACCTTATTCCTATCCCCATCCTAAACCTGATCCTTATTCCCATCCCAATCCGCACCTTATCGTGCTTCTGCTCATGATCCCTATTCTTATTCCAGTCCTCATCCACATCCCGATCCTACATATCTCAATCTTATCCTGATACACCAATACGAAACCTGATCCCTATTCAGATTCTTTTCCCTATCCCTATCACCACCCTTATCCATTACTATTCCTGTCCTTATCTTGATCCCAATCTCAATCATTGGCTTAATGTTCAATCAGATCCCTATCCTGAGCCTTAGTCCTTTCCCAATCCTAATCCTAATCCGGACCTTATCTTGCTACGTATCTCAATCTCAACCTGATCCCTATTCTTATCCCTATTTCAATGCTCACTACGATCCCTGTACTGATCCAGATCTCCATCCCGATCCCTATTCCAATACTTATCCCAATACCCTAATCCTGGTTCCTATCCCGATCCTTATCTAATACTCATCCCAGTCCGATCCTGATCCCCTTTCTGACCCAGGTCCCAAAGCTCCGTCCTCCTCCCGATACTGATCCGGATCGTTATCCTGATCCCTGTCCCAGCTCTAGTTTCAGCACTTTTATTTTGAAAGTTGCTCCAAGTTTGGAGTAAATAAAAGCCAGATTTGTTTAAAAAAAATGGGAGATGAAATCAGGATTCAAACTCACCGATCAGGAACTCGATCTGGAAGTCGTCTCCTTGGGTCAAAGGTCGGCTGAAGCTGATTCTTATGACGAACTCCTGACCACGGCGGACCACCAAGTTCTGGATGTCGTAGAAGGTGGTGCGGTGGTCGGGTTTGTTTATTGGCTGACACATGTCGACGTTTTGCACCGACAGAGGAGCTGAGCGGGGGAATTAAAGGGACAGTACACCATGTTTACATGTTATTGATCATCATTTAGATTATGTTGATTTCTGTGCATGATAAACAAATTCATTAAAGGGATCTCACCGCCCACAGGTGCGTGTCCTCTGGGAGTGGCCTCCTCGTCAAAAGGTTCAAATTCCGGGAAATCATTTTCATCATTCACAAGGTTGGAGGTCGGCACCTAAAGATCAATAAAAAATCAACAAAAATAAAACAGTACATGATGATGCCTTAACAAATAACAGTAATGTTTTGCTCTCAGTGATACAGTACCGGCTCACTGTAGCGCCCTCTGTAGGTGTTTGATTCGCTGGCTTGATTAGGCATGATGGTGGAAAAGTTTTCACTGACGTCACTGCGAAGAAAGAAGTTTAAATATTTAAATACAAAACAGAAAGAAATGAGTCCCAAAACAAAAGATAATACACATATATATATAAATGTTAAGAATATTATAAAAATGATCGCCTCCCCCTGCTGGCCATTAGAGAGAATGCAGGTTTAAGGTTCAATGTTGACGCACAGCTGAGAGTTAGACAGGAGGGAAGGAAGTCAGGAAGAGCCAACGAACCGCTTCAGGTGCGACCGGACACTGGTGCTGACAGATGGTGGTTTTTTTTAAAAATAATAATAATCATCATCAGCAACATCAACAAGATCAGTACAGTCATCATCATCATCATGAAAATCATAGTCAGCATGAACTACATCATCATCGATAGCATCAGTATCATTAAGGTCAGAGGTCATGAAGGAGCTGGGTCTTTAGCTTACATCTATGCTCCCAACATGAGGGTTGAGGACCTGCTGAGGTGTCACAAAGTAGGTTATTTGCAGCTTACTTATTGTAAAATAAAAGAAGATTTTACTTCTTTTCTAACTATCAAATGTATGAATCAGCATGTAATTGATCAGCTTATTATCGGCTCTTTATTGGCCGTGTATGACAACACGAGGATTGTGAGGTTATTTGTCATTTCTCTCTGACGGACACAGAATTTACATAAAAACAAACCTGAACAATTAATTAAAAGAATAACCCGACTGCTGATAAACATGACTGTGTCGTAAAAATACAGAATAAATATATATTTTATCTTTACACTGTATTTATGATATTTTTTATGTTACTAAATGTAGTTTATTTAATATAAATTAAAGTATTGAGTCCTGTCTGTATTCATCTGTTGTTATATTAGCTGATTGTGTTTTTGTCTTAAATTAAGATTGAATTAAAACAATATAAATAAGTGTGTGTTCATATGTGTGTGTGTGCGTGTGTGTGTGTGTGTGTGTGTGTGTGTGAGTGCGTCTCACCGCTCAGTTGAAGGAGAGAGGTTGTCGAGTCTCTGATGATCAGATCAGAAGGTGGTGAGGTCGAGTTGAACACCAGTTTATATACACTCACTGCTTCCTCTTTTCACACACACGCACGCACACACACACACACGCACACACACACACACGCACACGCACGCACACACACACACACACGCACACACACACACGCACACGCACGCACACACACGCACACATTGTAAGTGTATTAAGTGTACTAAGTAAAGAACATGACATATCTCACTCAGTAACAATTCAACACTTTGAAAGGAGCCTTTTTGCATAAGAGTGACTTTTACTCTTGGTTCTGTGCTACGGCAGCCCTGAGCGGACATGCATCCACACGTTTGATTTACTCTGTTGTTCTGTGATAACGAGTCATTTCAGTTGTTTTCTCCAGATCTCGACTTATTGATCTCTTTATCTCCAGATAAAACGTGTAAATCGAGTAAATGTCTGCTCAGGGCTTCCGTAGAAAAGTCAATAATAAAACTTCTGTACTTCCACTTAAGCTAAGGACTTGTACTTGCAGTCATTTTGTCTTTTTAGGGACATTTGTGTAATAATGTTTGATTAACTTCTCTTTACTGTAAGGAAGACATTTTTTTAAAACATGAACATTTATTTGATTTTAAATTTGCACCAAAAAGACAAGAAAAAAAAAAGACAACAATTCAAGTTCTCCGACACTTCAGGAAACAGCTGTCTGTCATCAACAGAAAAACAACAGAGCTGTGAAAGATCATGAAAGCAGCAACAACATAAAAACTTCTTCTCTGAGACTCACCAACAAATACTTTTGTCTTTTCGTAATCACAGGACTTACTGGATGTTGTCGACTTACTTTAATTCACTTTAAACGTCTTTTTTGCGTCTTAAATAAAATCGTCTGCAAAAGTTTGAACCCATAAATGATCTTTCTAATCAGTGCTGGAAGAGCAAAAACTGGAGCCTCAGCAGAGAGTACAGCTTTAATTTAATCTTCATCTGATGTAGAGCTCAGTACATGAACATATGCAGTCATATGTCTCAGCTTCTTCAGTTCTGTACTTGTGTATGAAGTTTAAAAGCTGCACTTCAGAGGGAACTATTATTATTATTATTATTATTATTATTATTATTATTATTATTGTTGTCTTAATTAACAGTTAATAATTAGATTTGATGTAAAACAACAAAAACAAACATAAAAACACGAGTGAAACAGATTTCATGACTCAGCTTTAATTCTGTGAAAAACATCTGTTTTCTCTGCAGGCACTTCCTCTGACCTCGACCTTCAGGCTGTGAGGTCATCATGACACGCTGCTGCTGATTGGTCAGATGTCACCACTGTTCCACTTCCTGTTTCCTCACTGACATGTGCGCTCTGCCCTGAGATCAGCCTGACAGAAGAAAGATGTGTTTTCATTTCTAACCGTCGCCTGTACGCGGGCTCGCTGATGTAAGCTGGGTCACTGATGTAAGCAGGGTCGCTGATGTACGCGGGGTCGCTGATGTAAGCAGGGTCGCTGATGTAAGCGGGGTGGCTGATGTACGCGGGGTGGCTGATGTACGCGGGGTCGCTGATGTACGCAGGATGGCTGATGTACGCGGGGTGGCTGATGTACGCTTTAATGAAAGGTCTACAGTCTACACTGTAAAAATGTTGTTTTTCATTAATTAATTAATTAATTAATTTTAATAATTAACACGGATTTGAGCCAATCCGATCGCTGTAATCCGATCAGATTACCTTGGAATGACTGGGCCCTTGGGTTAGGACTGGGACTCATTAAGATCTCACCTGATCTAATTGAATTCACATTTCCGCAGTGAACTAAACAGCTTCAGTCTGTTGACACATACACTGAGAGGGGCCGGGGGTGTTTCTGTTACGGAGCGCGCTCAGTAGCCGCAGCTCGGCCCACATGAGGCCGAACATCAATCATGAACAAAGGTGTCCGCTCTGACAACCTGCAGATGTGTGCTGTGTTTGGTGTGTAAACAAGGATCAGCCCAGCTGTAAATGTCGTCTCTCCTCTGCTCAGAGAAAATCTGTCACCAGCAGGCGAGCTGAAACATTACAGCTGTTTCATGTTTGTTTGTACGGGCGGGGGCCGGTTATCTCCAAACCAGAGTCTTCAGGTTTCAGGACCAGTCACCGTCCGTCTCCTCCGACTGGCTTTAATCTGTCTGAGTCATCGGGACTGACGGACGGTTATTATGGTCTGTCAGCAGATCTGCTCACGTCGCGCACAACGCAGGACAGGACGGGGAGAATGTGAAACGTGGACGAGACAAAGAACAGAGGAGGAGAATAAAACTGTGCGATTAAAGGCCCAAAACTGAACAGGACAAAAAGGGAGGGACAGAGAACAAGAGGGACGAAAGGAGGACAAGATGGCAGAGAAAATAAAAAGAACAAGGACAAAAAGAAACGAGAACATTAAACAAGGACAGAGGAGGACAGAAAGGTCAAAAACAAGACGACGGGAGGCTGAACGATGGACATTTAGAGACATATAGAGACAAAGAAAAGTTTTGGTATAAAAAGTAGAGTATTAAAGAAAAGGCTTGACAGGACTGGAAAGAAGACACAAAGGACAAAACAAAAAAGAAATAAATGCAAAGGTGACAGCAGAAAAAGACGAGACAGAAAGAGCAACTGAACAACAGGACAGGACGAGGACAGTCAGAAACAGCAGGACAGAAACAGGAACAGGACGAAGGACAGAATGAGACAATAAAAATGTCCAAACAAAGGCCCCGAACTAGAGGGGAAAAGGACGGAGAGAAGAGGGACAGAACGATGAACAAAAGGAAAACAAGTTGGCAGGAAGAAAGAAACGTTGGGACGTGACGGAAAGAGACAAATCAGAAGAAGAGGACAGAGTATTGAAGAAAGGGTCGGACACAGAGCGAAGAAATGAGAGCAAAAGGAAGACGGGAGAGACAGAGCGACAGAAAGAAGGACAGTAAAAATGTCCTTCACGTCTCTCTATCCCTTCACTTATTGTCAACTTGGTCCACTTTTTAAAAATATAAAGGAAGTATAAGTATGATATAAAGACGAGGACGGAAAAAAAAGAAAAGGACGGAAAGAAAGAAGGACAAAGGGAGGAGATGGTGGAAAGAAAGAAGACATTGGACAGGAAGAAAGACACGAGAGGACAGTATTAAAGACGGACAACAGACGCGCTCTGCACGCGCCGACGTGTCTGTGAGACGCAGGAGGAAGTGAGAGTGGAGGAGGTCACGCTGCTCCTCACACACAAACACACTGACATGTTGCTGAGTGTTCACGTTCAGTGTTACAAACAACAAGAACACTTTGACACACCTGAAACATACAGCACAAAGACTACTTATACTTCTGTGCAGGTTTTTCAAAGCAACGCAGGGTCGGATGTGACTGATACAGACTAGTTAAGATGAAGGGTTACTCATGCTCTAAATGGGACTAAATCCTCATCAGATGCCCGAACCACCTCAACTGGCTCCTTTCGATGTGAAGGAGAAGCGGCTCGACTCCGAGCTCCCTCTGTATGTCCGAGCTCCTGACCCTCTCTCGAAGGCTGAGCCCAGACACCCTCAGAAGGTTTCTGGCCGCTTGTACCCGCGACCTCATTCTTTCAGTCACTACCCAAAGCTCGTGACCACAGGTGAGGGCAAATCCAAAGCTTTGCCTTGACTCTCATCCCAACCGCGTCACACTCTGCAAACCGCCCAAACATCTGCTGGAGGTCCCAGCCTGATGAAGCCAACAGGAGAACATCATCTGCAAAAAGCAGAGATGAAATTCCGAGGTCCCCAAACAGTCCTCTGACCTCATCTGACCTCACCTGACCTTATCTGACCTCATCTGACCTCACCTGACCTCATCTGACCTCATCTGACCCAAAATAGAAACATGAATATAAAAAGGGACATTATAATGTGACGACAGACCCTGGACATGAATTAAGGACGGGTTATATCACGTTTAGCTGAAGCAGAAACAGAGCTAACGTCTCTTCCAAGATCACTACAAGCAGCAACAACCAGAAGGTCAAAGGTCAAAGTGACCATCTCCCTGTGGTTGTTGGAAAGAGACACAACAAGGAAAGAAAATGATAAAACCACAAACAGAAAGAACTGGTGCGGTTTTCTGCAGAGGAGTTTTTTTCTTTTATCTAAACTTGAGAAAATCCCTCTGAGGTTTGGTCCAGAGATGAACCGAGCGTCTCGGAGCAGCACACGAAACGGCTCATCGTCACCTCGGGAGAACGAGTCAATACCCAGCAGTGAGTCACCGCCGCCGCCGCCGCCGCCAGACCGCAAACCAATTACAGCCCCAACAGGCACTTTACACCGAGGCAGCCTTGTAATTATCCTGCAGGGATTAGCGAACCCTCCTGCACACACAGCCTCGGCTAATTGATAAATAAGAGAGGCGATGTGCTCGGATTCAAGCGACAACAAATCTGTTCTGAAGGTTTTTACTGAGCACAAGTCGAGAGGCGACTATGAGGAAGATTTTATAACTCAAAGGTGGACGAATCAAACTTATTTTACACACGACTGACGCGTTTCCTTCAAGGTATTTTGTAATGAGAAGACTAGGCCAGACCAAACGCACAGTCTGTGTGACTGTAAATGGCAGCATCAGCGACTAAATGAACATCATGCTGTGTTGAAGAAGACTTGAAAGACTGAGAGCATAAAGTCATCAGCAACATGTTTACTGAGGGAATAAAGAGAGAGAGGAGGAGGAGCGATATCAGAGGCTACGTCCACTTCTTATACACAGTCTGTGAGGTCAAATTAATGTTGGAGGACGATAAAGGTCAATTAAAGGGATGTTAACAAATATTAATGTATAAGGATGAATGCTTAACAGCAACTTTTGTGTCCCAGAGCACCTGAGAAAGTAGTTTGAGTGATCGTGTCATAAGTCTGGCCTCCAAATGAAACACACCAGGACTCAGACCAGGACGTCACAAAATCTCAGAGGGACTTTTAAAGCTGATGTCAGCTCAGAGTCACAAAGTCTGCACAGTCTATAGAAGAACATCTCCAAAGTACGGAAGCCCTGAGTGGACATGCATGATACATTCATTTCTGTTGTTTTCTCCAGATCGCGACTTATTCATCTCGTTATCTCGAGACATCAAAGCAGGTTTTCTCGTGATAACGGGATCATTTTCTGTGGATGTAGAAACAGAACTGCTCCCTGTGATGTCACAGAGCAGGACGTGCTGCCATCGCACACAGCTGAGGGAAGTTCAGCCTGCTTCTGTTCGTTTGGAGGATACGACTTCTGATCATGTGACGTTACTAAGATAAACAACCAGAAGTGACTCGTTATCTCGGGTACACAGAGTAAATGTGTGCATGTCCGCTTAGGGCTTCCGTAGCAGAGACTGATTATACCACTGATCTTTCTCGTAAACTCAGCTGTGAATGATTCAAATCTTCTGCTGCTTGAGGGACTGAGACCAAACAGGGAACATAGTCCACCTAATTTCACATCCATCCATCATCTACACCGCTGATCCTGCTCAGGGTCATGTGGGGGCCTGGAGCCTATCCCAGCTGTCATTGGGCGAGAGGCGGGGTTACACCGGAACAGGTCACCTGTCAATCACAGGGCTGACACACAGAGACAGGCAACCTTTAACGCTCACGTTCACACCTACGGATACACGGCCACACTTCCTCTGAAACAGGAAGTCCCCTCAGGTCCCCTGACTTAACCTGCTTGTTTTAAACTGCTTTGTTTGTGCTCTGTATTCTTTTTAATTGTAAAGTGCATTATGACCATGGACTGAGGTGATCCTGCACGGTAAATAAAGCTGCTGTTTGTTGTCTTTGCTATGAACGTATTTTTTCTCTGATTGTTTGATGCGTTCTGTTTTTAGTCCTTCATCCTGTCGAGGTACTCTGAATGGCGTTTCATCTGTCTGAAACATTCTGTGTGAATAAAGTTTCATTGAATCTTTTGTGTGAAAAAGTTAAAGAGAAGTTGTCGCCTCTCACTGCTGCTGTTACACGTTTCTACCACCAGGTGGAGCCACTGACTGAGAAAACTAATGCAAGTAGAGATGATAAATGATGCTGCAGCCTGCACACACGCACGCACGCACACACACACACACACACACACACACACACACACACACAGGCCCATTGAAGAATTCACTGCCATGACGTCACTCCTTCCTCTTCATTCTGCTCAGCTCTGCTCCTCATCGAGCAAAAACAGCCGTTTGGCTGACATCACCGACGCTGACAGCCCCCCCCCCCCCCCAGACTTCCCCCTGAAATCTATACTCATGATGCATTATGTATGTTGTGTCCGTATTATGCCTTCTCCCAGCAGGAACAGTGCAACGGATCTGTGTCTCGCTCCCAAATTCAAACCAGATCCCTGCTTCAAAGAGGCTTTTTACAGCACAGACACAGCGTGCGGAAACATCCAGAACATCACAACGACGGCAATATCAGACAAGATTTATCAACCACCACGTATCAGGGCAGGGAGGGCGTTTAATCAGGAGGCGATGATGGGAAGATTGAGGTGCAGAAGTGACAGGAAAATGAATGAGGTTTGGTGTGACGCAGGCAGACCTGTCTCAGGGAGTTTGTTCTGATGGCCGACTGTAAATTTAGTTTCTTTGGGAAGACAAAACATTGAAATTAACTTGGGCGTTAAAAAACTATATTCATTAAATCTTGTTATTTAATATGGAAGTCCTAAGCGGACATGCATCCATGCATTTCATTTATTCAGTTTTCCTGTGATAAGGAGTTATTCCTGGTGGTTTTCTTAAAATCTCGACTTATTTATCTTGAGAAAAGTACGCTGGTTTTCTCGTGATAACAGGACCGTTTTCCGGTGATCTAGAAAGGGCGGAGGAGGACAGCATGGTTGGAAATGTGTGTTAGATGAGGAAGTTAGAAGTTCAAACTCTCATGTCGATCCATTTGTCTGTGTTCCTGTTCGAGCTGTTACTCCTGTTTTTAAAGCAATTACATCTCGACTGATCACCATAATAAAGTCACTCACAGGTTCCTCGTGTGCACGAGGGTATCGACTCCTCTACATAGTGCTGAAAGAACCACCCTCGTTCCCAGAAGCAAAAATAGGTCCGTGTTGTTCGACTGTTCTTCTACTTTCAGAGCGAAAGAGAAGCAAATGTTTTGCACGACAGGATTTCACTAAGTCGGAGGCGAGTTCACAGCTGCCACGTGAATCATGTGATGCAAGTGAAAATGCATCACTCGCACAAACTGAACAAAATTCAACTTGAGTTAGAAATTTGCGTCTGATCGTAGATTTTCCTGAAGTCCTGAGTTTGCGGCGGGAAATCGTCAAACCAAACCCCATTCAAAAAACAGTCATTTTAAAGTCGTGTTCTTGTCGTCTCACAGACAGACCTGACAGAGCATGAACTCAGCCTCTCTACAACCCTGCCTCCTGATGTAGTTCTCTCAGCATCCTCTCAGCCTGTTTATTGTCATTAAATCTCAGTAACATCTGTTTGTTGTGGCTTCATAGCGCTGTAGTGAGACAGATCTCAGCCCACCTGTGACCTGATAGATACAGTGAAACTGCCACTCAGCGGAGACAGATGGACAGGCGCTCCACAGCTGAAACAGAACGCCGGTAGTTGGTGTCCATCAGACAAATCCTGGTACTGATCCGAGCTAACAGCTCATCACACTGGGCCCTGGTCAGCCTGAAGGAGCTGGAAGCAGCAGGAGAGTTCATCAGACACAGAGGGAAAGAAACCGTTCCTTCTGCTCTGTGGCACAAAGGAAGAACATAAGTCAGGCTGTGGTACACACGTTAAACTTATTAGACAAGTTAAACATAAAATATGAGCAGATTTATTACTATTCTACACACTGCAGTTCCTCGTGTTGACCAGCAGGTGTCACCGATGACTTCATTCATCTTTAAAGGCTCTTATGTGGGGCAGCGAGGTGAGTCCATCTCTGCTTCTGTCTCTGATTGGACGAGAGGAGGACGTGATTGAAGGTCAAAGTCAAAGTCACACAAGGAGGTCACACACACACACACACACACACACACACACCCACACACCCACCCAGCGGGACACTTTGTGTCTGTCCAAGAGTTAAATGTTTTCAGATTTGAGACGCTTGGAAACTGTCCGGGGACCCAATTACTATCTCTGTGTGTGTGTGTGTGTGTGTGTGTGTGTGTGTGTGTGTGTGTTCTCCTGCTGCAGCACTGCATCGCCTCAGGGAAACATCTGTGTTAATATGGAGGAGAGAGAGAGACAGGGTTTGTTTCAGATTCAGCTGACGTCAGCAGGAGAAGACGAGATCCCCCACATGTTCTTTATCTGCACAGACACACACACACACAAACACCTGGGTCCGGCTTTTACATATTTTGTAGTCTACATGACTCACAGGTACACAAAGTGTCTGAATGTCTCCAGTCGATGTGTTCATCCTGCAGCAGTGAAGCAGGCTGTAATGGCTGCAACATAATCCTTGATGGGTCAAAGGTCGTCCACTAAAAGTTCTTGTTGTTTCCACTGACAGGCTCAGATTGTTCTTCTAAGTGTGTGACAACATGACAGAAAGGATCCCTACAGAGATAGACCTTTTTGTTACAGAGGAAGATGATTGTTTTAACCACACACAGACGTTACATCGCTCTCTGCACACACACCAGACTCCATTCAGAAAAACAGTGATTTAAGCTCACAGGACACAGGAGCTGCAGGTCTGCTGCTGCTTCTATTGGTTAGTTTTTGTGTAACTGTGTGTTATACTGATATTGTGTTGGATCTGAAATGACCTTTTAAAACACCAAAGTCAAAAATTAACTCAAACAAACTGACAGCAGCTCGCATTGTATGTCATGTAAAATTATTGTTTCTGTCAATAGAGTCTGGTGGCTCTGAAGAATGATCATAATAAAAAAGGTCTGTCTCTGTAGGGATGCTTTCCCTGTGCTATGCTACGACACTGAGCATATCAACAGACTGTAAAGTCGTCATTATTTCAAACATATGTTGAATTTTAGAAGCTGAACTAGTAATCGAACTAAAGCTGTCGTGCAGTAAAACGCACATTTCCCTGAAGTGGATGTAAAGTTCAAGCACGTCAAACGGTGTCGGTACTTTTACTGACATCTGAGTTCTTCCACCACTGACCGTCTGACCAACACATTTATGTGGATCTTTCTAATTAAATCCATTTCTGAATTTCCTTCCCTATGTGGTTTGTTCTAAAGGTCAAAGGTCAGAGCAAATCCTCCTGCAGTGGGCGGGTTCAGACACATTAAAGCAGCATTCCTTCTGACTGATCCTTATGAACCATATGTAGGGTGGCGACCTCTAGTGGCAGAAGTAAGAACCACAGAGACGTCAGGTGACCTTTTGTCTTCATTTAAGATCAGAAGTCATTCCGCTTACATCACATATATATTTAAAAACATGTACGTGATTGTAAACATATTTATTTATTTATTTAATGATTATTGTTTTCTGCCTTTATTGACAGAGCAGACAGTCGACAGTCTAATTTAGCCGCTGAGCTAAACCATCGCCTGCACATTTCTTTGACCTACAAACAGGATCCGTCTCTGAGCAAAAACATTTTGTTTGTGTTTTATTCTTTTGTTTTACTGTCTCTGTTATTGATGATTGTGCTTATTAACATTGTCTGGTGATATGATCGCATGGCGACACAGGGGTCGGGATTAAATCTACCGGTACAAATAAAGTAACCTAATATAATCATTTGTCAGCACGGTGATATGTTAGGGTTTATTTTGCACTTTTAGGAACAATGTCAGCATAAAGAATAAAAAACATAAATATAGATCTGAGTCAATAAAAGCTTTTTGTGCATTTAGAGCAGTCGGTCTGTTTGTTGTTTTAAAAAGTGGCTGTGACATCACAGCGCCACAGTCAAATAAAACAACAAAACTGTGTTAAAAAAAAGATACGAATCAATAAACATAATATCACGATACTCAAGTGTACCGATCATCTCATCGCCCCCTGTGATGGAGCGTGTTCATGCTGAGGCTGGTGGTGTGTGAGGTGACGAGCAGCTCTGGCTTTGTGTGGATTTTTGTGTTCATTGTTTCAGTAAAAATAGAGACAAATGTAAATCATAAAAATCTTTTTTCCTGCCAGAACTTTGAATCTCATTTCTTTATCTGAAGGCCGTCAGAGGCAGCTGAAAGCTTCTGAGTGCATTTAAACTCAATACATCTTTATTCAAACGTTTACACAACATGAGCTCACGTCTGTTCACAGATTCTTCTGGAAAAATGTGTCAGAAAAATGTCCAGAATTTGCCTGAATAAAAAATGACGCCACAGGAAGTTTAATCCGGTTTTTAGGAAACACTGGTTTCAGTCAAATGAACTGAGGGAGCTAAAAACAAAACAAATGAACGGAGAACAAAATACAGAAAAGGATGAGATCATAATAATAACAGGCCAAATAATAATGAGGAGAGAGAGAGAGAGAGAGGGAGAGAGAGAGAGATGGAGAGGGAGGAGGGGCTTTCTCTCTCTCTCTTCTTTTTTCTCTCCAGACGCGTAAAACAGGCAGGAAGCGCAGAGCAGAGCGCGAGAGAGAGCAGAGCCGCAGCAGCAGAAGAAGTGCACGTTCACACAGGAAAGACAAGAAGACGAAGAAGAAGAAGAAGAAGAAGAAGAGGAGGAAGAGGAGAGTGTTGGATGTAGCTGCTGTTTGCGGGTGTTTGCGGGGAATGTGCGGCTCTCTAACTTTGTGACTGTGTGCTCTCATGGTGAGAGGAGGACGCAGAGGATGGGAGTAACCTGGTCCTCCAGATGCCTCGCTCTCTTTCTAGCTCTACACATCGGTGAGTATTTCGTTTTTTACAAACTAATGTGACACATTAGAAATCCACAGAAACACTCTTCAGATTTATTTCTCTGGTTTGTGTGCAGGAATTAATTTTGAAGGATCAGAAAGCGACATTTTCTCGCTGCTTTCTTCGCTTTTAAAAAGCAGAAATGTCGTTTTTACGCAGATTTTTGGGTCAACATGAGACATGAAGGTGCTTTTTATTTTAATAATAATTAAAGAACGAAATAAAATCCTGACAGTCGCTTTTAATAACGAGGTTTGAAGCATTTGTCTTAAATTAGCTGAAAAAAAGAACAAACAAGCTTTTTGTTAAATTTATAAATTCACATTTTTTTAACTTAAAAAACTTAAATTGGTTTAAAATAAAAACCGAATGTTCTGATGGATATTTAATGTTTTGGTCTGCAGACGTGTCCGTGTTGGTTTGGCTCGTAATGAAGCAGCAGCTCGTTTTAACGGGGATGCACTTCACATTTTGGAGTGTGTGCGTGATACGAGTGCGTGCGTGTGCATGCGTGTGTGTGTGCTAACAAGGGGAATGCCCCCCTCCCTCCCTCCCTCCCCACTCCCCCCCCCTTCCTCTCTGCACCTCGGTTGTCCCAAACTGGAGACATTTGTTGAATTTTTTCACCTTAAAGATTTAATTTGATTTTAACGTTTAAACGTCAGAAAATAAAAAGAGTGCACATTTGATGTTTTTTCCTGCAGATTTAGAGACGGTTCATTAACGGAATAAAAGCCGGTTTGAATGCTCGTTTTACCGGAATATATTAAATCAAAAAAAGGCAGAAATTAGACATTAAATATGTCGAACCGGAGCATTTCCTGGCGGTTTGCAGCTCGTGCAGGATCCGTCCTTCCCGCCGCAGTATGCGGGGCTGCAGCAGCACCGGCACACCCGCAGCCTCCGCTCAAACAACATCTCCTTGTTGTTTAATCTTTATTTTATCTTCTGCTCTGATTTCTTTTAAAAACGACAAAAAAGATGGAATTTATCTCCTCCATTTTCGCTGCAAATACGCGCAAAAACGTCCCCGTGCACCCGCCTCGTGCACGACGGGGAAATAAAAAGCCTGCTCTATTTTTACAATAAAAATCACGTGTTATTTAGCGTGCAGGTTAACCTGCAAAGGCTTCGTGCACAAATCTGCAGGAGGATGAAAAAAAACAACCCAGGATGCGTCTGATATCCGGAAAATTCACTGCAAACATAAAATGGAGATGAGAGAGGAGAAATATGGAGATGCTTGTTGTTTTCTGCTGTTGCATTGCATAACGATGCTGTGGAGGAGGGCTGTGTGTGTGTGTGTGTGTGTGTGTGTGTGTGTGTGTGTGTGTGTGTGTGTGTGTGTGTGTGGAGCTGGTGGCAGAGAGAAATGCTGAATTATTCAAGACGCAGAATCCTCCCCGGTGCTATTGTTAGAGAGAGAGAGAGAGGAGAGAGAGAGAGAGAGAGAGAGAGAGAGAGAGAGGGAGGGAGAGAGAGAGAGAGAGAGAGAGAGAGAGAGAGGGAGGGAGAGAGAGAGAGAGAGAGAGAGAGAGAGAGAGGGAGAGAGAGAGAGAGATCATGTTCAGATTATTCAGAATAAAAATGTAGAATTATAAAACAAATAAAGATGAATTTGTTTGTTTTGTTTTGAATGTGCTTTTTTTAAACTCTGAAACGAGGTGAGGCCGAACATTAAACGCGCACGCGGGCACAGAGCTGCTGAATTATTTCACACACTGATTATTACACGGAGGGAAATCGAATGAAATCGATTAATTAGTCTGCATTACAAATACAGCCCTCCCTCCCCTCGTTCCACATGTAGGCCTATCTGCCGCGGATGACGCTCCTGCGGGACGAGGGTCGTCTCCTCACTCTTTGTTTCACTTTGACTTCTGGGATTTGATTTTATTTCCGGTTGCTGTGGTCGCAGGTTTGGCGCGCTTCTGCAGAAAATTTCCCTCCAAAACCTTCAAACCGAATAAAAAGCATCGACATGATTTTCAAACCTGCAGCAGAAACGCGGGAAAAATAATTTCTGCACAAATGTGTCCTCAAACACGAGATTTAAATGTCTTATTGTGCCGGATATTAGGAGAAGTGCTTTTAGAAACATTTATGTTCATTTGTAAAATGGTTGTAATTCTGTTTTTAGAGGACGTTTTTACATCCGTCGTGGTGTGCGTGTTGGAGGTGGGTGTGTCTGCTGAGGAAGCTACAACACGCTGCTTTTGGCGGAGATGCACTGCAGGCAACAGTGTGTGTGTGTGTGTGTGTGTGTGGAGGTGGGGTGAATGAGTGCGAGCGTGCTGGATGGTGGGAGGCGTGAACGAAAAAGCTGCGCGCGTCCCCGTTTGTGCGCGTGAGGTGGGACTGTCCTGGTTTCACTCAGAGGATAAAAAAAAACAAAAAAAGGTAAAATAATAAAATAAAAACAAATGAAAATATAAAGAAAGATGGATGAAATATATTTAATATTAAAAAGATAAAAAGGATTGAGGGATGAAGAATGAAAAGATGGAGGTCAGAAACAAAACGGATAAAACCCGGAGCCGGTCTGCAGCTGGACTGAAAATCTACAAATGTTTCAAAATAAGAGACAAACGGAAACACGCGCGTAAAAACACAGAAAGGAACAAAATAATAAAGTTTAATTTCCTGTCTGATTCAGATCGTTTCAATATTATTATAACAAATATTTACTAATAATAAATCCGTCATGTGAATACACAAAGAGCCTGAAGGAATTTTACTAAAAGCGACTGAAATGAATAAAAGTACTAAAAAGGAGTGCAGTGATTTTTTCTTCATTCATGTATTTTATTTTGGTGACCTTGTTCGCAGCTGATTGGCTCGTTAAACCGAAGCAAAGACAAAAAGCAAACTGCTGCAGAGACGGAAAGAGAAAGCGTGCAGCGTGTTTGAGATGATGTAATGCCTCCTCCGTACAGTGAGAGAGAGACAGCAGAGACAATGGAGAGAGAGAGAGAGAGAGAGGGGGAGAGAGAGAGAGACAGAGAAATAGAGAGAGAGAGAGGGAGAGAGAGAGAGAGAGACAGCAGAGACAATGGAGAAAGAGAGGGAGAGAGAGGGGAGGGGGTCTCATTCATACAGTAGACTAAATACTATATGGATGGAGCGAGACTCGAAGTATTACAAACAAAAAGAAGACAAACATTAAGACATGAAACAACAACAACAACAATCATAAAAGCCTGTTAATGTAAGATTGAGGTATAACTGCAGCCATCAGGTGCTGTAATCACACTCGTCACTTTGTGCTGACGCTCTGTTAAATCTCCTCTCAGAAACATTTAACGTAACTTTAAACTTATTTTAAATCACAACATTTGTAACTGTTTGATGAAAAAAATGTGTTAAAGTGAAATGTACGGAAGCCCTAAGTGGACATGTATCCGTATATTTAATTTACCCTGTTTTCCCATGATAACGAGTCATTTCAGTTGGCGTCATCTCGAGATAACAGCGCTGCACCAGCGTACCGTCAGATGATCAGAGCTCGTATCTCCCTCGTCAGTGGCTGATGGCAGCACGTCCTGCTCTGTGACATCACAGTCAGCAGCCTGAAAATGACCCGTTATAAACCAGAAAACCGGCTTTGTTATCTCGAGATAACGAGATGAATAAGCCGAGATTGGGACGGAAAACGGAGTAAATAAAATGCATGGATGCTTGTCCGCCTAGGGCTTCCGTAGAAATGGACTTTCTAACATCTTTAGGCCCTTGTTGTCTTTACATGACCCTGACTCACGTTTTTGACGATTGGTAATTCACGATGAGAAAATAACATCTGGACAAAAATGTATTTTGACTGGAACAAGATCAGTTTCTGTGAGACGGCCGGAGGGATTAAAACGAGGCAGGAACTTTAACTGTTTTTGGAAGAACTGAGAGGAGCTAAACTGGCCTCCATATGGAGGCAGAAGGGTCTTCAGTAGTCAGCAGGTAGATTCTGGTGGGTTTTTGGCACCTGAAGACTTTAAATGGAGAAATAATATAAGAAAGAAGAACATTAATGCTGAATGAATCTTCTTATTGTCATCTTATATAACACAGTGCTAATTTGCCAATAATCAGACAAAGAAAAAGATTATTTGAGGAGAAAAGTCGTCCATTATCAACAATTTGGTCTGACTCAAACAAGCAGAGATGAGCAGTCTCAACAAAGAGGCGTTAACAGCTTGTAATGCTGCGTACGGCCACCAGGGGCAGCGTGGTGAGAATGAGCTGTGGTTATAGTATAGTAGTGGTATACTATGTTTTATATCTAAAGAGGTTACAGAAGTTTTCCCCGTTTGAACAGCCCCGCGTTCGTCGGCATGATTACATGCTGATGTCACGCAGTAAACATGTTCTGTCTTCATGACGCGTTTGTTTGTTCTAATCTAATTTAAGTTTGTCAAAGTGCAGAAGAAGTGAAGGGAGCGTGCAGGTTTACCAAGAGGTCAATAGAGTTGTGTAGAGGTCACCTTAAAGGGGAACAGCAGCTATCTTCCACATCCGAGTGAGCGCCTTGAGTGATGTCACTCGAGTCAGCGCCTGTTTGGGACTACAAGTTTGAAAAGGAAAATAACATGTGTGTGGAGTTACATCTATCTTACTGCTTCAGCCACTAAGTTTCTGTAGGCGAGTTGGATTGTGGGTAATGTAGGCCCCAGATGTGGAGTGAAGTAGTTTTTTATGTCTGGTTTTTGTGTATACATTTATAGTTGTTATTTATTTGCACTTTAACTTACAGTAGTTTTTATACATTTATTTTGTACTGTAGCTATTTTCTGCTGTGTAATATATGTTTGTAGTTTCCATAGCTTTTTTATGTAGCTAGGTATGTTGTTTTTATATGTCATTTTATAGGAGTTTATGTATGATAGTTTCAGCACGTTTTTAAAAGTAGTCTATATTGTAGTTTTTATGTGTGCTTTTGATTCATATTTGGCTTTTAACATTTAGTTTTGTTGTAGTTTTTAATGTATAGTTTTGAATGTGTAGTTTTTGTTGTAGTTTTTAATGTGTAGTTTCGAATGTGTAGTTTTTGTTGTAGTTTTTAATTTGTAGTTTTTGTAGTTCTTCAGTCAGGATACAGAGGTCCGTCCTCCTCTAACAGCCGTGTCCTGCCCTACACGTCACGCTGTGTTAGTCCTCAGTTTGATCGAGTGGAACCGGACAGCAGGCGTGTTATTATCCAAACCAATCAATCAGCCCCATCCGCTGCTTAATGAACCACGCACGCACGCACACACACACACACAGTGAGTTAACAGAGGTGGTGTAAAGGGGCGTGTGTGTCGTGTTATTGCTCGTGTGTGTGCTGAGGGGGGAGGAGGCGTGTCAGACCTGGCAACCCGTGATGTGTTTTTTAAATATATATAGGTGTGTTTTCCGTCTGTTGAAGTGAAAGAGGGAGGAGACTGGCACACACACACACACACACACACACACACACACACTGAACTGTGATTAAACAGTTTACTGTAACTATGTGAGATATTTTTGACGTTTTGGTTTGAGGAAACAAAAAGATGTTTCGTGTTTCTGCAGCTGTAAAATCAATCAATCGTTTGCTGTTCGATCAGCGTCAGACTGAAGCAAAGACATCAATGAACAGAGTCACTGATCAGTTTGAGGAGTGACTGCTTTAAACATCTGTACGTCACTGTCACATTAACACAGACGATGTCCCACAAACAAACCTTGAGCTTTACTGTCCACCGGACTGCATCCAAACATGTTGGTATTTTATGAATCTGAGGTGGTTAAGCTCCTACGTTAGACCAGGGCACGCGGTTTCAAACATTCAAACATTCTTTGTCACATTACAAATGAAGTATTTAGGATTTCACTACAGCTGCCATATGTTTTTGGACCCAGCTTGCCGAACACAACATTTACTTTGCAGGATTCTGGAGCAGACACAAATGATTATTGCTAACACTGAAATTATTTTTTCTTAGATGGAAGCTCAATTCGTTCTAATCTGAGGTCGTCAAATACATCATAAGGTCATCATAAGGCATCTACATTTAGGTACCCTTTAACTTCCACATTTAGGTACCCTTTAACTTCTATTTTTAAGTGCCCTTTAACTTCCACATTTAGGTACCCTTTAACTTCTATTTTTAAGTACCCTTTAACCTCTACATTTAGGTACCCTTTAACTTCTATTTAAGGATACTCTTATTCTACTCTTGTTCTTTTATGGGATCCTGTAAGTACTGTTTTACCTTTTAGTATCTGTTTTAAGGCACCTTTCTGCCTCTGCTCAAAGATTCACTTTAGCGTCTCTTTAATAGTCCTTTATGCAACTGTTGTATTATCTGTTTTAAGGTACCCTTCATTGTCCAATTTAGGGTACCCTTAAGCTTTAAGGTACCCTTTGGCCTCAGCTTTAAGGCAACTTTCTGCCTCTGCTCAAAGATTCTCTGAGGCGTCTCTTTTATAGTCCTTTAGGTTTTAAGGTTTCCATCAGTATCTGTTTTATAGCACTTTTTCGCGATTTTTTAAGGTACTTTTTTGCTTCCCATAAAGTCTGTTTCAACCTATCAGTGTCTCTTTAGGTACCCTCTGTCGTCTAAAGGTGCACTTTAGCATCTCTTTCTGACGTGAGCTAAAGGTGAAACATTTGCAGCTGATTCGGATCAGGCACCAAAACGACTTGGTGAGGCTTGAGAGGACATGATTGTTTGGGCTGAAAAAAGAACTGTGGACAGGTCGCTGAGCTTTGGGGTGAAAGTCTGACAGACTGTCTTGCTCTTCTCTACAGCGAGACTTCCAATGTGCCGGACATCAGGGGCAGTTTCTCTGTCTCATATTGCAGGGGATGAGTTTATGTTGGAGTTAGCTGAACGCCTGGTGCATCCCATATGGACACCAGACACCAGTCTTTGACAGAGGTTTGTTCTCGACAATCTGGCCAACCTCAGTAAAAGTTAGGTAAAATAACATCATGGCTTCATCAATAAAAAACACTGTTTTATGCTTTAGAAAAATTACTGTGAGAAATGCTTCGTGACTTTTAGCTCCTCAAATAAAGTGTGAGAGAAGCCAAAACAAGGTTTAAAATAGCATCTGCAACGTGTTTAAGTCTTTTATCTTAAAAGCTCTGATTCATCAAAGTCTTTTGGATGATATTTTCATCGTCCGATAAATCACTTTGTGACTTCTGTTAAAGTATAAATAAAACTTATTCAGAGGCCTTCCTGTTTCCTAAAATAAGGACTCAAAGAGAGGATCATTAACTTTGAATTCTTTGCTCTTCCTCCTTCCCTTGTTTCCTTACCTCCTCCTCCTCCTCCTCCTCCTCCTCCTCCAGTCTCCGTGTTGCAGACGGTGCTGGTCAGTGCAGGTCAGTGTGACTCTGTGTTTAAAGGCTTCTCAGACTGTCTGCTTCAGCTGGGGGAGAACATGGCCAACTATCCCCAGGACCTGGACGACCAGAAGAACCTGCACACGATCTGCAGGTAAGATCACAACACGCACACACACACACACACACACACACACACACACTGCACTGCTGACTGACATGTTAAAGCTTTCATGCACCCTGTAGTTTAGATGAGTTACATACGTATGTAACACACGCCTTCAGCTGAATGACTGATGTAATATGTTAGCATTTAAAGGCGGGGGGGGGTATTAGGCCTCTGCCTGAAACCACTCAGTCAGCTCTGTCCCTTTAGGAAACCCCGCCCCTACAAGCCTGCTTTCTTCTGATTGGCTGAAACCTGGCGTTCACAGCAGCCTGCAGACCGAGCTGAGCAGCCTGGGGATTACTCCAACACACTTTCACCTACAGATCTGAAACTTCACCCGCGTTGAGTCTGAACACTGAACATTGTAACGTTATATATGTGTGTGTGTTAAATGTGAAACAGCATGACACCCCCTCTGTAAACCTGAACCATCTTGTTTCTCAACCTCACCAGGTATCTAGTGGCTAAATGAAGATAGATTAGGAACACATGTTCATTAGTGAGGTAACGTTACGTACTTGACTTATGTGAACGTAAACCACGATCTTTTCCCCGTCCGCTTTAACTAACTAACTTTAACTGTAGCTAATTATTAATCATCACTAACCTGACCCGTGTATGTTAAAAGGTGTTTGTTGTCACGATTGCTAAGTTGAGCTCAGAGCGCTGAAGCTGAACACTGACTGCAGGGATCCTCAGTGTGCCAGTGTAAGTTTATACTTCTTATTTTGGTGACGGACACGATTAAAAAAAGGATCATTCAGCTTCAGGAACACAATCGTTTGTTATAATGTTGATCTGACAATAATATGAGTGATTAAAGTGAAACCCTGAGGGGTCCAGAGGTTTGGGGGTGTGCATATGTGCAAAGCAGGGAGCTTCCCAACCAGCTGACGCCCACCCTCACACCCCCCTTTTATCCCCCTTTCACCCCACCACCCAAACCGGGTGGGCACCAGATGGCACGCTGCAGCAGGAAGCCCCCACCCTGCACACACACACACACACACAATTTTTTAATTCAGTGACAGCTCCATCACAGCGGTGTTGAGGCGTGGCACGAGGGATGCGTTAATACGCCTCCTCACACACACACACACACACACACACACACACACACACACACACACACACGTTAATTGCTCAGAGATGGTAGCATCGACACGGCTCGGTTCAGGAGGTCAACATCAATAAGAGCAGATTGGAAGATTGGATTAGATACGCTGTGTGTGTGTGTGTGTGTGTGCGTGTGTGTGTGTCTGGCAGCACGCGTCGGTGAGCAGGCTGGTGTCGTCTTTACATCATCTGGGAGGAGGAAGGAGGAAAAAAAGATGAACAGATTGAGATGGAGACCAAAAAAAAAAGAGTGAGAGGGAGCCAAAACAAACAAAGAACAGATTAAAAGGAAGAATAAAACATTAAAAAAATAAATGAAGAAAGGAAAAAGGAGGTTATAATCAGGGCGAAGAGGAAAGATGGAGGAAAAGAGTTGAAGAAGAAAAGAGAGGACGCCGCCGCCTCAGTATGAATAAAACATCTTGCCTGCAAATAACTGAGAAAAGAGGAAAGAGGGATGGAAACAAGGGAAAGTGAAGGAGAAAAGGAGGTAAGGGAAGGAAGGGAAGAAGGCTAGGAAGCAAGGGATAAGGAAAATGTAATGAGGGTGGGGGAGGGAGGGAAAGGAAGGAGAAGTTAAAGAAATGACTTCATATCACAAACATGTCAGGTGTGTAAACGGGAGCAGATGACGTCACATGATCTCAGTTATACTCACGGTAATTTACATGTTTGGTCATCGACTTCCTGCCTCATCATCACTGTTTCCTCCAGCATCTTCCCACTCCGTCAAATACTCACTCTAGGGGCGTTTTTTCAGGTGCAGGGCTGCGGTCAAGTTAGCAATTATCAAAACGCAAAGTCTGTGAAGTTAGGAGTAAAAAACGCTGCTTAACTTTGACATTTGAACGTGCAACGATAACACCCTTAGACGTAACTCGCCCGCCTTTCTTTGGTTTTCGTGAAGCCACCAAAGCTCCTCGTCTGGGTTTAAATAAGTACCAATCTTTATTTCTGAATGGTACGTAGCTGACGTACATTATGTTGAATAGGTCAGACTTCCACATTGTTTTCTTGATTTGAACCACAGTCTCCTGGATGTTTGTTTGACCCATTCGTAGACCAAAGCCACCATCCAACGTGAGCGTTTGTTAATCATTAAACCAGGTCACTGACTTAAACAAAAGCTAAAATGCAGAAAGCAGAAATGGCGGCGGGGCGACCCGACTCATCGTCTGCTGTATTTAATGTGTCTGCAGTGAGAACCGTCGGGATTTAACAGGGAAAGTTTAACTACATTATATACATCTGTCTAACAGAGAACGCTGCATCGTCTGCAAACTGATGTGTTTCTGTTTGTAACTACTGAATCCACAAAGTAAGAGGCACTACATTAAATGTATTGGAGTTTTAAAAATTACAATATTTCCCTCTGAAATGTGCAGAGAAGTAAGATGTAGCTGAAAGTGTTAACGGCCTAATAAAGTATAAGTACTCCCACTTTGTCTTTTAATTTAGTCTCAGTTTTTAAAGCCTTTACTGGATTATAAAATAATTTCATTCAACTGTTAATGTTCTTGTAGAGCTATCAAGTCATCTGTCACTGGCTGGGGTAACTTCCAGTGTAAAAATCATTTCCTAGTTTATTTTTTGGCCTTACATTTGGATACTGAGTCTGAAAGTCTAGATTAATAAAATACAACGACCATAATGTTTTTAATCTTAGAATAATTCACAGGACAGAATCCCGGGGTTTTGTCTGCAGTGTTTGTCTTCCTGCCCGGCACTCATGGAAAAGACAGAGTAGTAATATGCTTCGGGGCTCCACACTTGCTTTAGTTGTTGTTTCACTGGAATATAAACTTCACCGGCTGTGTGTTCATAAGCTTCCTCCTCGCTGTGTTTTCTGAGCTGCCAGATTCTGGGATGACTTCCACTCTTGGCTCTGCCTCTTGACTAGATGATGCATTCAGTTTCAAACCAGCCTCCCACTGCAGTCACAGGCTCGTGGTGCTAACGCTTGCTGTGTTTTCTCCTGCCAGTTACTGGGATAACTTCCACTCCTGTGCCACGACGGCGCTGGCGGACTGCCAGGAGGGAGCGACGGACCTCTGGGAGAAACTGAAAAAGGAGTCCCGCAACCTGGATTTCCGTGGGAGTTTGTTTGAACTCTGTGGCGGCAACGGGGCCCCCAGATCAGCCGACGCCAGGGGCCTCGCCTTGGTCCTAACCACACTGCCCACCATACTGACTTGGCTGGCGTTTTAACAGAAACAAGGAAAACATGAAATAAAAACACAAAGTGAAAAGAAGAAAAAAAGGAAAAACAAATGAAAAAAGAAAATAGAAAAAGAGTGATAGCTGCTCTTCGATACTGAAAAAATACAACAACTCCAAGTTTGAATTCATCTCCAGAAAACTCGACCAAACTGGATTTTTACGACATCTCTGTACAGCGGTCTGGTTTGCCTTCCTGGGACATCTGCAGGCATCATCCAATCACACGCTGACCTGACCCGGAGGTCGATAACATGAAATATTCAACCCGCCGTCGAGCTGAAATGATGACAATGATGAAAATTTGATGGATCCTCACCCGCTTACAATCGTGGAATTACACAGTATTAAAGTCAACCATGAATTATTGATGTTTAGTAGGCTAGGCCTAGACAGCACTGTGTGACTGCAGGGTGCTGACACAGTACCAGGCTATATATTAGGGTTGCCATATAGCCTGACGAACATATTCATGTGTAACGCGAGGCCCAGCTTAGCTCCACAAAATCAATAAGACAAGCCGAGGCCTCCAGCGCCAGTCGCCTCATCGCCACCACGGACAGTTTTTCCTTTTTTATGGCGCCAAGTTGACTGTGTTGAGCCCGGTAGGTTTGATGGACTGAATGGTGACGTGATATTTGTATTGTTATTGGCTGTTTGTTGTGCTCAGGCCACGGTCACACCAGCTCTCATCACTATTCTTTGAATGGAGTCGTCATCGGCAAAGTCGGTTTTGCAAAATGTCCTCCATAGACTAAAAGCAAATTGGAATGACAATATTGACCTTTGACCCATGCAGCTTGGCTTGCAGTCAATCCTGTGCCAGAACTGTGTGTTCCTAAATTCATAGTATTTTTCTTTCGGTTGTTGAACTGGCTAGCTAAATCGACGCCACGCGAAGAGACTCTCCAGTTTCTGGTGTGACCGTAGCCTTTTTCCCCCACTGAGCTCGGAGGTGCAGGGATGTCGTTGAGAGTGTAAAGCCTGCTTTTCATAAAAGAACAGTTTAAACTGATGTTGAATTGCATGATGACAGTTCAGACCGTCGCGAAACATTTCAGGAAATGAGCACAAACTCTGAAATGCTGAACCAGACTGATTATGGCTAGCTAAGAGTTTGGTTTAATAGCTTAACCAGATTGATTAAGATTATCTAATTGTTCCATTAAGCAGCTAAACCACGTAGATAAAGGCTTAGTTAGCCTAAGTTTAGTTTAGCAGCTAAACACGGTTGATTAAAGCTAGCTAATAGTTCACCTCAACCACTAAACCAAACTGATTTAAGCTAGCTCAGAGTTCAGATTAGCAACTAAACCAGCTGGATGAATTTCAGTTACACAGCCACACTAGAATGTGTAAGGCGTGCTGATGGTTCAGTTAGGCAGATAAAGAAGATGGATGAAGACTAGCTAAGAGTCAGGCCTAACAGCTAAACAACGGTAGAATTGATCATTTTGCTAAACCAGATTAAGGCTAGCTAATAGTTCTGTTCATCAGTAACAACAGATTGATTCAGGTTAGCTAACAAGTCTATCTAGCTGCCAAACCAGATCAGGTTGGCTAACAGTCTAGAGGCTTAACCAGACAATGTTAGCGTTAGCAGCTAATGGGATTGTGTGCAGTTAGCTTACCAGTAGCCAAAGCAGATTGGGTCAGGTTAGCTAACAGTTTTATTTGGCTTTAAAGAAACCTTCAAACAAAGAAATGTTAAGAAGTAAACCATGTCATCAAAGTTTAAGTTAAACGTGTTTTATGAAGTAAATCCTCGTAGCTGTGGACAAACATTTCTTTTCTTTTATTGTTGATTTTTGGTATTTTCAGCCATTGTGCTCATCTCCTGAGATCCGTGAGTAGTGTAAACTGCTGTAGGACACATCAGCCAGATGGAAACTCTACCAGGACCTTTTGGATGTGAAAGTAGAAACAAAATATATTTAACTTTAGTTCATGTTGGTGGTTGATTTCTAAATGTTCCTTCTGTCCCGCCACATCCCCGCTCAGCAGAACCACGTGTTCGAAATGAATGAATCTGTGAGCTAAACGGTTTCTGGAGAAAAGAAATACAGTATTTTTCAAAGTCGACAGCAATACGAAGACTTCACTTCATGGCCAGTGTAGCTATAAAAAATCAAACCGTGGCTCAAGAGAGATATGACTGTTGCCATTTAGCACCCCCCCATATGCCAGTGACCCATACTAGACGACCTTAGAGGTGATATATTATTTTAGGTCTGTATGTTAGATTTAAAAGCCCAACAGTACAGTAGCATCGTAAACTACATAAACACGGTAAATAAATTCAAGGAGGTCGTTTATTTCTTGGCTGAGGCACAGATGACATTTCCACTGCCTTCTGACTAAAAGATGTGTACTTCTGTTCGTTTGTTGGTTTGTCTCTTTGTTTGTTTATGGGGATGTCGCGTAACAAAAGAGTTGAAAAAAAAGGACTTATTCCAAAAATCATCTAACAAGAGAATATGTATATCAAAGGACTTTGAGAAAATAAAGATAAAAAAAGCTCTATTATAGATCGTCTATCCCAGACAGTTTTAACAAGATTGATACTTTACAGATTATAGGCCTACTGAGATATAAAAAAAATAATAAAAGATTGCTACAACGATAAAGAGTAATAAATAAAAGACTAATGTTTGAAAATAAGTGTGTGCTTTTATTTTGAAAAATGCACTCAGGTTGATGGACACACACACACACACACGCAGACGGTGGGGTTTGGAGTGTGTTCATTATTAATGAGGGAGAGTCCCTGAGCTGCCACACGTCTACTCAGTTTATATCGATCGAGAGGAGGAGGAGGAGGAGGAGGAGGAGGGGGAGACGGTCCTGAGGTGGACGATGTTTATTCAGTCTAACAGGTATAATTCAAAACGTTTAAACCAAACTGGTTTACATCTTAAATTGAACAATTATTCCACATGACCATCACGTTTTAGTCGTTCATGATTCTGATGTGGTTCAAACAAATCCTGCAACAAGATGATTTTTGTGTTTAATGGCGATTTAATATTCCTGTGATCTTCCACTGAGATGCTGCAGGAGAAAATATTCAATAAATATTTATTGACCGTGATATAAAGAAAACTCTCAAGGTGATTCCACATTTACATTGTTGGTATTTATCGATCCATCAAAGCTGATTTTACTCTATTTGGGATTTTTTTCAAACTTTGTTTGGCTCAAATATCCCACAATCCTCCTTGGCATGAAAACAGGTGTTTTTTTCATTGAAGAGGAAAATTAAGAAATGAAGATATTTGGATATCAGTGCATTTAGATTCAGAATAATAAAGAACGAACATTTTTTTTATACGGGGGAGATTGTGGAACGGACTGATTTTAGAATTTCAAAATAATAGCGTGAGGATGCAAACAGATCATGTTACATTGAGCAGAAGGAAATATTAAGACATAACAAAACAGAATAAAGCGTGGTTATTACGGGGATCTAAGCAACCAAATATAAGCTCTGTGAAAACATATATATATGTGACACGTCATTTTATTTAGACTTTTGTATTTTATATACAAAGATAAAAACATCGTGATGAAAAAGCTCTAATTTAAAGGAATATAAACCAAGAAACAGTGTAACTGTGGATATTATGGGATATGCAGCCAAGCTAATATAAGCTACAGGCCACATACACGGCTTTATTGTGCTTCATGGTATCTTATACAATAATACTCGTTTAATAGTCTTGTTATGTCTCTATAGAATTTTTTAAAATGATCTTATTATATTAAGAATAATTTATAAGCACACCATTTCTCTACCCTTGGCCCATAGGTTTATTTTTTCTTTATGCCTATTTTCCCCAACATATAACGTCACCTGCAGTTAAGTTTTTAGTCACTATAATATCGCTAAAATATTTCTGTATCAGTTCGCAGTGATTCTAACCTCTGTTTCTGTGTCTTTAAAGCCTTTAGCTGCACGAACACACAGTTATTATCCCTTTAAGGCCTCACAGATCGTATAATAAAGGTTTAAAGTCATTCTATAGCCCTGTATAGTGTCGTTAAGGTTTAATGAAGCTCGTGCAGGTTTTCAGCAGAGCCCCAGTTCGCGTGCTGCGGGCTCCCCGGGGGAAACGCATGCGCCGCGCGTTTCCGCATTAATATGGATGTGATGTGATGTGATGTGAGGGAGGAGACGGGCTGCTGTTAGCAGACCAGGAAGCTCCTCACGGGATAAAAATAAAACATATAGACCTGAAACAGACAGAGGGAGCGAAGAAAAGAAAGTTCCTTCATCTTCGTTTTAATTTACAGGCGTTTAAAAGCTGCAGAGAATCACGCACATGACGGAAATGCGTGATATCCAGAAAGAACAGAACTCATGCTTTATACTATTTAATAAGAGGAATGTCGGGAAAAGTATAAAAATATGTGTTTGGGGAGAAAACCGCATGTAAAGTGAGTTATACTGTTCAGCTGTGCCCAAAGGACGAGCCAATTATCGATTATTTTCTTTCTCCAATTTAAACTCAATACACTTTTAATACAGTACTGGACTCTAATAAAAAATGTCTCCAGAAGTATTAAGTAAGTAAATTTATGGCACAATAAAAAGAAAGAAAATAAAAATACTCAAAGGGAAACCCCTTCTACAAATACAGATAGTAAATAAAAATATAAATAAGCATGTTGTGGTGATTTTTCGTTCGGGAAGGTTATTTATAATCCTCAGAAATTTACTCTTACTCTCATTTTTATCGTAATGTGTCAAAACGAAACAAAAAACAACTGTAAAATCACATCGACAATGTAATTAAAATAGACTTCGGGCAGATTTTGATATATAACATATCTAATAATGTTTTAAAAGCTCGGCAGCAGCAGACGGGACACAATAGTTCCTGGAAAAGTGAAAAAAAAATCCTGGGAAGCAATTATCGCCTGTAGGAAGAAACAGGAGCAGGCGAGATTTCAGGCGAGCTGCTCATTAAAAATGCATGGAGGGAAGCCTGCGAGATGGAGGAATTCCCGCGGGATTTAGAGAGTCCTCTCACAGTCTCACCTCGTGTTTTATAGGCTTTTCATCCGGTAATCTGGCAGCACGTATCACTAAAAAACAACGTGAAGAGGAGCTGTCAGACGTGTATTTGTTTATTTGTTCATGTGATGTAACGATGTGAGTCAGATGAAATTAAAATAACCTTTTAATGACACGTGATCTGTTTGTGTGAGGTTCAAACCGGGTGTCAGACAGCAGCAGGGGCTCTTGGACGGGGTTCAGACAGCGTCAGAACGAGGTTTGATTTTAAATCTTCTTCACATGAAAGTGAAATAATAATTATGGAGTCAGACAGCCTGACAGCACAAAATCAGGTTCCAGGAATAACTAGCAAAAAAAACTACACTACCCAGAAGCCCCTTGTAACTTCGTATCAATCGGTGAAGGTGTTATGTTCAGAGGGAGTTTTTCACTTTAATAATTTAGGTATTATTTAAATAAATTACATAAAGTCAATTGATATTATATATGCAAACAATAATGTTTAGTGAACAAATCAGCAGCAAAAGTAATCAGTGACTTCACAGAAAAATAAATTAAATATAAACATTTAAATATAAGATTTTATTCTCTACCAGTGAGCGGCTCCTCATTCTGAATACAGCCAAGATTTATTTATTTTTATTTACATTTATTTAAGCAGGAAAAGTCTCACTGAGATCAAAAGTCTCTTCTCTAGTCTGTAGGCATTATGTCATGACCTGACCTTTTAGTTTTACCATTGTTTGTTAGCATGGTATCACAAACTATTAGCATCAGTCTGTTAGCATGATGAGTGGGGCCATGTTGGCACAATATCATAAACTATGACCTGTTAGCTTAAGTCTCAATCTATTAGAACGACCTAAGAAATATTAGCTTCATCTCCAGTCTACAATATCATGACTTCTTAGCTTTAGCGTCAGTATATTAGCACCATGCTAAGGCCTGTTAGCTCAGTTCTCAGTCTGTTATCACGATATCATAACCCGTGAACTGCGAGCTTCAGCCTCAATCTGTCACACAAATCCTTAGACGTATTCAGTGTCAGTCAACCAGCACTGAGGATCTTATAGCCATAGCCTCTGTCAGCTAGCATGCTACCATGTTAGCTTTAGCCTGTAGGCACATAGCTGTGTCCCAATCTGCGGCCTGCAGCCTTCGAAGGAGGCAGTCTGGAGCATGCTCCATTCATAGCCTGCGCAGACGTTAAAGCCGAACTGAAATGAGACGGTCTGGACGAATTCTAGTTTGTGTCAACAGCTGTTCCCGCCCTTACCCTTGCATCACCAAACGCTGCTCCTGTCGCCTAGCAGCAGGAAGCTAGCTAGCTAATTACCTAGCATAACTAACGTTGAGTAAGTTAACCTGTTATATAATTTGTTTCAAGGGCCCTTTCGTTTTTTAAACATGTGTAACGCGAGCTATTCGACCGAGCTGAAACCAAAAAGTGTTACTATTAAAAGTGTATTCCTCGGCCGCGTTAAAGTCCATCATCTCATTTGAATTGGCGCACAATGCATCTCGGCATATGTTGGGCCGCAAAGGATGCACCCGACAGGTGAAGGAGCCAAATTAATCTCTTTTGCCCCATTAATTATTTTTCACAGGTTTATTCTTTAATCGTTAATATGGTAATCTGCCTGCCTACCTGACTATACACGCCCTTTTTCTTTGTCTGCGCACCTTTAACTCATCGGGCCATTTAGAGCTCAGGTTGGCTCAGGTAGGGCGGCGTCACACAGTTTTTTGACCGCATCTTGATTCGTTCTTTAAACATATTAATTAGCCGCTTTTGTTTATTTTTTCGTTCATAGTCACTTGGGGCTGTTGTAATATTATCTTCAGTTTGTTCCAAAATAAATAAGTTTATTTTTAATTTCTTGTCGGATCCCTCTTTTATTTTATTTTTTATTTTTTTGGTTAAAATAAAGCGTGTCTGACTGCAAGCGGCATACCTGAAGCCAGAGGGCAGCTAGATAGTTTGGGATAACTGCCTTTACATTGTCAAAACATTTCGCTGGATGAATGCTGACAGACAACTGATATGGAGGTCGCGTACAGAGCCGCGAAGTGGAGGTATGTGAATGAGTGAATGTTTCTGGCGGATCTTCCTTTGTTTCTATCGGACCCCCCTGGATGGGCGGCTGGTCGAGCAGTGAAGTGGATTTATAAACTTTATTATTTGGAGGAATGGAGGACGCATTTGTCGGGCGCATCTGAAGGAGCCTTCGAATTGGGACAACCTTCGATGCACCGCTTATTGTTTCTAAGCAAAACTGCCTAAGACGTATTAAAAGGCAAACTGAAACTGCCTTTTCTTACAAGGCATGGAGGTAACGTTAGCTCATTTGCTAAAGCTACAGCCTACAATAAACCAGTCACCAGAACAGTCAAACCTGACTGAATTATTGTTAAAACTTAATTTGAGACACATCCACCAGAAAAGTGGTTAGTGATTAAAAAAGATGTGTAATTAAGAGAAGTAACAAAGCAGTCAGCTGAAATGTACCAGCTGTCCACAATGAACAAAATGTGTGTGTGTGTGTGTGTGTGTGTGTGTGTGTGGTCGGGAGATGGTGGGAGTGTGTGTGTTTTTTGGGGGGGGGTGGGTGTTAGACAGGAAATCTGCCAAAACCCACTGAGAGGCGTCACTCATGTTTTTCTCATTCACACATGTGATGAAGCTGCAGGCGCGTCCTCGAGGTCCTGTTCACTGAACCAAGAATCAGATTACCTAAACAACAACACAACAACAAAGTAAATAAGCCTTCATAAACAACGAATAGATTTTGTGACACTAGTGGACTCAGTAAACACACAGAGCTGGTGCTTTCTTAGTTAGCTACTTAGCTAATTAAGCTAGTTAGCTAACAGCTTCATCTTGATTGTTTGGTGTAAGATGACATCAAACCACTTTTTGTTGTTGACATTCTGATAGAATTGAACATGTTTGATATAATCCGAAGTCTTTAATCTCAGTTTATAAAAAAGTGAAGTTCAACAACGTGAACATTGTCAACAACAAATAGGAGCACTCTCCAGCATCAAACAGGAAGCAGCAAACCCAGAAAACATGGAGGGCTGCTGTCACTGGATGTGACGCCATAGTAGTTGCTTGTTTGCTGACAGAGTTAGCATTAGCTCCAGTGAACTAGTTTAAAGTGGGGAGGAAGGAAATGCCTTGCTAGCAGCCTCCTAGCTCGTAAGGCTAACACAGTTAACGTTAAGGTCTCAATCACGACAGCTTACACGAACCACTGCACACGAATCTGCTCCATTGTTTGTTTTTCTTGTGAATTTCCACAAAGAGCATGATGGGAAATAATCTGAGCCTGAATTATAGTCTTGTAAAAAGTGATCCTGCCTTTGTTAAGTCTTAGTCTGTGACCAAAATGTTTTTAAGTGTGACAAAATGTAGTCTTTCTTTCTTTTAAAGTCTTGTAGTGAATAAATTAAACCTGTGGCTGCCTGACAGGAGGCTCACATGGAAGGAAACATCTGATATTCTTTCATAAAGAGTCAGCGATTACGTGACATTTAGAGAGCATGAACATGTTTTCAAGCTGTTTAAAGGAGTAATAGTGTTATATATATGTTATATATATTTTAGTACGGAACAGAAAGACAAACAAACCCTGACGTGACAAGGTGCAAGCACCACTGGACCGTGTGTTTTAAGCAGCAGTGATGCATTCAGGATGCTGGTGAGGAAGAAGTCACACAGCGACCCTCTGAACACGGAGGCATTTCATTTGTGAGATTTAAAACAGGCCGACAGCTCGGGCAGAAACTAAAATAACTTCCTCTGTCTTCTTTGGGATTTCAGCTCCTGGTGTAAATGGGGCGGATATGAGGCCTGCGTTCCCTCCTGAGGAACAA
Source organism: Semicossyphus pulcher (assembly GCF_022749685.1). Lineage (NCBI taxonomy): Eukaryota > Metazoa > Chordata > Actinopteri > Labriformes > Labridae > Semicossyphus > Semicossyphus pulcher. The sequence continues at coordinate 25,578,152 of NW_027211691.1, forward strand.
ACCGACTCCAAAACAGTATTATGTGAGAGTCAGCTGGGACTGGAATTGAGGTTGAGAGCTGTGACGGTCGGGCGAAAGGGCCAGCTGCATGAATGTGTCCGGCACTTTCTCAGGGCAGAGAGGGCTAAAAGTGAGTTAGCCGCTGTGTAAATGGGTCACAAGTCCTTACTTTAAGCTAACAGCCTACATTTCAGCTGGAGGACACTTTGCAGAAGTAGATTAGTGGGTTGGCTGAGAGGCTTTCTGCTTCCAGAGGAGCACAGCTATGCAAAACTCCTCACAATGTGGACATCGTGTTTTCTCTTTTTTCTTCTTATTTAGAGCTAAACGTTACCAAGGAACTACTTTTCTTCTGTGGTTTTATTGTAGATTCTATATAAGAAGTGGATGTAGCCTACAGGCCCGAAATCTGATGCTGCTAATGTCCAGCAGGGGGCGACTCCACTGGCTGCATGAAGTCTGGTTTTAAAACATCATGTATATACTCCCTTGGAAAAAGAACACTGTTAATTAAGTAGAGTACTCAGCCATGGTAGAAGCACAAAAATAACGGATTGATCTCCACATGACGCATAATCAAACTGAACTGTTGTTAGTGTGTTGCTCTGTTTAACGTTTATGTTATCGTGTGATTTCGCAATTCTTTCACGAGTTTGAACCAGAAGGAAGACGGTGCTCTGCCGGCAGGATCGGAGATCGAGTTTAAACCAACAAACTTTATATTTTCTGTTTTAAGCACGATGAATTTGGTTCCTTCAGAGGACAAAACGAGCAGACTTACTTGATGCTACATATCTGTCTTCATTGAGACGGTGACAATATAATGCAAAGTTGGTTTTTCCATTTTTACTGGAGCTCTGGTTTGAGAAATCATCGTGCAGAGACTCGTGCTCACCCCCGCCGGCCCTCTTTAGATCTGGGTCATAAACTACATAAACTGCTGCTCTCGTCCTCCCTGCAGCGGCCTCCACGCAGAGCAGTAAACACGCCGGCCGGGCCGCCTGGTTCAGGTCCAGCATCCTCTCATGGACCACACGTGCCTGTCATGTGACGGTCTATTGATAGCACTGCAGAGAGCAAAAAATAATCTGGCAAGCAAACAGAAACAAAGTCCAAAAAACAAGCACAGACGGCCGGTTGGCAGGAAGGAGAGGAGGCTGCGGCGCTCAGTTTCCCTACAGAAATCCAATCAACAAGCTTTCCCGGGCTCTCCGGAAAGTTCAGGTTGGTTCATGTGGTGGGGTTTTCTGCTTTATTAGAGAGTAGATGAGACCAAGAAGACGGCAAGAACCAGTAAATCAAGGGCGGAGGTTTCGTTGTTCGAGTTCAGTGAATCTCAAACAGGAGGACGGAGAGATGTGACCGACCGACTCACCCCGGAGAGAAGAAAACCTCCATTAATCAGCCGTCAGAGGGAACGAGCTGGACACTGTAGGTCGTGACAGCAGACACACACACACACACACACACACACACACACACACACACACACACACACAGACAGGCCTCCTACCCAGGGAGTGTGCTAATGAGTTTATTACATTCAGCCCTCAGACAATAAATGGAGCTATCAATCACAGGGGGAACATCTGTGGAGCAACTCCTTAATCGCTCACCAGCTTCATCAGCACTTTAACACCAGGAGCAGGAGGAGGAGGAGGAGGGAGAATATACCTACACACATGTAACAGATTTGTTTTAGGAGAAGAAGAAAAAGAGGACGAAGAGTAGGATGAAAACATGCAGAGAATTACCCTTTAACACACGCTGAGTGTTGGTGTCCTAATGTCCCTCGTCCCTAATTTAATTTCCAAAGACCCTTCTGGAGAAAAACAGCCTTTTTTGCAGTTTCAGTAATAAGAAATAAGAAGAAACGATATTATCAAGATCGTTTAGTCACCATATTAATGTGGGTTTAAACATTCTGCAACATGCAAAACTGTGATTTATTACTTTTATTCATCAGTAAATTAAAACAGTAAAAAGGTAAAAGGAAAACTTTTTTTAAGCGCCACCAAACCCACTTTAACACCAAGTTGTGTTTAGTGTGTACTTACAGAAACGTAGACAGGAGCGTGCACCTCGTGTGCAGAGGAGTGTGCTGCAGCAGCTCCAGGGTGTGACTCAAACCTTCAGCCTTCGCTGCATGTCTCTCCTGCTCTCTCCTCCAAAGAGTCTCTTTTTAGCCACTCTATGTTCGGTAAACTGCTCTCCATTATTTGGTGCCAAAGATAAAGACATGTCTTTATTAGGGTGTCTGATAATGTGCCTCTGGAAGGGGCTACACTAACATTAACAGTACATGTCGTAACAGTAACAATCATAAGCAATACAAACACAGTTTTCTGGCTGCCATGGCAACTCATAATTCACACTTAGGCGAGCTATCAGTTACTATCGCACCTAAACCAACTGGACTCCACTCCAAGTAAATCTTTAACAGTAACCATGGCGACAGCTCTGTGACGGTTTGTTAATAGCTGTGTCCCAGTCCAGGGGCTGCATCCTTCGGAGGCCGTCACAGCGGCGCGTCGAAGGCTGTCCCAATTCGAAGGCTCCTTCAGATGCGCCCGACAAATGCGGCCTCCATTTCCCAGGATGCACCCGATTGATCCTTCAGCCAAACGTCTGCTAATGTTAGCCGCTGCAGATGAAGCTGCTGCTCGACTGACGCTGTCTATGGATTACATTGGAACATAACTTAGAAGTGCTAATAACTGAAGCTAGCTAACAACAGTGACTGAATAACTACAGGCTAATTTATAACAACCATGCAATTTAACTGCATTTATAGTTTGGCTAATCCCATCTGCAACACTGATGTCAGAGCCACCAGGACGCAGGCTGCACTGAGGACGTACTAGCAGCAACGCTAGCAACGGGTTAGCATTAGCCGCTTTACTAAAGCAGTCAAACACGCTGCACCGCTTCAGATTTATAGACTGTTTAACTTGTAAGTGTTAGTTTGCACCTTTAGACGCGACTATCTTTTTACATGAATTGCTTTAAGATGCAGCGGAGTTCAATTTGGTAAAGTGAGCTCAAAGTGTCGAACACTTTGCTCCGTCCGCCGTGCAGACCTACGAGACTTTCTCCAGCAGGAGACCACAACAATGTGACGTCACCGCCTGACGCCGGCGGCTTCGTCCTCACAAGGGGACGGATGTGAGCTACATTAGGATGAAACGATTGAATGAAAACAACATTAAATAGGACGTTACGTTAATGTTAAATACCAATAGGAGCAACGTTTGTCCATGAGCCGGTACTTTGGGTACTGACCAATCACGCACCGGTACCAAAAAATACTGAGTAAGTCTTCGCATGTGGTTAAAGCATCACATTACAAGTCTAGCAGTAAAACTGTTGGTTAGTCTAGAAGCTCGTCATGTTCAGAATGCAGCAGAAGTTTTTTCTATTGTTATTTGTGTTTCACACTTTATTTACAAAGAGGAAGAGGAGCTGCAGGAGGAGAGGAAGAGGAGGAGGTGAAAAGGAGGAACCATCTGTACACCAGGACAGAGAGAAGAAGAAAGTAATGGTTGCAAAAATGTCCTCTATGGCTGCATGTTTTCCCAGTTTAAGGGAGGAGGAGGAGGGGGGACGAAGGGGAGTGTTAGAGAGGCAACATCTGTGGAACATTTTAATCACACAGCAGCTTCATCAGCACTCGATGAGGCGAGGAGGAGGAGAAGGAGGACGAGAAGGAGGAGTGGCAAAATTAGAGGATATCCTCTGCAGTACTATAAAGTTGTACACACAAGTCATTAGCACTGTAACACATGATGAAGAGGAGGGGGCAACATCTGTGCAACACCTTCTTAATCCCTCAGCAGGTCTGACAGGACGGTAACATGGAGGAGGAGGAGGAGGAGGAGGAGGAGGTGCAATAAAGACATCATGTGAGAATTACACTCAAAGAGTAAGGGAGGAGGGAGCTGAAAGAAGGGAAGAGAAAGAGGAAGGGTTTAAAGTAAAGTTTGTTTTCAGAGAGCTGTCAGGTGGTTCACTCACCTGTGGCGGCCATGTTGGATGTCTTCTGCTCGGTGAACAGCTGCTTTCTGTTGACGTTGAAGATCAACCCCTCAAATCCTGCTGTGGCCACGAAATAAAAGATGATTTTTTGTTTTGTCTAACAATTCTAAATGATAACATCAGCGACAGAGATAGACCTTTTTGTTACAGAGGAAGATGATTGTTTTAACCACAAAGAGACGTTACATCGCTCTCTGCAAACACACCAGACTCCATTCAGAAAAACACTGATTTAAGCTCACAGGTAACAGGAGCTGCTGCTCTACCACGGCCTCAATCAGCCAGTTTTGTATGTGTTATTGTGAGTTACACAAACATTAAGCTGGATCTGAACTAACCAATTAAAACACTAAAGTCACACAATAACACAAACAAACTAACAGATCGAAGGCGCTGAAGACCAGCAGCTCCTGTGTCCTGCAAGGTTAAATTCCTGTTTTTGTTAATGGAGTCTGGTGTCTTTGTGAGCGATAAACTGATTCTGGTAAAAGCAAAAAGGTCAATCAGCAGGGATCCTTTCTGTAATGTTGTTAACTTACTTAAGAATTATTTTCGATCAGACAACTTGTTTTTTTTTGAGAAAATCAGTAAAAAGTGTAAAAACGGTTCGTGTCACCTCCTCCTCCTCCGGCTGTCGGCTTTCATACTTCCTTCTCTTTCTGAGGGCTGAAGGTGATACCTGCACACTCCTCACCACTTTGACACATACATGATATTTCCCTGTTCACACACTTATTACAGTAACAACCCGCTCTCTCAGCATGCGGTCCACATCCTCATCATGTGATATTAAGTTACAGCCACTTTAACTCGGTTAGTGCCTGTCTATGAGGCGGACGTTCCTCAGGCTGTGCTCAACTGAGTTAGGGAGCGTCTCTGTGCACTGTGAGGGCAGTGATAACTCAGGGAGCGTCTGTATTTTTACACACATTAGCGACCTAATAAAGAAATTAGGGGTTTCGGTCTCATGGTGTCTTTTTGTTTCTGCAGTGTTAAATGACTTGGGGAGCGTCCTCTTCTATACAGCACATAAATGAGATGTTAAATAAGTTAGGGAGCGTCAATATTTGTTTACTCGTGAGGAAAGGTTGACAGCATGAACATGAGTACAAAAGAACATGTTAGACCAGACACTTTAGCCTGAGATACAACCTCACAATGAGCTGCTAAAGCTTCATTTAGTGTCTGAGCAGACAGGTACTCGCTCAGGAGCTGGTGGAGACCAAACACAGAGGCAAGAGAGCGTGAACCTTCACCAGCTAGTCTGTGGTACAATGGGGGTTATTGGAAGACAGCTTCTGCTGCTGAAAACACTGGGACCAAACAAAAGTAGGGGCTAAAAGAGGCTAAAACTCTGTCCGGTGCAAAGTTGCAGAGGAGTCCATGCAGGTTGGATGTTGGGTGAAGGAAACATGTCTTAAAATAAGTTATATTAAACAAGTCTTTGTTGACTTTTGGTTGCACACGGGACTTTAATCTCAGTCTCCTGGATACTTTTTTTAAACAGACTTTCCTGTTGGTTAAACATCGTCCCCTGTCTGGTGTTGGTGGTATTCTGCTCGGCTCTGAAAATGGAAAGCGGTACGGTTGTCTCTGCAGCCACGGCACCAACAATAAGTTGACTGTTTCCACCTAAAGGTCATTGCGTCCAGCTCTGTACCAGCTCTTCATTTCAAAGATGGAGTCGAGCTGCTGCTGTTGCTCTCTCCTCTGCAGGAAGGACACAGCATCATGCAGATCGTGTCTGACAGCTTGAAAAGTCGAAGCTTTCTAAAATCCAAAACGCTGCAGTTTGTAAAAACGCTCCGGTGACATTTAGAAGAGGAGGCGGTGATTTCACTCTAACATGACTTTCCCTCGGCGCCCCGCTTCATCCAGACAGCTGCATTACATCACTTCCCCTTTACATCAGCGGCTAACATTTACCACATTATCAGCTGCTAGCTTTAGCATTTACAGCTGATATTTAGCTGACACGCTCACTCACAGCAAACTCCAGCTGAAGATCAGAAGCAGCTAATGCGGAGGTTAAAGGTCGCAGCAGGAAACCGACCTGAGAAGAGGTGGACCGATGACTGCTGTGACCTGACAGCCGAGGAGGAGGAGGATATTTCAGTCGTTTTGGGTTGAAGGACAAACAGGAAGCAGCAGGAACCTGCAGAGACGGTGAAACACTAAAAGAGGTTCAGAGAAGTCAGAGTGTCTCTGTGAGGGATGTTTGAGGACGCCGTGACCTCGCACATAAAAACAAACCTCTCCACTCTCTCAGGGAAAAGCTCACCCTGGTTTACACCTTCTTAAGTGCACCTTGTTTCTATGTGAACAGAGCGCTCCTTTCAGCTCACCTTTTAGTGTCTCGTACCTGATCCTACCGCAGTTTGTCCTGACCCGAGAGGTGGAGGGAGGCTCGCTGAGAGCTGGAGTCCAACGATGAAGAAAGGACCACTAATGCAGGGTGAGTGTATCGCAGAGACAGCAGAAATATATAAGAACACTGGAGACCTTTCTGCTGTGTTAAATATGTATTATCTTTAGTTTGTATCAAACATCCAAACTAACCATTGAAAACACAAAGCTGCACAGTAACACAAACATGCTTTTACATTTAGATTCTCTTTCGACCAAAACTTCTGCCAAACAAATAAACATGAAACAGAACGTTTCCCTTTCAGCTGTTAAAGCTGCTGTGAGGAACTTTCAGTTTGTGTTGATTCTGGCGCCCCCTGTGGACAAACCGTACCTCTCTCTCTCTGCTGATTTTGTCCTGTTCATGATTAAGTGGTCGTTTTCAACAAACATCTCAGCCTGCGTTCTTAAACAGTCACATGCGTCACTCACTTTAAATGTTTGCCCTGGAAAATGTAAACAAAGGCAGCGTGCAGTTAACCGCCTCGTCTGACAGCTGCCCCCCCGCCAGCAGTTTCAGGCATTAAAAATAACCCTCTCTGTCGCCCCCTGCTGACTGGCTGCAGTATAGCTCATAAAGCCCGCCTCCTCCATGTTGACAGATGGGACATGAGTCAAACTATAAAATCAAAATACACGTCAAATACATTTTTCTCAAACATGTTTTCTGTCATTATAGTTAGTTCTTATCATGCTGATTTATGTCACAGTGTTCATTTTTCTAACAAATTTACTTTTAATTAGTTATCTGATGCTATAAAAAGGGGGTGTGGCCTCATGATTGACAGCTCTGTTGACAAATGGGGCTCCTGCAGCGTTCTGTTCCCGAGTAGCAGAGTAGAGGAGGAACGGTGAGAGGAGACGTCACTAACACTAACACTACAGTCATTGAACTTTCCATCAGCGTGAATATCTGCTTCAGACCGACACAAGAAGCTGCTGCAGACTGAGCCCACCTGAGGGCTCCAACACGCCAAGGACACCTGAGGGCTCCGACACGCCAAGGACACCTGAGGGCTCCAACACGCCAAGGACACCTGAGGGCTCCGACACGCCAAGGCCACAAGGTAAAGGTGTGTGTGTCAGGTAAAGGAAGGGGCGGGACATCGATGCTGGGGGGGGGGGGGGGGTTGAGACTTCCTTTTTGTACAACGACGCGTCGGCCATCTTTGTATGCCTTAAAAAGGGAAAAATAAATTCATTCTTAAGCCTTAAAATCCAACCAGAGAAGCAGCTCTGGATTTTAATGACGTGTTTGTGTGGGCAGCTGGAAATGTACACCCAACAACAACAGGTTCACTTCTGCAGCCGGTGTGTGTGTGTGTGTGTGTGTGTGTGTGTGTGTGTGTGTGTGTGTGTGTGTGTGTGAGAGCTGTTAATGGTTTAAATTAATGTATTTGATTAAAGATCATGAAAAGTTGAAAAGTAATTTTCATTAAAGTTGCAGCAAAAGTAGAAACAGAGCTAAAGGGGTAATTTATAGTTTATGATTGAGTATCCTGACCCCTAATTACTAATCCCAGTCCTACATTTCCCATAATGCAACTGGGAGGCATCTCTCATTAGAGCCTCACTGTCAGATGAACGCATGTCTTTTAAAGCCCATGCAAACAACTTCATCACACAGGCTCCCCTCACCAAAAATTTGACATTGCAAAGCTCGAGCTGAGATAACCTGATGACATCATAGTGACATCATAGTGATGTCATCAGGTTATCTATGACAGTAGTTGTAGTAATTCATGTGGGTATCAGATATAGCGAAGGAGAGTAACAGGGAGACGTTGTACAAATTAACGGTCCTCTCTGAAGTAGTGTGTGAAAATCCACATCAGTTTCATCCTCACACACACACACACACACATATGCACGCACGCGCGCACACACACACACACACACACACGCACACACGCATGCACACACGAAAACTCCCTCTTTGTATCTCTCTCTACTCAGCAGAGGATGAAATGGATGCAGGGAGAGGTGTTTCGTTTCACCTCCGTGGATAAAACGTCTTCATCACAACCTGACAGTGTGTGTGTGTGTGTGTGCGTGTGTGTGTGTGTGCGTGTGTGCGTGTGTGTGTGTGTGTGTGCGTGTGTGTGTGTGTGCGTGTGTGTGTGTGCGTGTGTGTGTGTGTGTGTGCGTGTGTGTATGCGTGAGGCGAGCTGAACAAGTCGTGATAACAGCCTGATACTGTCTTCTAAAAATACCTGCCCTCCACACACACACACACACACACACACACACACACACACACACACACACACACACACACACGGTAGCTGATTTAGCTTCTGAGACATTGGCTTGGCGTTTCCAATATGCTGCCTAACTGAAACCCATTACATCCAGCCCGCACGCACGTGTGTGTGTGTGTGTGTGTGTGTGTGTTTCCATTACAGAGGCGTAGTGAAATATGAACAGGTAAGCAGTATGCAGATCAATTGTGACTGTAAAACACCCGCTGAAGAGAGCGAGGGAGGATGGAGGGGAGAGAGGGGGGAATAAACCACAGCCCCCGTTTGATTACAGAGGCAGCCGCTCCTCATCCTCCACCGTCACGCTCATGTGATGTGTGGGGCTGCCCTTCCCAGAATTCCCTGCTCCTCTTTTCCTGCAAGTAATGCAATTTATTCTCTAACAAGAGAGAAGAGGAAGAAGAGGAAGTGGGTCAAAGGACAGACTCTGACATGAGATCATTCCTTTATAACATCTCTGCAACTCCACATAAGACTTCTGGGTATGATAGGATACATAACCCGAGTCTGTCCCTTTAAGAGACATTCTGATGTTTTTAAACCTGGGCCCGACTTTTATATATTTTAGGTAATGACTAAAAGGTACAAAAGATATTTTTCTCCAGTAGATGTGTTCATCCTGCAGCAGTGAAACAGGCTGTAATAGCTGCAACATAATCCTTGATGGGTCAAAGGTCGTCCACTAAAAGTTCTTGTTGTTTCCACTGACAGGCTCAGATTGTTATTCTAAGTGTGTGACAACAGGACAGAAAGGATCCTACAGAGATAGACCTTTTTGTTACAGAGGAAGATGATTGTTTTAACCACACACAGACGTTACATCGCTCTCTGCACACACACCAGACTCCATTCATAAAAACAGGGATTTAAGCTCTCAGAACACAGGAGTTGCAGGTCTACTCGGGCTTCGGTCTGTACTTTTAATTGGGTTATTTTTAGTAACAAAATTATTGTGTTGGGTCGAAATTAACTATTTGAAATGACAAAGTAGCACAATAACAGAAACAAACTAAGAGAAACAGGAAGACTTAGATCTGCAACTCCCTGTGTCCTGAGAGCTTAAATGACTGTTTTTATGAAAGGAGTCTGGTGTGTGTGCAGAGAGCGATGTAACGTCTGTGTGTGGTTAAAACAATCATCTTCCTCTGTAACAAAAAGGTCTATCTCTGTAGGGATCCTTTCTGTCATGTTGTCACACACTTAGAATAACAATCTGAGCCTGTCAGTGGAAACAACAAGAACTTTTAGTGGACGACCTTTGACCCATCAAGGATTATGTTGCAGCCATTACAGCCTGTTTCACTGCTGCAGGATGAACACATCTACTGGAGACATTCACACACTTTTTATACCTTAAGACCTCAAAATCTGTTGATAAAAGTGCCACAGTATAACATCAGAATTCCCCTTTAATGAATATTTCCTGTATTCCCCTTTAAACGTAAAACAAAAGGAAAACATCCTGCTCATTTAAACCTGACTGTATTACTGTGTGACACTTTAAGCTCCCGTTCTTATTGTCTCACATGGAGGCGATGGAGAGGAGGGGGTGGGAGGGTGACAGATGGGTGTAGCCGCTCGCCCTACGACCCACACACACACACACACACACACACACACACACAGAAGCAGACGCTGGAGACAGTGTGGGTGTGTGGATGCATGCATTTAGTGGATTTGCAAAGATCATGTCGACACCTAACAACACACACACACACACACACACACAGTGGGGGCATCAGGTTTGCTTCGTATTCATCGTGACTGAAACTGTCGACAATTCATTCCACTGCAAACAACATGAAAGACCTAAAGGAGAGAGGGAGGAGAGAGAGAGGGAGCGAGAGACAGATATAGGAGCGACAGAAGACAGGAGAAGAGAAAAGATGGAGGGATGTGATGAATAAATAGTCTGAAACAAAAGGAGATGAAGGTTGAAAGGACAGGAAGGACTATCAGACGAGAAAGACGAACATGAAAGGGAGAAAAAACAGAGAACAAGAGAAACAAAACAAAGACGGATCTTCTGACGCAACTCTTTCATCCCTCTCTCTCTCTCTCTTTTCTTTTCCCATTTCAGGGTCAGATTGGGTTTTATTTAGAATCCTCCTCAGACTTTCTTCATCTGTCAGTCCACAGCCTGGATTTATTCCTGCTCTTCTGTCCCCCCCGCCCTCCTCACATCATTTTGTGTCTGCAGACATAAACAACAGAAACCTGCTGCTGGAAGCCGCCTGAGCTCTCAGGATGCACACAAACATGCAGGTTATTAAATACAAGTTTAAAACTCCACATACACAAACGTTTCCAGAGTTTAAACTGTTGCAGACTGAGTTTCTGTCGCCTCTTACAAATCATTTAACCTCCTGGTCTGCCGACTCAGAGAAACTAAAGTCAAATGTCTGAACAGAAGACGAAGAACTGGTCCCCTGAAACGGCTCGTCAGCGCTTGTTTGGAGGTGTTTCAGGTTTGAAAGTCATGAAACCTGCGTCTGCGTGAGGTCATGAAACCTGCGTCTGCGCCGCAAAGCAACACGACTGCAGAGTTACAAAGTGCAGCATGATGAGTGTGTGAAGGCCGAGAGGAAGAACGAGCTGCTCCCCGTCCTCCAGCGTCGAGTCAGACATCCAGAACAGAGACGCTGCACAGAGACACCCGATCCACCAAGCTCCCACAGACACACTGAGATTACCCATGATGCACCACACTCAGGTAAAGAACCTGATTTTAAGTCTTAGCTTGATGCTAAATTTGTAAATGAGCCTGAACGCAGCACAGAATGTAAAATATAAAAAGTCCCTAAAATTAAAAAATAATCATGATGAGCATTTAGACCATAACCGTGCAGCTCTGCTGGATATCATCAAGAATCTAACTGCCTCAGTCAAACACACGAGGGGTTGGATTGTTGGGTGTGTGTGTGTGTGTGTGTGTGTTTGTATTGCTATACTTGTGTGGACCAACCCCTGACATCCCACCTTTCTTGTGTGGACATTTTTCCTTGTGAGGACATTTTGCCCGGTCCGCACAAGGAAAATGCTAGGATGAACTCCATTGACCCTAATGAATGATCTGTATAAGTTTCAGAAGAGGTCCCCAAAAAAATAGGAATCTCTGAAAAGTGTGTGTTTGCCAGTGCTCTTGGGCTCCTACTACTGACCGTTCACCTGTATTGCACTTAAAATAAAAATTTGAGGGGAGGGGAGCAGTCGAATTTTCTGATTGGCTAAGGGTGAGGAATTTTGTGCTTGGCTGTTTCATGTCATGTGACAGCATGACTGTGGGGTTGAACAAGAGTAAAATGAAAACCAAAGGCAGAGAGTACATTTAAACTAGAAAAATAGAGCAAATAGTGTTTGTCAAATATACATGATTACACTAAATTAAGGTAAATAGTTAAAAGTTAAAATGATAGTAAATAACACTATGACACAACAGTGAGCAAAGGGGAAAAAGACTACTGATACAAGTACTGCTGAGGCAGACAATATATTTAAACTGGAAAAAATATACTTTTGTCAACTATAAATATTATAATACATTAAATCATAAATATTCAATGATCAACAATAATTATTATTATTTGATTATCATATATCATACATTATAAATTAGACTAAAATATGACATTACACAAAAATTGAGCAAAGGGGAAAAATGCTACTGATGCAAGTAATGCTGCTTCAGCCTCTATTGCTTCAAGTAGTACATAATTACTTAAAATAATACTACATACACAAGAAGCACATATAGTGTCATTGCTACCAGTCTCTGAATATAAATACATTTACTAAAGTTCTGCACTTTAAGACAATTTAAAGGTACTTGTCTTAATGTCCCTTCTATTCATGCCACATTTTATTTCTACTCCACTACAACTCAGAGGGAAATATTTCTACTTTTTACTGGATTAATTTTACAGTTCTAGTCAGTAGTTACTTTACAGATTAAGAATTTATGAATACAAAACATAGGGAGCTTATTAGATATTATGTTTATGAATAATATTACCCAACAGCAGCCTATAGATGTAGGCAAGTACAGCTGAAATGTTGACAGAAAATTAGATGGCAATTCATAAATGTAGTGATTTGCTTCTTGTCAGCATTATTATTTTAATAAATGTAATGTATTTTTCATCATTCAAGGATTGGACTATTGGTTGAATGTATTTGTAATAATGTAGAGGTTTGGACTATTATTTTTACGATGTACATTGTGCTTATTTAAATACTTTTATTACAATCACGGTTTCAATGCGCAAAATGTTGATTGATTGAATGATCACTGACTCCGATCAGGATCTGATGTAAATTAAACCTGAGGCCCACAGGCGGGCCATCCGGCTACTTTGGTAACTTTTTCGACAACACCTTAACAGATAAGCTAACGGTTATATTTTAGATATATAGTCTTGGCATGTATCATTTGAAATCTTTGATTCCACGCATGTCAACCTTTTTAAGCCAAATCCACATCATCCAGGTACTATCAAAAAACAAACAAGCAAAGTAGGTAACAAACAAGTATGTACAAAGTTTTGCCAACTCACAAAATGAAGCCTCCGGGTGGTCGACCACTGCATCCATTTTCATCAAAAGACTGTTTTCTCTCATTCCCAACTGTCCAGTAAATCCATTTCAATGAAAATATTTAGTCAAAAACACAGTAATATGTGGATAAATGGTGAAAAAATAGCAAAAAACTGCAATTGTGGATACTTTTACATGCTTTTATGAGTCCAAAACTTCTTCTCCTTTCACAGCAGACACCATTAGGGCTCTGTAATGTCTTCCTGACTGCCAAGTTTGGTTGACTGCACTGACTGCACCCGCCTTGAAGCCTCAGCAGCCAATGAGTGGTCGTGTATACAACAGACAGTCTTTCTTCTATCACTTCTCTCCCGAGCCACTTACATGCAGGGCTCCAGATGATTGACACATCACTTAGCCAATGAAATTTCTAATCTGGCAATATAAAGTTTTTTATGCTTTCTCAAAGGAAAGAATGCAAGTTTTTGCGAGTTTATAGAGTTTATGCCTTTTGCTCTTTATATAGGCAGTTTTCCCACCTGAGCACTTGTTTTTTTATTTATATTTATATTTGATTGATGCATTTATTTAGTGTATCTAGAAAAACAGTAACTTCATCCTGCTGTTATTTTGTGGTTACAAAGTGGCGTTTTTGCCAAGCACTTAGATATTTCTTGAGGAAAAGATGTGTTCATTTTCTATGACATTGTTATCAAATTGGAACTTGGATCATGTAATATTTTATTATGTGGAACCATTACAGTTAAAGGGGGAGATTATAGTTCATTTGCAGGCTTATTTCATTTTCTAAAAATTAGCTATTATTACTGCTATTATTAGTAAAATAATAACGCTTATAAAATAATGGCACTGTTTCATATTTTTTCATATTTATGCATTTTTTGGAAAATGGTAAATCAAAATAATAATGGTAATAATGTTGATTAATTATTGTGGTAGATATATTGCAGATAAATGATAATTTATTCTGATTGTTTTCTGCTGCTCAAGGCTCTCCTCCTATGATTGGGGATAGATAGAGGACAGCTTGGTTCTCCTCTGTCGGCTTTTTGTGTTGAAGGAGTGAGGAGTGAGACAGTTTATCTACTGCTAAATTGACTTTTTGTTTTGTTTATTGCACGAAGTCAACCACGGTGATTATTTTTTATTTAAATAAATTGAGAACCTTTTTTTTCAACCTGGAAAGATCTCCGCAAGTGCTTATTATTTAGCGAGTCATAGACCTCCTCCTCTGAAGTCTACTCTGCTATTTTTACACTTACATCCATGCAAGAGTAGCCAGAACAGGCACATACAGAGCTTCTGACTGTTTGGAGTCAAAATTTGGACTGTGACCTGTCAAAATAGCCCAAACCATGAGTTTTTTTACTGTAAGTATTATTTTCTTTGGCCTTTCATGGCTTTATGCGATAGGACAGCTGAGACGTGACAGGAAACAGGATGAGAAAGAGGGAGGATGACATGCAGCAAAAGGTCACATATTGACTTGAATGTTTTTTAAAAGGTGTTTCGTAATATTTTTGCCAACATAGAAAATACATTATACATTAATACATTATATTCACCACCACTATCAACTGAAACCACATGAAAAGTGCAGAGTTTTATTATACCTGTCTCGCACAGTACTGGGAAACAAACACCTCGCAGAGCTGGTGTTTATTTCGGGGATAATTATATGATGTGAATATTTTTGGCACAAAATTATTTCTTTATAAGTGTGTCTATGAATAACTTATTAAAAAGAACTACACATTTTTATGGTGAAACTGGTGAAGAATAGTTAATATTCTTTTGTCGGTATGGACATGGTATGTCGTTAGATCAGTTAGATTCTCCACAATTCAGGAATTTAGCTAATTTTACAGAAACCGGAAGAACAGAAAATGTATCCATTCAGATTTGCCAGTTTAGTAAACAAAAGAGACAGAAACCACTTTAGAAGTGATCATCAAGTCCTACTATGTGTCTATTCCCAGACAATATGTATTCCATTGTTGAATAGCAGGCTCAGTGTCTGTACTGCGGGCACAGCACATCACTGTCATCGCTAACCCAATGACCTAAAGTCTCACTCACTCAAGACAACGTGTATAGTCATGAATGTAACAAAAACATGGCATTTGTGAGCACTCATTGCTGTCACGCTAACATGTCCATTTTGAGAAATTTTGGCTGCATTTTTTCTAGCCTTCTTGTGGACCTTCCCACACAGAATTTTAAAGCCTGCAAACTCCTCTACAGGTAGCTAGAACTGAAGCAGCAGATGGATGAGAGGTGAAACGTCTTCAACAAACTGAAACAAGTCCAGTTGCCCATGTACAGCACTTAGAATTGTTAAGACCCCAGAGATCATATAAACATTTCTATATGTGCTTTTCATTGCCTCTGCTTAAATATCCCTCTTCTACCAGGGTGTGTGTGTGATTGGTTGCAGGTGTGTTTGATTGCAGGTTGTCCATAGAGCTGATTGGTTCCAGCCTCGCACCCAGGAGTTTAAAGGACGGGTCTTCACCAGTTCCTGGGGGCTCTCCTTGGTCAGCCAGACTACCAGCATTTTTGATTGTGTGCAAGATGTGTTTTTGAATAAAACCATTTAAAAATGCTTCGCTGCTGGTGGTGCTTTGAGGACAGGAAGAGGAGAAGAGGATTTACTTGTTGCGCCAGGGTTTCCCCTAGGCCCTGGTCCTAACAATTTGGGGCTTGTCCGAATGAATCGGAATGTCCATGAGGTGAGGTAGACGTGGTTCAGTTTGTCTGTATTAGTGGCCTTCAGTTAAGTGTAGTGGTCATCTCTTTTGTTAATTTGTTGTTGTTGCTGTATGTTGTGTTTCTGACTGGGCAACCTGACCAGATAGCTGCCGGTCAAGTTCAAGAATTTGCCACCTTATTTTGCCTTTCTTATTTCTGGTGGTAATCCTGAGTGGGGGCATGCTTCAATGTATCGCAGTTGACTAGATTCCTGGTCTGCGATGTTGCAATGAATAGAACGTTTAAAGATGCCTCAAGCTCAGCAAGTCACTGAAGACTAGCTAGGTGAGTTAGCCATGTTGGTAGGCAAGTAAAGTTTGTGTGTCTCTAGTTTGTTTCCCTTAATTTTATACTTTGCACATGAACTTTGTTTTGTGTGACATGGCTGCTTTGTTTTTTTTTGGTCACTTTGTGATGTGTGGCTGTAAGTAAAACTTGTGTGCAGTAACTAGTTTGTGACCTTTTGTGGTAACTGCACACCACTTTTGTTGGGTCACCTGTGGTTGCAGCTTAAGTGTAAACTGGCAACATTTATATATAGTAGTGACTACGCAGTGGCGCCTTGTCTGTGGTTGTTGTAGTCCAGATATTATGCAGTAAGTTGTCCATATTTAAAGTTAAATTAAGTTGACAGTATGATAGATGTCCCTTTTACATGTCAGGATCTGTTTTTTATAGACAGATTCAATATTTAACTGTCATTTATCATCAAGGTAACAGCATTGCATACATTGGCAGCTGTAAACACATTGTAAAAATCCATCTGTGGGTTTGGTGCCGACCTGTATACTGAACATATAAGGAGTAGTTAATGTTTATAATCATCAGAGAACGTTAAATACCTTTTTGGTTCCTATCTGTTCCCCAAACATACTCCTGTGTGTGAATGTTAAAAAGGGGGGAGGTGTTATGACTAGAGATGTTTCGGTCCTGAACGATTCGTTCAAAAAGAACGAATCTTTTCAGTGAACGGAATGATCCGTTCACTTTCATGTATCAAAGTCGTTCCTTTCGTTCACTTGGCTCCGCTCGCGGCTCCCCACTTCTTGTTTTAGGAAACCAGACTGATTGATGTTAGCACGAGCCAATTGCGTTTCAGAGGAGGGCTGTTTGTATCACATCTAATGTATCAAATAACCATCATTGGTTAGGAGAACGACTGAACGTATCGCTTGACCGATCGTCTCTCTCTCTCTCTGTCTCTCCCTCGCTCTCGTTCACTGAATGAAGACCATTCTCGTTCACTGAACGAAGCGAGCGACCCGATTAGGTGCATCTGTGTATACAGGTCAATTCACAGATGTGTAAACCACTGACAGATGAACACAAACTAAACTATGTTTATTTATTTATTTAGAAATTATAATGTCAGAAGGTTTTGTAATGGGCAAGTTGGGCCAAGTAGACCAGTAATGCAATGGGAGCCGTATTTTTCGTGAACGAGTGAGAGTGAGTGAGTTACGGGTAAACCGGAAATGTCACTGAACGACCTGGTGAACGAATGTAATGAACGAATCGTTCAGCTGAACGAGATCCGAAGATCCGGGTCACTGAAGTGAACGAGAGTTGACATCTCTAGTTATGACCCTAGAGGTCTTGTGAATGTTTCTATTGTTTGGGCTTGTATCTGTTTCACTAACCCTCTGTTACCTGAGTGTGTGTGATTGGTTTCAGGTGTGTTTGTGTGAAGGTTGCCCAGGGAGCTGATTGGTTCCTTCCTTGCAGCCAGGAGTTTAAGGGCCAGCTACTCCCAGTTCCTGTGGGCTCTACTCGGTCAGCCAGACTGCCAGCATGCTTGTGTGCAAGATGTGTTTTTGAATAAAACCATTTAAAAATGCTTTGCTGCTGGTGGTGCTTGGACCAGGAAGAGGGTAGTCCCATTTTCATATTGCACCAGGGTTTCCCCTAGGCCCTGGTTGTGACATAATGAAGGATGGATTGTTTAATTAGTTGAGAAATGTTCCTCACTTAAGCTAAAACTCTTTAAAAAAAACATTTGAATGAGCTGGAAAATGCTAAAATTAGCTCAGCTTTAAACATCTACAAATCAGTCATCTTGCACCATAGTTTATTACAATAAAACAGGTATCACAGTCAAAATACCTGAAACTGCTTATTGTCCTTTTCTTAATGGTTAGAAACATATTTATGATTAACTTTCATCAAATATGCTTCCTTAGGGGGATGAATACTTCGAACCAATTAGTTCATTAGATTTGCTGTCAGATTGTAATATTTTCAATATTCTAATATTCCCAAAATGCCTATATATAAATAGATTATTTATTTATTTTTTTCATTCTGGATGCTCATGATGTTGACATGATTTTGTTTTGCCAGGTTAGTGCAACAGTGAGACTTTAATCATTATTAACTTGGTCAGTCCAAGCAGTTTGAAGGAGCAGCAGAGAAAGGTGGGGGATGGGCAGCTCACACAGCTCTGCAGCTCACACAGCTCTGCAGCTCTGAGGCAGCAGCAGTGCTGGTGGAAGGGGGGAACGGCCCCTCCCCTTGATGGGCCATTAACCAAGGCTGCACTGAAGCAGCCGCCTGGTTACAAGTTACAATGATTTAAAATAAAGCAAGAAGTACTTGAATAATTGTGCTAAATTGCTTTTCACTTCACGAGAGTTATCATGAATTTGTGTTGGAGTATTGCTTAAACCTGAATTCATGACAGACTACTGTGTTTTGTGGCTCTGTTCAAAAGGTCACAGGCAGGTCAGGCCAATTAAGCACCTGAACCCCACAGTTTTTTCAGAGAATGCTGCATTCAGGAAATTGCAGACTCACTGACAAAATGTGTTTTATGCTAAACTGGAAAACTGCTCATCCTTTTCATATTGCACCAGGGTTTCCCCTAGGCCCTGGTTGTGACATAATGAAAGATGGATTGTTTTATGAGTTGAGAAATGTTCCTCACTTAAGCTAAAACTCTTTTAAAAAACATTTGAATGAGCTAGAAAATGCTAAAATTAGCTCAGCTTTAAACATCTACAAATCAGTCATCTTGCACCATAGTTTATTACAATAAAACAGGTATCACAGTTAAAATACCTGAAACTGCCTATTGTCCTTTTCTTAATGGTTAGAAACATATTTATGATTAACTTTCATCAAATATGCTTCCTTAGGGGGATGAATACTTCGAACCAATTAGTTCATTAGATTTGCTGTCAGATTGTAATATTTTCAATATTCTAATATTCCCAAAATGCCTATATATAAATAGATTATTTATTTATTTTTTTCCTTCTGGATTCCCATGATGTTGACATGATTTTGTTTTGCCAGGTTAGTGCAACAGTGAGACTTTAATCATTATTAACTTGGTCAGTCCAAGCAGTTTGAAGGAGCAGCAGAGAAAGGTGGGGGATGGGCAGCTCACACAGCTCTGCAGCTCACACAGCTCTGCAGCTCTGAGGCAGCAGCAGTGCTGGTGGAAGGGGGGAACGGCCCCTCCCCTTGATGGGCCATTAACCAAGGCTGCACTGAAGCAGCCGCCTGGTTACAAGTTACAATGATTTAAAATAAAGCAAGAAGTACTTGAATAATTGTGCTAAATTGCTTTTCACTTCACGAGAGTTATCATGAATTTGTGTTGGAATATTGCTTAAACCTGAATTCATGACAGACTACTGTGTTTTGTGGCTCTGTTCAAAAGGTCACAGGCAGGTCAGGCCAATTAAGCACCTGAACCCCACAGTTTTTTCAGAGAATGCTGCATTCAGGAAATATGGGAATTGCAGACTCACTGACAAAATGTGTTTTATGCTAAACTGGAAAACTGCTCATCCTAGATGTTATACTTTTTAACTCAGAATCAAGGCTTAAAAAAAACATATTGTGTATATATGTATATATATATATATATATATATATATATATATATATATATATACATATATAATTAAGCGATTAATTAGGAGTAATTCACTTCAAAAGTAGTAGATTTGTAATTGTAAAACGTCCCTCCGACATGAAGTCCCACAAGTCCAAAACTCTCCTTGTGTACCTGAATGCATCGTCAAAGAACATGTCTGGGCAAAGGGAGTCGCAGAGGCTTCAGCGACTGAAAGATCATCATGCGCGATGTGCTGCCAGATATGAAGTGGAAATGGAAGCAAAGGACCAGATAGAGCATGGACAAAGACTACGACTTATGGAGGTAAGATATATTTAATTTTTTATCTGATTGTGTTAGCCTGTGTTTTGTTTGGAAACTTTGCTAGCTAACTGTTGTATTCTCCAGCCTGTTACCTGAGTGAAGAGTGCTGTTAAGCTAATGTAACTTTCGTTTATGAAGAGAAGGGTAACTTTAGATCGTAAGGGAGCAAAACACACTATATGGCAGCCTGTGTGTTATTGCAACTTTGTATGATATCAAATATATTATAATATTAAATAATATATAATATAAAAAAATATGATATATATATCATTTTTCCTGTAAACTCTAAGGTTAAATGACAGTTAAAAATAGAAATAGAAATAAGTTGCTGGTAGTTTCCTCACCATCAAAACCACAAAGTATAATCTAAAAAATGAAATCATCTAAAGAACTAGTTTCTGAGCGGTGGCGATTTTCATTATGTCCCTCGGGTGTCCGTGCGTCAGCCGACTGCGCAGTTTGGACTTCATCCCTCACGTTAATACCTGCTCACATACATATGTTGTCCCAAACATACAGACTACCTTTGATGCAAATGCTGTCTTTTATAAAGTAATGTCAAACGATCAGAAGTGGATTCGTACTTTAACGGTGCGCTACACTCGCAGTTTGATCAGCTCCATTCGGAGTTCCTCTCTCACGTGCGTAATCCCTCTCCAGCTGAGTGAAGACAGTTAATCGACTTTTAAACTCGGCTATGAGCCCCAACAGTGTGTTCCTGTACGTGTCCATACTTTGGTAATCCACAGGTACAGATTTTAGACAGGAGAAGTGGGCTGGGTTGTGCTGGGACAGCTGCGCCTGCCACAGAGCACATTTCATTTATAAAGCACGAGCGCTGTCGGAGTAGTTTGTGATGAGTTTGTTGCGGCCCTGCATGTTAACATTCATCACATTCAAATGTTCTGTAATGTCCACTGAAAAAGCAAGACCTGTAACCCTGTCTGGCTTATCTTACTCTGCCACCTGCTTTCCTCTCTGTGCCATGAATTGAGCGATCTCTATGCGTAATTGAAAGAAGCGTCTAAGCACCGCTCCTCGGCTCAACCAGCGGACCTCAGTGTGAGGGCAGCTCATGCCTAATATCGTGATCAGATAAACGATCATCAAATTCTCTATATATACGTCTATAAAAATCTCTCTATAAAAATATAAATAGGCCTATATATATTTTTTTTTTTTTAAGCGGGCCGTATCTTTGACACCCCTGGGCTAACAAATACCCACTTGTAACTACCTGGGAAAATATAGCTTGTGGACCTGGTGGCAGGCAGAAGAGCTGTTGAGAATAAATAGAAAAACGTAATCTTATGGCTGATGGTTTCGTTTGCTTATGTAGGTCATATAGAGACATCAGGACTAAACTGATTCTGTTTTCAAAAATAAAACAGTTAAAAATTCCTTAAGATAAAAAAGTCAAAATGAATTATTAGATAATAGTCATAAATATGAGATAAAAACAGTGAGAATTATGACATTTAAAAGACATTATGAGATAGAAAGTCAACAGTTTGATAAGGAGTCAAAAATGAGGTAAAAATTCAAAATTATAAGATTAAATAGCAACCTTTATCAACCACCATCAAGTTCCAGTTTTGGCCCTCCAACATAAAAGGTTTGAGCAGTTCTGCTCTAGAATAATATGGATCAATCAATCAATCAATCAAATTTTATTTGTATAGCGCCAAATCATAACCAGGGTTATCTCGAGACACTTTACAGAAAGAGCAGGTCTAGACCGACTCTTTGTTAAGTTATTTAAAGAGAGGCCCAACATCAATCCACCATGAGTAGCACTTAGCAATTCGGCACATTGGATCACTATTCTAGTGCAACACCACCTTTAACTATAACCCCATTGATAAACATATCACTTAATTTATATATTTGCATGACCAGAAAGTGAACAATATAAGCCTTTTAAGAGTTGAATTACAATAGACTGTACAGGTGGACCTAATAAAGTTAAAGTTAAGACTGAGTGTGTTTATGCTGTATTTGTTTCATTGTTTGTTGTTCTCTAACATCATTGCTTTTTGTTAATTTAATAACCTTTCATTTTACAGATGATGAACAGAAAGAAAAATGAGGAAAAAGAGGCACAAGACAAAGTGGTATGTATTCCTTTTGGCTTGTTTTTTATTCTGATGTGGTGTGTAGCAACAGAAACTAGTATTGGATAAAAGTATTCATTCTTTTTATTGCATATATCCCACCCATGTAGTCAGTTTATCTAGGGTGCAACAGGAAGACTTGTCCTTTGCCAGTGAAAACTAGAAATTATCTCCAAAATTTCATAACTCGTTTCGGTGATTTCAGATCACATTTGAAGAAAACAAAAAAAAGAGGAATGTCCCGATCAGGTTATTTTTGCCCCGATCCCGATCCGAGTCCTTTAATATTTAGATAATGCCGATACCGTGTCCCGATCCGATACTTGGCCTTCACTAATATTTTCCTGGATAATACAGCTGCATTAAGAAAAAAGGTGCCTGCATCCAAGCTGTTCCTTAATAGGTTTTTTTATTTTGTTGAAACAGAGTATATACTTTCATATGGCTCTTTCTTATTCTGCACATGCTATTGCAACATTGGCCAACCACCTTCCATGTGTTAGCAGGTGAGTCTGTGACGCTGCACTGTGACAGCAGACCCTCGTGTACAGCCAGCTGAAGTGTGTGTGAGATGCAGCCCACTCTTGGTACCTCTATATCATCCATTGCTTTTTTCATATTCCTTATGTTGTCACGTAAAATAACGTGGACGCGTTGCTTGTCTATTTCACACGCGTTCAGCAATACTGTCAACTAGTGCGCATACCGACACGTTGTAACTCGAAAGTGGAGTCAATATAATGTAATGCCGAGATGGTATGGCATACCGGGTATTTAAAAACTCCAGGTGACAAAGAAAACCCTGATCCTCTACCACAGAGATGAGCTGGTTATCCAGCGGGATTAATTCAGTTACCTTCTCTGTAATATGTTTGGCCATGTCGCTGTCTCGAGGATATTTCTCTATCCTTTCGAGAGTATCTGCAAGTGTTTGCTGCTTTAGTGCATTTACCTTTATTGCTTGAGTGAAATTGTTGTTTAACTGAGTGTTTTTGTTTTTTATGTGCCGTATGAAATGTGTAGTATTAAATGCAGCTCTTTTATTATCCTCTCGCGGTCGTATTGCAGATGTTACATGTCGCCGTTGGACTGCTTTTGCTTTCTAAATGACCAATTTCCACACTGCAGACATTTTATCCACAGGTTTGCCAGAGATACGTGACGCGCGTCTGCGTTCTGCCACAAATTGTGATCTGGGTCCACGTTCAAACTTGCCGTTTCCGATCAGTGAAAAAATGCCCATTTCGGCCCTGATCCCGATCCTGCAGATCGGATCGGGACATCCCTAAAAAACATCTTTGTTCTTTATTCATGTCGATGTAATTTATTTATTGCTTGTGAGGCTGTTGTGGGCTCATAGTTTTCACAGATGACTCTGATTTGATAAATTCATCATGTTAGGATACTGCATCATAAATATTGACCACAACTATTGACAGCAAATTATTTTTTTTCCAAACAGTCCTGGTTATTTTGAAAGAGATTCACATTTGAAGCTAATAAAACACGTTGGGAAGCTAATAAATGATTGCATTAACGAAACAAAAAAAAGGTTTGGACTGGGACTGAAAGGGTTAAGAGGCATCTTTGTTTGGTCAGCGTATTTACTATGGCACAAATCCCAGTTCCAAATGTAATGTGCTGGGGTCCGTTTCACAAAGAAGGTTCAACAAACTGTGAGTCTAACCCTGAACTCTGAGTCGATCTACTCTGAGATAGGAAACTCTGCGTTTTCGGTTCCAGAACAGCTGATCAGAGTTAGTTCAATCAACTCTGAGTCGGTTCACCCGGAGTTAAGTGCGTGCACGCTGACTGTAAAAAGCCAGCATTAATGGAACCCCGATACCACGAGTCACCATGGCAACGGTACACAAAAAGCGGTCCTCCTACGTCACACCAGCGGAGCTCGAAATCCTCACGCGGACGTTCAGCGAATACGAGCATGTTTTTAGAAACATAAAGTAACACGGCTGCAGCTGCAAAAGAGAGAGAAGCGGCTCGAGTGAACGCGTCAGTTTGAACTGGTCTGTTTATTTAATACTTCATCACGACCGGAAGCTAAAATTTATATTTAGGAGCAATGCAGCGGGAGAAAAAAACGTACATGGAAGCAGTTAAGAATAAAATACCAGAACGTCATTGAAAGGTGCGGCTCAGGCAGAACAGGCTCATGGCTGAACCTCACTTCAGTCAGATTTTAAATATGAAACAGATTAAATATCATTCAGTGGCTGTTTTAATGTGCATCAGCTTTATCCCTAACATGATGCTGACTTCACATACATTATAATTCATGTTGATTAAACTGAATGTGTTAGTTTAAAAAAAAAAAAAATCCGATAACTTACGGCGTCTTATCTGAGCGCTCTCGGCAGTGGTGGTGGAAAATCTACAAATGATGACTTTGACACAGATTTGTCTTTTGATTTTTTTTATCATAATTATAAAAGACTTTTGCAAAGCGGTCAGAGCAGCACAGAGACGCAACGTTTCTTCTTTTAATTTGTAACCGCTCAAACACACGCGTGAGACGGGCTGAATGAATGAGGAAGTAATGAGGGTTTTATATTCTAGAGGGAGGAGACGGAGCGAAGCTCTGAGTGTCCTGAAGAAAACCTGCTCACGACCAGGTTAGGTTCATAGAGTCTGTTACTACGGTAACTGACCGAGAGCTTAAGTTACCTCCCTTCGTGAAACGGAAAACTCAGAGTTTCCCTCATTTCAGGGTTAACAGACTCAGAGTTTTCAATAAACCTGCTTTGTGAAACGGACCCCTGTTGATACAATTATGTATTCAGCTGAACAGGCCTTAATATTCTTTAAATGGATAATAGATATACGATGATGATTTGCTGTTTGAGCATCTCCTTCATTAAATTTCATCCAAATTTGTCCGTAAGTTAACTTGTAAATTTGAGTGAGTGGTTATTGGTATGGCTATTTCATATTCAAGACTAAAACAGTTATATTTCTTTCTTTCAGGAGGACTGTGCTACTGATGTCTCATTATCAGATTCCAGCCATGACCTGGATGGTGACTACGTGCCATCAGGCTCAGAGCCCTCAGACAGTGAGAAGGATTCTACGCAGGTCTGCACAAAGCCCTCATTGGAAAAAAAACTCCCGAGCAGCACAGAGGAGGACAGAGACTGTGGCACAGACGATACCAGTGACGATGAGGGTAAGGAAATGACACAGTCCCAAATTACAGTGAAATCCTGTGTAAAAGGACCAAAACGAAAGTGGGACAAGAGACATTACTGTGTTTACTGCAAAAAACCACAGAGCAAAATGGCAAGGCACCTTCAGCGGAAACACAAAGATGAAAAAGAAGTGGCCCTAGCAATATGTCATCCACCAAAATCAAAACAACGTCGGCAGATGTTAGAGGATCTTCTTAGAAAAGGCAATTACTACCACAACATTGAGGTTTTGAAGGAGGGTAAAGGTGAGATCGTTACCTACAGACAACCTACAGAACATGTTGATCCAGATGGTTATTTACCATGCAACATATGTTTTGGTTTCTTCAAAAGAGCTAAACTATGGAAACATGAGAAACAGTGTCGTAAAACAACAGGTGAGCCTGAAGTTCAGTTGAAGCAAAGACGAAGAGTTCAAACTGCTGCCTCATCTCTTTTACCATACAAAGGACGATCGTCGCAAAGGTGCTCAGAGATTGTGAGCAGAATGGTAATTGATAAGGTCTCCCTTGAAGTAAAAAATGACCCACTCATTTGTGAATTTGGCGACAGACTGCTGGAGAAACATGGTAGTGATCGATCAAAGGATGGTCATGTCAGTCAAAAGATGAGAGAGTTAGGTAGATTTGTCCTCGCTGCTAAGTCCATTGACCAGAAAGTGGCGATGTTAAAAGATGTCTTGGTGCCTCCCAAGTTTCAATTGGCTGTTGAGGCAGCAAAAAAAGCCTCTGGCTTCAAAAATTCCAAGTACCGGTATGACACACCCTCTCTGGGAATAAAACTGGGACACTCGCTAAAGGCAGCCTGTGATATTCTGATTGGGCAACATGTAAAGGCGGAAGATGAAGTGGCTGCAGCCAGAGTCAGAAGCTTCTCAGGCTTGATATCCACAGAGTGGGACCTTTATGTGTCACGCCGTGCAAGAACTAACTTAGAGGAGGACAGGTGGAACAAAAAGGACATGATTCCACTAACAGAAGATGTGATGAAACTTAATAACGTCTTGAAGTCCACAGAGGAGGAGGCCAGACAGGAGCTCTTGGTTGGACCCAACCCAAAAGCATACAGGACTTTGAGTGAGTGCCTCCTTTCAAAAATCATTCTGTTTAACAGAAGACGGCAAGGTGAGGCAGCAAAAATCCCTCTGCTGACCTACAAGAACAGAGTCACAGAGGAACCAAATGAGGATATCATGCAGTGCCTCTCCAAACTTGAACAAAGTTTAAGTAAGGACTTTACAAGGTTGGTCATCAGAGGAAAGAGGGGTAGGAAGGTGCCTGTGCTTCTGACCAGTGAGATGACAAAATCTCTCGATTTCCTACTTGAGCAAAGGAATGAGCAAAATGACATTTTGGACAGTAACGAGTTTGTCTTTGCCAGACAAAATTCAGAATCCCATCTCCGTGGCTCTGACTGTTTAAGGAAGTATGCTGCTGCATGTGGGGCAAGATGGCCTGAAACACTCACGTCAACCCACCTTAGGAAACATGTTGCCACGCTGAGTCAGATAATGAACCTGAAAGAAAATGAGTTGGATCAATTAGCTAAGTTCATGGGACATGATATCCGTGTTCATCGTGAATACTACCGGCTAACAGAGAACACGCTTCAGCTTGCAAAGATGAGCAAGCTGCTCATGGCGATAGAAAGTGGGACTGAGGCTTACAAAGGCAAATCGCTTGATGAGATTGACCTCGGCATAGAAAGTGAGTATGGAAGTAGAATATTCTCATTGTACCAAAAATACATTTTCAACTTTTTTTTTATTTTTTATTTTATTTAACCTTTATTTTACCAGGAAATTATCCCACTGAGATGCAAGGTCTCTTTTACAAGGGAGTCCTGGCCAAGACGGCCGCATAAAAAGTTTCACACAAGACAGACAACAGATTTAAGACAGCAACCTAAAAGTTTCAAATACAGAGCAATCAACTGACTAAAAACAGCAACATAAAAGTTTCAAGTGCTGAGCAGGCAACTGACTAAGACAGGCGAGAAATTCATCAACCAATAGCTCAATAGCATTCAGCGCTAGGACAATTGCATTTACTGATCAAACACTCCTTAATTCAGCTTTTAAAGACTTCCAAGTTAATTAATTTCTCCAGTTTGAGGTGACCCTGCAGCTGGAACCAAGTCGAGGGAGCAAAGACATTAAAAGCACTTTTACCAAAGACAGATCGAGTTTGAGGAATGACAAACATGATACGTCTATGTGACCGAAGGATGTGGCCAGTGAGAGTTTTAGGAGACAGTAGAGAACATAAGTAAGAAGGCAGATCATGTAGTAACGCCTTGTAAAGGAAGATGTACCAATGTTCCATCCTGCGATTATATAATGAAGACAAGCCAACTTTCTCATACAAGATGCAGTGATGGGTGCGGAGACCCATACCACACACGAATCGCAACGCTGCATGATACACTGAGTGCAGCATTTGATGATTTGAAGATGAGGTAGCGTGCATGTAAAGAATGTCACCATAGTCAATAACTGATAAGAAAGTTGCTTGAATTAGTTTTTTTCTTACAACAAGAGAAAAACAGTTTTATTTCTATAAAAGGAATCGAATTTCACTCTTCACTTTTTTTGTGAGGCTCTCAACATGATTATTAAAAGACAGGTTTTCCTCTTGTAAGAAACCCAGATATTTATATGTTGTCACACGTTCAATAACCTCGTCCTTAGCAATAGTCTCTGCAGCAATCTGTAAGAAGAATGGGTCCAGACCATCAGGACCAGCTGATTTCTTAGTATTTATCTTTTTAAGTGCATCATACACGTCTACAGGGCTGAAACTAAAATCAAAAGGCATACATTCTTCCTCTTCAGGAACATTTTGAGGGAGATCTAGATGTGCTTCATTTTCAAACAACAAACCAGAAGATATAAAATGCTGATTCAGGGCATTTAGCTATACTAGCTTTACTAGTTTTATCAGTAATGATTTCATTTCCTACCTTTAATGATTGTGGTAAAGCACTGTATTTTTCCGTGCCTGAGGACATTCCCTTTATTAAGCATTATTTAAGATGTCAGTCATTTCTTTAACATAGTCTGATTTAGCTTTTCCAATTAGAGAGATACATCTATTTATTAAGTGCCTCAAATGTTTCCAGTCTGATTGACATTTGGATTTTCTTGCAGTTGCCCAAGCAATATTTCGTTCATGAATAATATCAGAGAGTTTATCTGAAAACCATGGATTGTCACGTCCTTTGACTTTAAATTTTCTAAGAGGAGCGTGCCTATTTATGACCTCCAAGAAAAGTGATTTAAAATAAGTCAGAGCCATTTCAGGGTCTGGAATCAGGCATATTCTGTCCCAGTCACATAGATAAAGATCATATAGAAATGCTTGCTCACAGAAGTATTTGAAATGTCTTTTGTATAGAATACGTGGTTGTTTCTTCGGGAGCTTTGTATCTCGCACTGCAGCAATTACGCAGTGATTACTAACGTCATTAGCGAATACGGCTGTGGCTTTATATCTGTGGGGAGAGTTAGTTAAAAAGTAAGTCAAGGAGCGTTGACTTTTCAGGATGTTTACGGTTGGGCCTTGTCGGAGATTCTATAAGCTGCGTCAAGTGTGCAGAATCGCAAAAATATTTAACAGGTTCAGAGATAGGAGCCAGCCAGTCCCAGTTTAAATCCCCCATAACAACAAGCACACTACTACAAAACATAGACAGGGATTCAGATAGTGAAGACAAAGTTTCCCTTGGAGCAGAGGGGTCTGTAACATCCCACAAGTGTCATAATACAACTAGACTCGTGCACAAAACCAATACCAGATGTGTGCTGGAAGTCTTTGGGAGTTTCAAATCGTTCAGAGTTTATTTCAGGCCCTGGATTAGACTGCATGTTTCCAGACAACAACAACATGATTATGCATTTCAGCGTGTGTGCACAATGCGTGCAGCTCGCGTTTTTCTTTAGGTGAGATTTCCGCATGAGTTCTTGGCCAGAGTTTTTAGGCATGAAAGTTATTTAGGAGGAGGAGGCTTAGGAGATGAAGTCCTGCGCACTGATCGTCAAACTAAAACATTTGAGTAGTTTGAGGTGATATTTTGACATGATTTTGTTGTTCTGTGTATATTATGTCATAACAGTTCCCTCATCTTGCGAAGTGGGACCTGTACAGGAGTCACATATCAGTGGAAGTGTTGAGGTCCTCAGTGTGAGGTCGTCCAAATCCACTCAAGAATCAGATGGTAGGAAGTTACTTGAGCAGCAACTGACAATTTCCTTTTCATCATTGATTATTCGCTCACTGTTCTTATTCATCAATTATATTGTCTATCAATGTCAGGAAGTAATGAAATAATCACTGTGAATACCAATTTATGATGGTATTCACATTTAATATTAGCCTATGTCATGATGAATTTAATGCTGAGGTGTTGTTTTGTTCTTGTAGAAGAAGCACATGACATGACAACAGAGACCTCACCCTCAAGACCTCCAGACAAGCGGAAAAGGACTCAGAAAACAGGTAAATTCTTCTTCTGTCTTACTCGTGTTTCCTCCTGTGAAGTAACAGCCCTGTAGTTTCCTATAATGTCTTATGAACTTAATACTTTTCTTCATTTGTGGCTACTTTGAAAATATGTAACTTCACGATGTAATGATATTGTCTCATCTGTTTTTCTCCTCCTGAAGGGTCCTCCAAAAAAAAGAGGTCAAAGGCCAACTCTGAGCCAGTTCCAGATTCAGATGGTAAGGACACAACTTCACGGTAAAAGCAGGAGCACTGTGACTCAGTGGTAGAGTCGGTTGTCTTTCAGTCAGAAGGTCGGAGGTTCGATCCCCAGCTCCCTCAGGCTACATGTCGAAGTGTCCTTGGGCAAGACACTGAACCCCAAATTGCTGATTGCTTTTGAATGTGATATCTGATTGACAGTTGGGCACTTTACGTAGCAGCCTCTGCCATCAGTGTGTGAATGTGACATGTAGTGTAAAAGCAACTTTGAGCTAGAAAAGCGCTAAATAAGTACAGTCCATTTATATGCGTATTATTGTATCTTTCAGTATGATAGGTTGTAGTTAATTCTGAAGTGTTGTTTTGTTCCTGTAGAAGAAACACACGACATGACATCAGAGACCTCACCCTCAAGACCTCCAGACAAGGGGAAAAGGACTCAGACAACAGGTAAATTCTTCTTCTGTCTTACTTGTGTTTCCTCCTGTGAAGTACACACTGTTTTATGATAGTAGAATTGTTCCGCTTTCACGCTTCCTGTGACGACGCTTCCTGTGACGCACATCGGGACTTCCGTGAGATCGAAAGCTGTTGTTTACTGTGTCTCTCTCCTTCTCCGTCTATCTTTGCTGTTTATTCTTCTTTGATTTCTTAGCCTTCATAGTCACACTGGTTTTGTACCTTAGCTAACGCTAGACTTTATAACCTGTACATATTTTGTCGAATTGAGCTTCTTTTAGTGGGTAGTCTGTTGCTGCCCGGTTAGCTTCTTCAAACTAGCCTAGCTCATTGCTTTTTTGCCTTTCACCGCAGTCAACACAGCCTCGATAAACAAGTGTTACGATGGCCTGTGCTTGCTGTTCTTTAGTTACTGATAGGGTGTCTCTATTAGAGAGACGTGTCTGTGAGCTAGAGCTGCTTCTTTCAGCCAGAAACACGGGCACTGCAGATAGTGTTAGCCCCGGGCCTGATAGCAGGCCTGCTAGCCTTAGCACTAGCTCAGTCTCGTAGGCAGCTGCTGTGGATTTTGTTCCTGCTTGATTGCGGCGTGGGAGGGGGCGCAGGAGCAGGTCACTGGTTGTGTGGCCTGGCCAGCAGTCACCCCTCCCAACTGCTAACCAGTTTTCTGTCCTTGCTAGCCCTGTTGTTAGTCCGGCTGGCTTGCGTGCCTCCCCACTAAACTCCACACGCTAGTGATAGGGGACTCCATTACCCGCAACGTTAAGTTAGCGTCGCCAGCCACTGTTTGCTGTTTACCTGGGGCCAGAGCTTCCGACATAGAGGCTAATCTTAGGGTGCTGGCACCAGGCAGGGAGAAACAGGGAACTCAGGCACACAGCACCACAAGCTACAGCAACATTGTAATTCATGCTGGCGCCAACAATATTCGTCAGAAGCAGTCTGAGATTACAAAAGATAGCATAGCCAGGACTTTTCAGGCTGCAAGTAAGATGTGTCGGCATCGAGTAATTGTCTCTGGTCCCTCACCCCAGCGGGGTAATGATGACACGTACAGTAGGCTTACAGCTATGAACCGCTGGCTGGTGCGTCACTGTAGGGAGCAGGGATACAGGTTCGTGGATAACTGGCCCTCTTTCTGGGGTCGCCCCCACCTGCTGAGAGCACACGGCCTTCATCCTACTGGAGTCGGCACTGCTGTTTTGTCTAGCAATATAGACAGGTGTTTAAAGCAGGTTTGACAGGTGACTAGAGAGCCTGCTGGTGTTACTGTTACTGTTAGTGCTGGTATGGAGTCCACTAGCCTGGTTAACATGGTTAGTCAGGGACATAGCGCAGAGTACCAGACTGATTAGTTTATATTGAGACTTTCACCTTCCCTCGCCACTTTTTAATTGAATCATCCTCTAAATGTGTAAATCATAATAATCTAATCTTGATCTCCACCTCTGAAAGTGGGGGAAATGTCTCAGCATGCACCTTACACAGTCTTACATAATAAAATACCGAAGCTAATCACTACGATATCCCGGCATCCCTACCTGCATAGGCAACCAAAACTTACTACTACTACTACTAAAAGGTACCTTGTTCCAATTCCTAAATGATCTACCATAAGCTCCACTGAACGGCCTGTCGCTGGAAACTGCTCCGATGAGCTTAAAACCCGAAAATTTTGCTTTATTAATATTAGATCACTGTCAACCAAAGCCTTACTGATTAATGATTTGATCACTGAGCATGAGCTGGACATGATTGGCTTATGTGAAACATGGCTGAAGCCTAATACTTTTCTGCCATTAAATGAAGCCTCTCCTCCTGACTATAACTACGCCCATGTTGCTCGGGCCTCTAAACAGGGGGGAGGTGTTGCTCTAATCTACAAATCTATTTTCAGTCTAAGCTCCAACCAGGATATTAAATTAACTTCATTTTAGGCTCTTGTTTTAAAACCATCTTCATCAAATAGTAACAGCCTTGTCCAATCTTGATCTCAAGCAGGCCTGCAGGAAAATGGAACGAGCATGGCGCAAATCTAAATTGGATGTTTATTATCATGCTTGGCGTGATTGTGTACTTAAGTGTGCTCTAAATACTGCTAGAACAGCATATTTCTCCAGCCTAATAACCAATAATAAACACAATCCTAGATTTCTCTTCAACACAGTGGCTAAACTTACTCAAAAACCACAGTCCGTGAGCTGTGCACCCTTTAATGCAAATGATTTCTTAGATTTCTTTTGCAATAAAATTGATGAGATCAGAATCAAAATTAACTCATCATCTCTGGCTTCCTCGTCAAAGTTTATTAAAAAATATCCTTCTGCTGATTCTCAGTTAGTCTCAGCTCTAAACACTTTTGAAAATATCTATGTTATGTCTCGTATTATTGTATCTTCCAGTATGATAGTTTGTAGTTAATGCTGAGGTGTTGTTTTGTTCTTGTAGAAGAAGCACATGACATGACAACAGAGACCTCACCCTCAAGACCTCCAGACAAGCGGAAAAGGACTCAGAAAACAGGTAAATTCTTCTTCTGTCTTACTCGTGTTTCCTCCTGTGAAGTAACAGTCTTGTAGTTTCCTATAATGTCTTATGAACTTAATACTTTTCTTCATTTGTGGCTACTTTGAAAATATGTAACTTCACGATGTAATGATATTGTCTCATCTGTTTTTCTCCTCCTGAAGGGTCCTCCAAAAAAAAGAGGTCAAAGGCCAACTCTGAGCCAGTTCCAGATTCAGATGGTAAGGACACAACTTCATAATCAATGCAGAAACACTGTTATATGCGTATTATTGTATCTTTCAGTATGATAGTTTGTAGTTAATGCTGAGGTGTTGTTTTGTTCTTGTAGAAGAAACACACGACATGACATCAGAGACCTCACCCTCAAGACCTCCAGACAAGGGGAAAAGGACTCAGACAACAGGTAACCTTCATGCACTGAAGGATATGTTGCTACAAGTCAGCCAAGAGAGACAGCTACTGAGTAGTAACCAAAAATGACAAGTGAAGTTGATCTCCTGTATTTTCAAAGGTAATGCAAGCACTATATGGAAACGGCATCATCCATTTTAGTGTATCATATTTACTGCATCACCGGCACCAATAAATAATAGGTTGCTGAACTTTGCTCCGTTTAGGACATTTTACATCCACAAGGTTTATTTTTTATTATCAAGGTTTTTACAGACTCCTGTCTGCAGCTCTCCTCACATCGCTGCTAAACCACAACTATGTATCAGATTGAAAAAGCTACATGCCTAACAGAGCTATTGACTTGGAATAAGTCATAAACTAGCTTTAGTCTACTATGGACAGTAGTAGATTGCAAAGCAGCTGCATTCACCACTTGGCAAGGTTGTAAAGGTAATATTGGGTATTGTATGAAGTACAGTGATCTAACTAGTCTTTTTCAAAAATAAACAAGTAGAAAAAGAAAACCATCCATCCATAACATACAGAGGACTGCATAATATTTAACTTCGTGAGGATGTCAGCACCATTCTACATTTATTTTTTTGCTCATTTCTGTTTCAGGTGTGGAGCCACAACTTCTCTCCCAGAGAACAAGCCATCGCAGGCCTTGGAGTTCAAAAGAAAAAGAAGCAGTGTGGCGACAGCTGGGTCGGTACATCACTCTGCAAAGAGTTCCTGGTAAAGAGGAATGTGTAAAGGCTCTTGATGCAGAACCGGTACTCTGCAGGCGTGATTGGAGGGATGTTAAGAACCAAGTATATAATGCCATCACAACTCGTAAAAGGAAACGGATTTCTTCATGATTGTGGGTTTTTTCAAAATAAGCTGGAACTGAGATTATTTGTTTGTTGTGTTTAAACTGCCTCAGGAGGTTCTAAATTCAGCTCTCACATGGAAGTTCAGAGTGATGTGTAGAACAGCAGCTGTTTTAATGTTAACTGCTGAAAACAGTTCAACAAAGTCCTTTGTGTTTTTTGAGTTTTGCTATGCCTAAGGATGGCAGCACACCCGTCCTCCAATCCCAGAGTTTTATTTGATGAGTTGGGCATGAGACTCAAAAATAAACAACCAGCACTTTTAAATGGCACTAAAATAAAAAAGTTATTTTGCTATTATATGAGTGGTGATTTTTTCCATTTAGCCTCCTGACATTAGTAGAAACTTGCATCGGTTTGAATCAGTAAACAGCAAAGACTTAATGTGGCCAAGTTTGGTTTATAATATAGTGTATCTCAGCTTTTTGATACAGATATATCAAACAGTGCATTTAATCTTTCCTTTGATTGGTTTTAAATTGACATTGTGTTTTACTGTAGTAGATGACATCTACTGTTATACATAACTGCAAAAGCCTCAAAGTCCCCCTTAAGTACAGTGAGTACAGTAATTGATTAGAAGTTATTTCGGACTGCATCAATTAGTCACTGAACAGATTAGTTAACGACTACTGTCTCAACTGAATAATCATTGTAGTAATTTTTCAACAAATGCTGGTTGTAGCCTTGTGTCAATTTGATTCTTTACTTAATATGATAGTAAACTGATTATCTCTGGGTTATGGTCTGTTGGTCAGACACAACATAACATTGGAGATGTCATCTTGGGCTTTTGAAAATTATACAAAGCATATTAATCTACAGATTAAAAGATAATGAAAATAATAGTTATTTGTTTTTCTTAACCAATTGTAAATAAAATTAATTCACTTAAAAAATGCTGCTTTGACTCTGATGCAGCTTGTAATCTGTAAAGTAAATAAACGATTCAAATGAAATGATTGTAGTGGAGTAAAAAGTAGAATATCTGCCTTGGAAATGTAGTGGAGTGGAAGCATAAAGTGGCAGTAAACAGAGACACTCAAGTAAAGTACAAATTCCTCACATTGTACTAAAGTACATAGCTTGAGTTAATGTACTTCAACTCAAATTAGCCTGTAGCCACGGCTACATGTATTGTGCTACATGTACAACATGAAAGCACAATACATCTGAAAATGAGGTTCTTTATTTCAGCTTCATCGTCGTTCTTAGCTTTATGGAAAAGAGATATGCGTCCTCTCTGTACTCCATCTTCCTTGAAACTGTCTGATTTGGAAAGAGACATCTTTGTTGTTCACAGACAAACAACAAATAAAGCTTCGAAGCTGCCCTCTTTTCATCAAAAAACTGGTTATGTACGGGAACCTTTGACCTTTGCCATTATTCTGCACCAAACTAAATACATTTTAAAAAATAGAATTGTGATTTTATTTTGATTGCATATGAAAGGGTAATTTAAACTGGTGTAAACAACAACACCCACAAAAAAAATGATTTTATGAATGGATTTTATTATATTTTTGACATCAGGTTGCAGGATGGGAGTGGGGAGGGTAGCCAGAAATGGCCTCCAGAGCAGCAGTATGAGACCACTTGCCTATTGTGAGAGAGACACTTAAAAACAAACAAAAACAAAAAAAGTGTGTGTGTTGTCAAATCTGCCTAGCAACAGCCACCGGTCCTCATAACTACAGCAGAAAAAGATTTATTTTACTTTGAGTGTTCTTAAATCTGAAGTGACATTCTCACTCAGTACTCCCATCTAGTGAAACATTTGATGTTTGCACCATTCTAGCTACAGTGGAAGTAGGGGCCCTCACAAGGCATAGAGGAGACGTGGACCTCACAAAGATTTATAGACATGTATGTGTGTGTGTGTGTGTGTGTGCGTGTGTGTGAAAGTGTCCTTTCTGCAGACAGACATGATATTTCTATCTCTGACAGATGTTGAGCGAGCTGCGAGTGCGACACCTCCACAGCTGGAGGACTGAGCGGTAGACGGAGTGACGAGGAGTCTAAATGAGGATCAGAGAATTGGCCTGTCACATGTCACACGTGTTTCTGTCCGTGGAACGACAGAGGAATTAAAGAGGCAAAGAAAGCAGAGAAAAAGTGGAGGTTTGGATGGACTCGTTTACAGCTGACACAGGTGACGGGACACACCTGCACCTGCACCAGGAACACAGAGTCCCATCAGGAGGGTAAAGGCTCTCAGACAGGAAGTGAGAGCAGCATGTGGGCGTCACAGCATTAAGCTGTATGTCTGCTTTCATCGATCTGCAGCTGTGGCTCAGCAGGAAGTGATTTCATGCCTGCCTTTATAAAACCGCCTGAGCGGCAGAGCTCTGTGCGCTCCAAGAACTTTCACACTGTATATGTCGTGTGTGTTTCTTTCATTAGGATGTAAATGTTGGAGGCAAATGTTTCTGTAAGTACGAACACTGTGTGACGCGTCATGGCTGGAGTCACTAACACACACTAACACGCGCTCTGCTGCTGTTTCTGACTGCTGCTGGTTTATTCAGTCAGTCAGTCAACCAGACGGTTTCCTCATGAAGGCAAACAGAACAAATCCCAGCATGCACTGGGGGGAATCAGTAGAGTAGAAACATGGTATAAAGAGGCTGGAGTTCAAGTGTCCCGTTTTTCTTCCAGCTGAAGTCAAAGTCAGCAGCACAGAACTCATCCTTTCCTCACTCCAACTCACGAAGGTGAATTTAAAAAGATTTCTGCCGAATCACATTTTTATTTAACATCTCATAACTCAGACGGCTCCACTGGATCTGTGTGTCACACGGCCAGAGTCTGAAGAGGTCCGATATAACTTCAGGAGAGATCTCTCACCTTAAATCATGAAGGTCTCAGAAACACCTCATCCTCAAACGTCCCTGCTTCACTAAACACTGCGCATGAACCGGAGAACAGCCGTGCAATAATCTGACAAACTGCTTTTACTGTTAATGAACAATGTTGTGTTGCTGTACGTAACTGTTTAACTGTATTTACTCTTATTCTGTTACTTCATCCTGACATGTATTGAAATCACCAGAGAGCCCATTCCTCTCTGTGTCAGAGCAACACACCCGGGATAAACAAAGTACTTCTGATACTTCCCTGAATGTAAAACATCCTCAGACCTTCCTGAATGTCCCTTAACGTCCACAGCTTTTGCTTCAGTGCCTAATCCAAAGAAACTCCCAGGAACAAATCTACTGAATGGTCCTCAGAACATCAGATCTCCCTGAAACATCCTTCATTATCTCTACAACGTCCTAAAATCTCTCTAAAATGTCCTCAGATCTTCCTGATGCAACCGACAAACTCCCTTATGAATGTGAAAAAGTCTTGAACATCCTGAAATCTCCCTGAAACATTTTATTTATTTATTTATTTATTTTTATTTAACCTTTATTTAACCAGGTAGTCCCATTGAGATTAAGAATCTCATTTTCAAGGGAGACCTGGCCAAGACAGCAGCAAAAAACAAAAAGTTGCAGACAGACGCACAAACAGGGACAAATTAAAGAAGAAAAGAAAGTTGTTCAAGCAGGCAATTTAAAGACATCGACATCTTATGGAATCTGCCTCAAAGTCTTTCATTTTAGATTTGAAGGCATTTAGCGAGAGTTTTGAGCTTGCCTAAAAGATCCTAAAATGTCTTTGAAACTTCCTTTAATCAGCTTGAGACATCATCAAAAGTCCTTTAATCTTCCTGAACATTCCAAACCATCCTCGACTTAAACAAGAACATCCCTAAATCTACCAGAAAGATCCCTCGATCTCCCAAGAAGATTCTCAAATCTCGGTTGAAAATATCAGAGTCCCCTTTCAAACTTTCACCCCTTTCCCACCGAAATTTAACACACTGACGCAGGTTTTTCAGACCTGGGGAGACCCGCTTATAGATGTCGATTGTCTCTTTTCCCACAGCCAGTGAAGTATCCTCCTGTCAGTCTCTTTTCTGCTGCGTCACCCCCTGACGTCACAAACGCACCGGAGACAGGGTTAGTAACCTGTGAAGATGTTACGGTGGTTAGGTCTTTATTGTATCTGTCACTCATTCAGTCCGTTTATCAAACTCAATGACAGATTTGGAACGATGTTGGAGCGCTGCTCGGACGGAGACGGGCGGAGTTTGTAGCTGAGATGACAATCTCCCTGAAAGATTCTTCAATTTTCCATAAACATCCATAGCTATCTTGACACATGCTTTAACCTTCCTGTCTTTGAAACTCCCTGACATGTCCTTGAAGCTGTCTTAAATATTCTATAATCTAAATATAAATCAAACCTCTATAAACCTGCACCCTTGAATCTCCTTGGATCATCCTGAATCAGTTGTCTGCTGCAGTCTCAGGTCCACCTCTCTGCACGCACAGAATGAATGTGGACTCAGTCAGTCGGTGCATAAAGTCTGTTTCAGCAGAGGTCACACTGTGTCTCTGAACAAGATCCAATCAATTCTGACCAGACGCGCAGGAGGGAAAACCTCCCAGGACCTCCACCTGAGAAAGCGTGTGTGTGTGTGTGTGTGTGTGTGTGTGTGTCAGTAGGTGTGAAGGTGTCTTTAAAGTAATCTACCACTTGGTCCCAGCGTGACGTCTGAAGGACAGAGGAGTCAGTCTGCAGGAAAGAAAAGAAACACATGTTCAACAGGAGAAGCAGCTCATGTTTAACCTCTTTGAATCTCTTCTCTGTAATGACTTGAAACCCCAGCTCGGCAGGAGAGCGTGACGGAGGTAGTTCTGTCATCACAACACACACACACACACACACACACACCTGAGGCCTTAAACAACACACACACACACACACACACACACACACACACACACACCTGAGGCCTTACACAACACACACACACACACACACACACACATACACACGCACACTGCTGATTAATTTTACCATTAACACTAAAAACAGTTTTAACTTGTAACATTTAACAAAACAAAAGAAAGAAATAACCTGAGCCGCTTTTTGGTCTTATTTTGAAAGGAATCGGACAAATCTTGATCGGCAATTTGACAGACGACAGAAATCTGGAGGGAAGTGAAACAACATATTTAATAACCCATGAGCTACAGCTAATGTTAGCATTCAACAACTTCCTAGCTAGCATTACTTTAGCATGAATTTACACCTATCGTATTACGAGACCAAGCAGTCATTTACGCTTTCAGCCACTCCCTAGTTAACGGTTATAATGGCTCGTAGGTGGTTCATCTCTTTTTACAGATTCTGCATAAAAATGGATCTGTAGGCTTTTTATGTAAATAAATGTTAAGTCTCTATCGCCATGAGAGGTAAACAATGGTGACTGAGCCTATGGCAAATCAAGAGTACCATGACAAAGGGACCCAACCGTGGACATTGATTAATAAAAGGGACGTGCGCCTGTAATTACCTTGTATCACCATTAGGTGCCACCAAACAGAACGAAACAGAGTACTGCGTTACAGGTACATCGAGCATGCGGCAAAAGATCTGTGACGCTGTGAATGCCGCGTCGGCCGAGGGACGCACGCTTCCTGAAGTAAAACAAGAGGTTTGATATGAAGATGGAATCTGAAACGTTCAGCAGCCAGTCATCCGTCTCACAGTAGATCTGTGCGCTCTCTGTAAGGCCTGGACGGCCAAAGCGTCTAACAGCAGCATGTGAGCCATTCAGGAGCAGAAAGCAAACAAGCATCCATTTGTATAGTCGTAACTCTTTAGTCCAATCATTATAATTCGCTCAACAACACATAATCATCTACATGTGATTACATGACGCGTTTTTTATGTTTCTCCGTTTTAAAACGTATATTTTTTTGGCATTGGACAAACAATTTTTGGACTGTGAAAGGTTTTTATTCTCATCTTGGTCAGAGTGCTCTCCACCAATCGTAACATTTTCTCTTACCTCAGAGACGAGCAAAAATAAGAACACATTGGTGAATCTGTGGTGAGTTTTCGGCCTCACCTTGAAGAACGACGACATTCAAACTGTTCACATCAGAACGAGGTCCCGACATCATGTCTAAACTATTGTTTACTAATTGTATTTTTCCATTCTGTCATTGAACCTTCTCCTGGAATGTGTGATTAAATATTCAACTGTGTATTTACTGTGTGTGTGTGTGTGTGTGTGTGTGTGTGTGTGTCCAAACTGTAAGCATGGCCTCAAACTGTCAGAGCTCAGTTTTAACTCAACCGGAGTGACGAGCAGAGCCATCGAAGGCAGACAGCCTCCCACTGTATGATTGGCAGAGTGCCCTTTGCCTGTAACTGTGTGTGTGTGTGTGTGTGTGTGTGTGCGTGTGTGTGTGAAGTTCTTGTATGCCACTGTATGATCGTAGCAGCCTAAGCCAGCGTATCGTCTCAGCACACTGACAGAGCCTGGCTGGTTATTATTCTGTGTGTGTGTGTGTGTGTGTGTGTGTGTGTGTAGGAGTGTATTTTCTAACGAGGTGTATTTAAATTAATGTGTGTGTGTGTGTGTCTGTGTGTGTGAAAAACTCACTATGCAAAGAGCTCCCAGAATTCATTGCATGGCTGACTGGAGTGACAGGCGAAGCCATTTAATGCCTCAACACTGGCAGAGAATAACTGACAGAGTGGCATTTGGATGTGTGTGTGTGTGTGTGTTTGTGTGTGTGTGAGGAGTGTGTGGCATGTGGAAGGAGGATGATGCAGCAGTATAAATTTGCGGAACCATCATTCAGATTTATTTATAAAATGACAACAAAATGTGGACATGAGTGACCTGATGTCCCTCTGACTGACTGTCTGGGTTCTTTAGCTTTCGCTGATTAGCGTTAGCATTGTTAAACTGTCAGAATGAGGGAGATAAAAGCTAAAATCTTTTTCTGAAAATAATTTTAAATTGGCTAAGAATGCTATTTAATGTCCCAAAGTCTGAAGGGCAACACGTTAGCATCTTAACATGTTTTCGGTGTGAGTCTAAAAGCTAGTGTTAGCATGTTTGTTGACTTAAAAGTAGCCCCTGCAGTAGCAGGTGTTAGCATCTGTGGGCTATCAGTTTGAGTGTAGCAGCAGGGGTTAGCATCTTTATCCGTTTCAGTGTAGCAGTTGGTGTAAGAATTATTGTTCCAGTGTAGCAGGTGTTAGCATCTGTGGGCTATCAGTTTGAGTGTAGCAGCAGGGGTTAGCATCATTATCCATTTCAGTGTAGCAGTTGGTGTTAGAATCATTGTTCCAGTGTAGCAGGTGTTAGCATCTTTTTCTGTGTGAGTGTAACAGCTGATGATAGCATGTTTGTCGGCTAACAGTAGCAGCAGGTGTTAGCATCTTTTTCTGTGTGAGTGTAACAGCTGATGATAGCATGTTTGTCGGCTAACAGTAGCAGCAGGTGTTATCATCTTTAATTGCTAGAATGTAGTGGCCAGTGTTGCGCTCAAATGTAGCATTCTGTGTTAGCGTCTTTATCTACTATAATGAAACCGCCTGTTTTAGCATCTTTATTAGCTTGATTGTTATGGTTACATTAGCATCTGTATTTGAGTACGTGAGTATAGCAGCAGGTGTTAGCATCTTGATATGCTTGGGCATAGCAGCCAATGTAAGTATCTTTATAGGCTATAGTGTAGCCACTTGTTTTAGCTTATCTGCTTGAGTTTAGTGGTCGTTGTTAGCATCTTTATCTGCTAATGCGAAGCTGCATGCTTTCCCGTCTTTAGCAGCTTGAGTGTAGCGGTCAGTGTTAGTTTCTTTTTCTGCGTGAGTGTATAGTGATGTTAGCATTTTTATTCGCTCAAGAGTAGCAGTCGTTGTTAGCATCTGTATCGCCTGGAGTGACGCAGCAGGTCATAGCAAAATTGTCTGCTCTAGCTCAGCAGCCAGAGTCAGCATCTTTATCTGTGTTAGCATCTCTAGCCATGTTAGCATCCTTTTAGCTTCACTGAAGCAGCTACTGTTAGCATCTTTATCAGCTCGTAGGCTAACATGTGCTAGACTGGACCTTATTCTAGGCAGAGATTTCCATCTTTCTCAACTTTAAGTTCTTCATCACAGCAGAAATGTCACTGATAGAATACGATTGTCTATTTTCCTGACTTTTCTAAAAAAGGCGCTAGCGTTAGCTTTTGCACACTGTAAAGGAAATGACACGCAGCACGTGACCTTTGGTTTTGCAAATAGCCGCCTCTGGATGTCTGATGTTGGCCTGGGGATAGCGTTATGTGTTTTGAACTTGGGAACTATGAAGCGATACATGTTTTTACT
The DNA here is from genome assembly GCF_022749685.1 of Semicossyphus pulcher. NCBI lineage: Eukaryota > Metazoa > Chordata > Actinopteri > Labriformes > Labridae > Semicossyphus > Semicossyphus pulcher. The sequence continues at coordinate 25,620,835 of NW_027211691.1, forward strand.
TTGATCAAATAGAGCAAGAACAGAATAAACTTCTTTAAGTTAAGAGAACTTAAAGAAAGAAAGAGTTTAAACTCAGAAGTGGCTGATTTCCGGGAACACAGTCGAACTTTTTGTTGATAGAAAATGTACAAAAGTCCACCAAAATAACACAACCGCCCCAAACTCTTTTAATCTGCCAAAATAAATCAAAATAAACCCAACTTTCCATTTTGGCAATACTGTGATTATGCTAATGTTAGCCCAAGTTACTGGCAGATACAGAACCTTTTAAAAATGTAAGATAGGCCTACTCCTTTAAATAGCAACAGGTCAAACAGGAAATCTGAAGAGAGAATTTGACCAGTTATCTGCATGAAACGTCTGATTTGCAGAGACTTTGATTTAATACCATGAGGCCAAACGTAAAATTAAAGGTGCAGATGCTGCAGTATGAAGTGATAAACTGTTCATCTGTTTGTTTCCATGGACTTCATCAGCACTGAGTCATGTGAAGTCAATGGAAAAAGGCAGAAATGTTCTGTGAGTAAACAATAAAAGCACACAGGGAGAGCCATGTGAGAAACAGATTTAATGTCCAAATCTAAAGATACAAACGCTTCAGAAAACTAAAATATACAAACCACAGATTCCGCTAAAGCAACGGAGACTTTCTGTTCAAAATAATGAAGAAATCTTTATTTAGATAAGAGTTCATCTTGTGATGTTTGTAAGTGTGTTCTGTCTTTATGTTCACATGTTCTGATGTTCCTCTCTCTCTCTCTCTCTCTCTCTCTCTCTCTCTCTCTATCTTTCTCTCTATCTTTCTCTCTCTCTCTGTCTGTACTGACTGAGTTTTACTATTTTAAGTTCTGATACTGATGTTTCTTAAAATTCAAACCCCAAGAAACGAACCAATCAAGGCAGCAGAGCAGCAGCTCCTGTGTCCTGAGAGCTTAAATCCCTGTTTTTCTGAATGGAGTCTGGTGTGTGTGCAGAGAGCGATGTAACGTCTGTGTGTGGTTAAAACAATCATCTTCCTCTGTAACTAAAAGGTCTATCTCTGTAGGGATCCTTTCTGTCATGTTGTCACACACTTAGAATAACAATCTGAGCCTGTCAGTGGAAACAACAAGAACTTTTAGTGGACGACCTTTGACCCATCAAGGATTATGTTGCAGCCATTACAGCCTGTTTCACTGCTGCAGGATGAACACATCTACTGGAGACGTGCTAACATTCTCTCATTAGTCATTAGTCCTTAAAATATGTAAAAATAGGGCTCAGGATTTAAGATATCTTAAAGTTAGTTTTACTTTCACAAAAGCGGGGTTGAATATTTTGATATTACTGGTGCGATCACGTTAACTCTTCTCTTAGTCTTTACAAGTTCAATTTAAAGGCTGCACATCACCTTATTAATCCCTTCAGCTGTACTCAAGACAGCAAAGCAAAACATCAAGTTGCAGGAAGATGTTCTAAATTAAAGGATAATTTGCTTCTTTACTTTCATAGTTTTGGCATCATTTCTCCCTTTTCCTGCTCGTGTTTCTCTCATGTTTGCAGACATTTGAACTCAGGGAGTATCATGTTATTACAAATAATAGAAATAAGACACAAATCACTGTGATCTGCTAAAAGACGAAGATAATGTTGTTGTACTCCCTCTCTGTGCTCTGTCAGAAACAGAACAGCTGCTTCACGGCAGTTTGAGGCTTCATGAAAGGCTGCCGGTGCGTGACCACCGAGTCCACACGCGGGATGTTTGTGGAAATTAAAGATGACACACGTCACTTTAGGACTTTTAATCTGAAGAGAAGGAAACTCAGGAGAGAGGAGGATGTTCTGTGTGTGTGTGTGTGTGTGTGTGCGTGTGTGGGTGTGTGTGTGTGTGTGTGTGTGTGTGTGTCTCAGAATCTGCCCTGCACGCCCAGCTCGGTCTCGGCGGAGCGCTCGATTTGCTCATGGACGAGTCGAACCTCCTGCTGGGTCAGAGTTCGCTCCATGTGGCGGTAGATGATGCGGTAACACTGACTCCGCCTCCCGGTCCTGAGAGAGAGCGAGAGAGATAGAGAGAGTGAGAGAGAGAGAGAGAGAGAGAGAGAGAGATGCTGTTAGTATCTCTTGCTCATTTTCTTCCGCTTCCTCGTTTTAAAGTCATTACCCTCCTGCTCCTCTCCTCCTCCTTTTCATCCCTTCATCATCCTCTCTAACATTTTCTCCTCCTGTACTCTTCTTCTCCCTATCCTCTTTTTCTTATCCTTCTCTCCTTTCTTTCCTCACTCCTCCTCCCCCCCTTCTTTCCTTCATTTCGCCTTCCTCTCCCTATCCTCTTTTTCTTATCCTTCTCTCCTTTCTTTCCTCACTCCTCCTCCCCCCTTTCTTTCCTTCATTTCGCCTTCCTCTCCCTATCCTCTTCTCTTAAGTTCCTCTTCCTGTCTCCTCTTCTTCCCCTTACTTTCTTTTCCTCTTCTTTCTATGCTCTTTTCTTCCCCGGTCTCCCTTACACGTCCTTTCTCCTCCTCTCCTCTTCTTTTTCCTCTCTTCCTACACTTCTCTTACCCCTCTTCTTTAATCCTTCAATATCGTCCTCCTCCTTCTCCTCCTCCGGTTGACAAAGTGACATAAGAAGTAATAAAACACACCGTTACAATAACTAAGTACAACACAATACACCCCCTCCTCTCTCTCTCTCTCTCTCTACATGCATTCTCTACCTCGCTCGCCCGCTCAGAGCTCGTGAATAATTGAACATCAGTACATTTTGTGGAAATGTCAGAGAGAGAGAGAGAGAGAGAGAGAGAGAGAGAGAAGCACACATCATACTTTTGTGTACAGAAACACACACACAGTCAGAGTGAATGGTGTTTATGTGATAGACTGTGTCGTTGTTGAATAATTGATGTCTCCATTATCCAGCCCTAATAGCTGCGGGGGGGGGGTGCGATACAGTATCACCTGTACACACACACACACACACACACACACACACACAAACACACACGTATGCACATTGAGAGGTAAACAGGAAAAAATACGATAAATATGCACGTTACATTATGCATGAAGAATAAGCAAATAATTCTGTGTCGTACATCAATAAACATACACACACACACACACACACACACACACACACACGCACGCACGCACGCACGCACACACACAAACACACATGCTTAAAGGACGGAGAGATGAAAGAAAGAAGACAAGATGAATGATGAAGGTGAATACTGTAATACGGTATGAAATGCACTTTAACCAGAAACAGCTGTTACATCGCTCTCTTCAAAGCCACCAGACTCCATTCAGAAAAACAGCAATTTTACATCACAGGAGTTGCAGGTCTACTGCTGCCTCGATCGGTTGGTTTGTTTGTGTCATTGACTTTTTCCGTATCGTGTTGGATCCGAACTTACCATTTAAAAGACCATGTTCACACAATAACACAAACAAACTAAGCGGTACAGTGGTACACCAGCAGCTCCTGTGTCCTGTGAGCTTAAATCAGTGTTTTTCTGAATGGAGTCTGGTGTGTGTGCAGAGAGCGATGTAACGTCTGTGTGTGGTTAAAACAATCATCTTCCTCTGTAACAAAAAGGTCTATCTCTGTAGGGATCCTTTCTGTCATGTTGTCACACACTTAGAAGAACAATCTGAGCCTGTCAGTGGAAACAACAAGAACTTTTAGTGGACGACCTTTGACCCATCAAGGATTATGTTGCAGCCGTTACAGCCTGTTTCACTGCTGCAGGATGAACACATCTACTGGAGCAAATCTAAAACTTTTTTTTTTTTTTTTTTAACATGTAACTCATTCAGACCCAAAAATCAGGGGGTTTTACATAGTTCGAAATAAAGCTCATCGACAAACAGCATCAGCAGCAGAATGAATCCTACTTCTTAAATAAAGCAGCGTTAATTTGAGCTGTTCTAAAGGGAGGAGGATGATTAAGTGCAGTGGTGTGTGTGAAGGAAACAGAGAGGGGAGTTTCGTCCACAGCAATTACAGTGCTATAAATAGCTCGCTGCACCAATTAAAGCTAAATTGAGATAAGATGACAACTTTATTTTCTGTTCTGTCTCACACACGTCTAACTTAAACAAACCCAGCGTCTATAAATACCTCAGAGGAGACGCTCACGGAGGATCTGTAGGCTTCATTAGAGCCGCTCGGATGTTCCTGTTTCCATCACAGATCGGAGCGTCTGACTGTTCCTCTGCGACATTCATTCAAACTACAGTTTGTTCTAAAAGGAGAGAACAAGGAAGTTCACTCGCTGCACGTGCACGTCTGAATAAAGCTCCGTATTTGGCTTTAATTTAATTTGTTGCATGAAAACCAAAAACCACCAGTCCTCCTCACTGCCAAGAACAGCTTCAGGTGCATCTTCAGAGGTGTATTTAAGCATGGTGCCGTTTTATTAAAGCAGAAATAACTGGGATAAATAAAGCAGTCCATTGAGCTGAGTGAGACATCTGTGTTCTGACATCACTTCCTGTCCGTTCCTGTGTTGAGACACCTGAAATAATTAAAATGGAATCAAACTGACTGCTCACTGCACCCGAGAGTATAAACATTTACACTACTGGACCTCTTATTCCGCCTGCTATGCTAACAGAATAACTCTATTGATAAGAGATGTTTTTCCACTGTGCAAAGCCTTTAAGATCGGCCACATACATACACAGTACGCAGTGACATCGCTCAGCCTTTCGTCCATTCAGCCCAGTGGCCACTTGGGGAACTGCAGCGCATACGTTTCCTTTAAGCTCAGTTATTCCTCTTATATTGTGAAATCTTTACAGAGGATACAGCTTCTCACAGAAGTAAACCCAGACCCGTGGGCCCAACATGAGGCATCATGGGAAGGCTAACACTTTTTAACAGTGATGGCTAATACTGTGTGAAAGAATGCTTTGTTTACTGGGTTGGGGGACTGTTAGCCCTTATCTTATCTAAGAGGTCTGGCAGACGTTGGGGTCAGGCGCCAGTGTTTACGGGAACAAGACACGACTCCGAAACAGACGTCACGCTCTAAAGCCGGCTTCCAGGATTTAGAAGGACTTGGACTTGCTCTGGTCGTGTCGACCTGGCGCGGAAACGTGTTTATGGTAAGATAAGGAACATAACATGAAGTCACTGTTTTAAGAAGCGCTTGCTCTGTCTGTTCTGTTAGATGTCTAAAAATGTATTCTCCAACACTCACCCATAAATACAAGAAGATGTCAAGTGATGGATTTATGTCTCAACGTCTCTGAAAGATGTTGTAGTTCAGATTATAAAACTCCTGGAAGAGATAGAAGGGCTCAAAGAATGAGTCTATGTTTATGTCTGGAGTCAGGATGTTGTCAATCTTCTCTGTAAGTGATGGTTAACTTTTCACGTATTCCGGTTCAGCCAGCGTTTAGTGATAATCGACCTCCAGCCCAGACGTCCTCCTCCGTGCGCTGCATGTTTACAGTCCAGTCAGCAGCTCGAGCAGCGACCGTGTGTTCAGATCAAAGGTAAATTCTCCCTCCAGATGTGTCTGCTAAATAAACGCTGTCACCTCTCGGTTCGTCCCATCCCCCGGAGGAGCGCCCGTTCATCTGTCTGTGCTGAGTCTCAGTCTCACTGTAAACAGGAAGTTACACAGAGGCTGCACTCTGGCTTACTGCAGCGGGATGAAGCCCAAACAGAAACAGATTCTCTTGTGATCGACTTTAATTAACGGCTCTTCAGTTTGCTGAAAGAACAACATCATGATGCAGATTAGGAACAACATGAAGCTTTGTCAGGTCTGTCCTCAGGAGGAGAAGGACACTACTTTAACATGAGACGGAGGGCGGAGCCATCATTTATGATGCATTCAGGGAGGTCAGGAAATCTTAAGTATTGAAAAGACTCAAATGAATCAAATAAAATCAGGATATTCTTCCTAAAGCGTTTGGAAACACGGATTCATATTAACAGTAATGACATGAAGAAGCAGAGCAGGAAGCTGCGACAGGTTCAGGGGAGGACAGAAAACATGGCCGACAGCTTCACAGCCCAAAAAACAAGAAAAAAGAAAAACACGATCGATTTGATGTCAGACTTCAGCAGATGGTGGGATGGAGGAAGAGACGGAGAGATGAAGAGATGTTTCACTCAGAGAGAGGGGGCGAGAGAGAGAGAGAGACAGAGAGAGACAGAGAGAGAGGGATGATGGGCAAGCTTGAGAGAGGAGTGTCAGGTTTCATTCAGACAGAGAGAAAATGTGTGTATGAGGAGGAGCGAGTGAGGGAGGAAGATAAAGAGATAAAGAGAGAGATCGATAAACAGAAGGAGGTGAAGATGAGAAGAAACTCCAGCAGCTGCCAACGTCCTTGAAAGCATCGTGCTGCCTTCACATGCAGAGGGGGAAACCAGGAGATCTGATACTGTAAACCCCTGAAGAGGAATACTATCTCAATTTGTCTTCCACTCTTTTACTCCCTCCTTTTTTCTCCTCCCTCCTCCTCTTTTCTACCTTCCTCCGCCCCTCTTTTCTCTCTGATCTCCATCCTCCCTCGTTCAGACGTCGTTCTGATTTTCATCAAGCACACGTCACTTTTCCTTTCTTGTTTCTGACGTGAGGAGACACAAACCCGTTTCTCCGTCGTCCTCAAACACAGATCAGATTTGTTCTTTTCTTCTTCTGTGGTTTTGGCATCTTTTGATGTTTAAATCTCTGTGTGTAAAAACAGTTGTTTAACTTCTGTTCATCGGCTCGAGTTTCTGTGACTTTATTTGTATATTGTTGATGACATTGAGCAGGCAGTGCGCGCACACCGAGTTAATGTCGTAGCATTACGTGGAGCTTTTTGAGAGACTCATCGAGCGTTTAGGCGGTATTAAAGAGTTGTTTTATCGGCGGAAAATATCGGCAGAAAAATGACATATCTGCTGATGCCGATGAGTCATTTTCAAGCTGTAACCTGCAGATCCAGATAATGTGCATCCCTATATCATAATAATAATAATAATATTAACAATAATAATAATAATAATAATAATGGTATCATAAAATAAAGTTATATGAAATGTTAACATCAATTATACGACTTGCAGATCTCAAAGACGCACACACACAAAAATAACAGCTTGATTGGTCGCTCCGCTCTCCGGGTCACTGCACACGTGCCCGTTTCCAGTTTCAGGGCGCTCCCGCTGTAACTCTCGGGAGACGTTCTCCGATTGCAAAGTAACCTATAGTTTAATGAGGTCATCAGCTGTTGGCATAATACATGCCATGCTGCCATAATCGCGTAATCCTGTATTATTTGTTACAGCTGCGCCTTCTTTCTCAGCCTCTACCTCTAAACCGTGATACCGCCAAGGCCTACTACCAGTGTGTCATCATTCGCTCCTAAAAATCCCCAAACATGAAAGGTTATATATCGTGGTTAAAGCTGGTTGCTCTGCCCCCTAGAGGACAAAAATTAAGTAATAATACTATATACCTTGCTTGCATACATGATGCCAAATGCGTCAAACAGGTGAGTTTCAGGGGAAAAGTCAGATCAAAAGGTGTCCCCCTTCAAGACAAACACATCACTGGAGTTACTGTTGTACATGTTATCATTTCCTTCCTCCAGTTAAAGAATGAATTATAATTATGACCGACTTTGATCCGTCAAACTGGAGTATTTTTAACTGATGAAAGCTGAGACGCTTTGAAGAAGAAGAAGAAGAAGACAGCAGACATTAGTAAATGAATGAAATGTAACTGTGTTAAGAGAGGAAGAGAAAACGGAAATAGCTCAGGATTTAACTGATTCAACAAAAGGAGACGAATGAAACGTGGATTTGAGACAGTTTAACACTTTCAGGGGATTCAGTTTACATTAGAGCTGGATGGACTCTTTTTTTCTGTCTTTATCCATCACCGATCTGCCTCCAACACATTAGATTACCGTCCATATTCCTGCAACTGTTTCCTCTGTTTATCTAAATGGATGCTGGGCGAGAGACGGGTAATAAAACCACCTCCCATCCATCGCTCCTCTCTCTTTTTCACTTCCTTCCTTCCTCCATCCGTCCCTCCACCGAGCCAAAAAAGAGCTGAAATCAATTAGGATTCTATTAAGTGGCTGTGATGTGTGTGTGTGTGTGTGTGTGTGTGTGTGTGTGTGAGGCACTCTCTTCTCGTTAACCCCACCACTTAGATGCTTCCTAATTGGGACGGACGGTCAGACGGAGGAGACGGAGGAGGGGAGGAAAACCAGAGGGCAGGAAGGGTGAGGAGCTTGGACCGCCGCTGGAGAACACAAACACACTCAGATCGAAACATAACACCGGTTCTCTGGAAACACTGAGAAACCTTCTGCAACCAGCTGCCGGACTGGAATAGGAATATTCCACCAGAAGCTGTTTGCATGTTCAGAATTGTAGAAATCTCTCATCACGTTCTACCAAAGACGGAGACATACTACATTTCCCAGAATGCCTTGTTCCCAGTGCAAGAATGCTATCCATTAAAGGGTATTTTATCAGAGTTGGGATTCTTGTTAATCTTCGTTCAAACTTTGTTGATCAAGTTTCCTGTGAGGAATCTGTCACCTGACCCAGATCCAACCGATCCTCCTTTATTTTGCATTTCTTTACATTTCTGCAACTTGCCCTTAAAAAACCTCTTGACCCATTTTTGTATCGTACTTAAATAGGGGCCTTCACTTATTTTTAATCACTGGCACAAACTTACACACATAAACTAACTGGTCAGAGCAGCGGTACACGAGCAGCTCCTGTGTTCTGTGAGGTAAAATCACTGTTTTTACCAATGGAGTCTGGTGTGCATCGGTCATAAAGATGCCGGGGTGGCCCTTGTTCGTCAAAGCACAAATGTTAGACTTGAGGGACTGACACCAAACTTGACTTTTATATTAATGTTAAAGACAACCGGAAGAAGAAACAGAACCATCTTTACATGGAGCTACAACAGCTGGTTCAGGGTCGATCTATCCTTTAATGCAGCAGATTAAAACACTGATCGTATCGCTGTTTGTGGCGATGACGCTCTGTTAATATCATCAATAGCATTAGAAGATGAAGTCTGCTGTTGGATTCCTTCTGATGGGAAAGTCTGGCGGAAAATAAATAGATGCATAAATAAGAAATGGCAAACAAAATCAAACAAATCCGGGAGGCGGATATGCAGACGACTGCCTCCTTCTGAAGCCGGCCTTTTAGTCTCAGAGTGAACACAGAGCTCCTCTCTCCCTCAGTTGTTTATTTGGCCTTTTTTTCTGAGGAGAGGAGGCACAGCGGCCTGGAGAGAGCTGCCTGTGATCTATTAATACATCTGCATAAATTAGTTAGAGCCGCTCTGTAGCAGTTAGCCGGCTGTGCAGGAGCTCTGGCTGTAGTCCGGAAAATCCACCAGGATTCTGTCCACAATCTGGCGTATGTCGAAGGGAAACGAGGACTCTGATGCTCCCTCAAGAGAAGGCTCGTCTCATCTCCACAGCGAGGTCAGAGGTCGCAGTCTGGGCAGGGTGGAGGGTTTGAACTCAGGCTGGTTGGTTAGAGCTGTGAGCAGTTTTCTGACACGTGACTCCCCCTGATTTTAAATGTAGAAATAACCGGTTGATTGTGAAATGGTCACAGTGTGTTTCAGTTTAGGAAAAACTCAGATTGGGTTAAATAGGCCAACATTGATTTGGTTTTAAACGGGACATGAACAGCATTATACTGGGTGAAGGACTTTTATTTGACCCATGCATCCACCTCAATCCTTTCCCGCCATGGACTTCTTCCCTACGTCACCTTACTTCCCCGTCTTGATGGCTTTAAATGGACTTGGCTGAAAATCTGGTGCGTTTTCTATCAACGCCACGGGGTACCTTGCGTGTTTCAATGAGAAGCTAAGCTCTGACGAGTAACCCCTTGCTGTTGTGACTAAACGAATAAGATCACAGATATGAGCTGCCACAAAGAGCGCTCTGCGCATGGTGGCTGGGCTCAGCCTTAGACAGGCCGAGGATGAGGAGGTCAAAGAGCTCGGAGCAGAGACCCTGATCCTTTGCATCGAAAGGAGCCAGTTGAGGTGGTTCAGGAAGTATCCCTGGCGTCTTCTTTTAGAGATTGTCTGGGCATGTTCAACTGGAAGGAGACCCCAGGCTTAACCCAGAACATCCTCGACCTCTGAAGACACCGAGACGTGAGCAGCAGATACTTTAAGTCCTGTAAGTTGTGAGGTGGGGCCTCCATGGATTGGACTTGTTTGTCCAGCACATCCCACAGACGCTCCATTGGATTGAGATCTGGGGAATTTGGAGGCCAAGCCAACACCTTGAACTCGCTGTTCCTCAAACCATTCCTGAACCATGTCTGCAGTGTGGCAGGGCGCATCATCCTGCTGAGAGAGGCCACTGCCATTAGGGAATACTGTTTCCATGAAGGGGTGGACTTGGTCTGCAGCAATGTTGCACAGGAGCTGCAGGTTTGGAGATGCTCTGTCCCAGTCGTCCAGCCATCACAACTTGGCTCTTGTCAAAGTCGCTCACATTCTCACACTCGCCTGTTATTCCTGCTTCCAACAAGAGGAGGACAAACTGTTGACTTGCTGCCTAACGTATCCCACGAACTGCCAGGGGCCATTGTAACGAGATCATCAATGTCATTCAGCTCACCTGTCAGTGGTCATCATGTTATGGCTGATCGGTGTGTCTCCCGTCTGGCTTGGATAAACCAAAGGATGGAGGAGCTTCAAATTGTTGCACTGGAGAGGGTCGCCTGGACAAACTTGGCTGCTGCCACTAACCCTGAGTGAGCGACACATTATGGACTAATCATGTCTGATTGACATACGATACATTCATTGTCTTCTGCAGCCATGAGAAGCTAAATAACAAATCAGAAGTGGTGGATCGGGTCGGACACCACCCGTTTACTCACCAAGAACCACAACACTGCGCCTCCAGGGAGGGAAACAAACCAGTGTCAAACACATCATCATTTTCACTTTGTAATATAAAACGAACAAATGGTGTTCAAGTTCTTCAATACAAAGATAAACAGAGAAGAAGGGAGGAGGGATCAAGGAGAGAGGGGATGTATGAAGGTAAGGAGGGAGGTAGGAGTGTGAATTATTAACAGGACTGTCACTGTAGTGGAGAGGCCTGTCTGTCAGAGGAGGTAATAATAGACACACACACACACACACATGCACACACACACACAGGCTGAAGTCTGATCACCTTATCAATGTTTCAATAAGCAGAGGAGCCAGTCTGAGCTCATTAATTATTCATGAGGCTGGATCCTGATTGGGCCAAAGATTACTACAAAGTTCTGACTTTCACTTTTTACAGCGTTATTTCATTCGACCTTTGTTACCCTCCATCGTCCTTCCTAATTAATCTTCCTTCCTTTTCCCTTCCTTTGTTTTTATTTCTTCCCTTCCTCATCCACGTTTGGCTTCATTCCTTCCTGCTTCCTTCTGTCCTTGCATCCTTTATCCTTCCCTCTTCCCTCCCGTCTCTTGTCGACAGAGACAAACTGAAATGTCGTCGTCACGCTGATCAAACAGTCCGTGTGTCTTTTTGCAGCTGAGTGTGTGTGTGTGTGTGTGTGTGTGTGTGTCGATATACTGTATATATACAGTGTGTTTGTGTGTGTCGCCTACTGTCCATCTGTTGGAGCACCAGGAGACATGACGAGTGTTTACCGTGACTCACACACACACACACACACACACACACTCCTGGTGTCTTTTAGCAGGTTTTCTAGATCCATCAATCAATTTATGAGACAGAGACGAGCAGACGACGTGAATCATGAGGAACTACATGTGCAGAATACAGACGTGCCTATGACTGTGTGTGTGTGTGTGTGTGTGTGTGTGAGGTGTTACATGACTGTGTGTCAGCTCAGACACAGATCAAACTGGATCACAGTTTCATCTGGAGGATTTAGTCCTGAGAGCTGTGACGAGGTTCAGCTCCGTCCTGAACATGATTTCAAGACTCTGCGTTACATTCACTTCCTGTCATTACTACGAACACGCTACAACATAATAACTGTTAAGAATGATCCACAAGTCAGTTATCTGATGCTAAAAAAAGGGGGTGTGGCCTCATGATTGACAGCTCTGTTGACAAATGGGGCTCCTGCAGCGTTCTGTTCCCGAGTAGCAGAGTAGAGGAGGAACGGCGAGAGGAGACGTAACTAACACTAACACTACAGTCATTGAACTTTCCATCAGCGTGAATATCTGCTTCAGACCGACACAAGAAGCTGTTCTGCTGCAGACTGAGCCCACCTGAGGGCTCCAACACGCCAAGGACACCTGAGGGCTCCAACACGCCAAGGACACCTGAGGGCTCCAACACGGCAAGGACACCTGAGGGCTCCAACACGCCAAGGACACCTGAGGGCTCCAACACGCCAAGGACACAAGGTAAAGGTGTGTGACGGGTAGAGGAAGGGGCGGGACTCACTCTGGATACTAAAGATACACCAAAGCAGCCTGACTCGAGCCTGTGTCCTGTTTGTCGCCTCGCAGCGTTAGAGATGGTTTTCCTGGTAAAAGCAGAAACACGTTCCCCTCCTCTGGAAACATTATCACCAGCATCGACCTTTAGAAAGCAGCTTCAGTCAACCTTTGCACAGAGCTCATCCAGCTACACATGCTGATCCCAATACTGCCGAGGGGACAGTCCCATTACCCATGATTCCTTGCCCTCACTAATGCAAATCCACTTGACATTAGCGCGGTGCGATTGGCTGCTCGGAGCACACGGGCCTTCGCTTCCTTTCGTTGTCGTTGTGAATAATTCAGACGGCTGTTTAGCTGACGGCCTCGCTGGCATTTCCCCCTCGCTAATTGCCCGTTAAGCGTTCCACTTGACCTTTAACAGGAGGATGAAATTTTGAAAGGTTTCATTTTAGTGCGACTGTGTTTTCAGCTGCCCTCTCTGTGTTAACTGTTTCATGTCTGACTGGGCGACATCTCCCTTCAGGTCATGCAGCAGCTTCCTGCGCTTACAGCTGCTTCAGGGGTATATAGTTGTATCCACTGGACTCTGATCGGGATCAGGCTGCAGCTGAATCTGACAGCACATGCAGGAAATCAATAGTTTGAAGTTAATTTTTAAGAGCTTTAGTTGGTCTTAATTTCACCTCCATTTTAACTTGTTCTTATATATAACTACAAATTAAACAGTAAATATTTTTTTATTTAAATTACGTTCTTTTTTTCAAAACCGCAAATAAGTCTGGATTCTTCTGGACCTGGACTCCAAATAAAACAAGATCCACTTTAAACTCCTTTTTTCCTTGAAAGGAACGGGTTGTAAAGTTTCAGTAGTTAGCGACACATAGTGGCTAAAAGTTATTTGAACTTCTACTTTAATTTAACATCACTACTCCCAACTAGGCGTGCAACGGTTAGTCGTCATTGTAGACAAAAATCGATGACAAAATTAGCTACCACGAAGTTAACTGTCGATAATTAGTCGGTTATGTCATCGTGTGTTCTTCCTGCTGTGCGCGGACATAACATCGATTTCACGTCCTTACGATCTCTGCTGAGAGGTGTTCATGCAAAGCAGCGACCGGGAAGCGACAGGTAGACTAAGTAGCAAAACGTCGGCGGCTGATGCGACAGCATCGTGTCCTGAAACCTGTGAAGTCTGCGAGAAGGATCGCCTGCAGGATCTGTAGAGCGGACCTCGTTCATCACGGGAGCACGTCGGTGATGAGCGAGCGTCTGAAGAGAAGGCACGATGGACGATGTTCTTGATTTGATGTATTTTTTCCACCAGCACTTTGTCTGTCGATTTGTTATTTCTCTGGTGTGTCAGTCGGAGCCAAATCAGCAGCAGAGATTATTCAAGACTTACTAAAAACTTTTATATTTACTGAATTTATTGTTAGTGAGCACACGCTTAAAGAACCTCACACTGTCACACGTCATTGTGCAATTCATTATCTGATCAGTCGATTAATCGCTGCAATAATCGATGACTACACACCGTATTTGACTTATAGAGTCGTGTTGTAAATAAACACAAAGATGAGACTGTGAGGGAAGTTTGAAAGCTCTGTAGACGCATGTTTGAACAAACTCTCAGAGACGAGACACATTCTGAAAAAGTGACTTCCTGTGAACCTGGATTTTGTCTGCAGGCAGTCATGAAAATTTAACAACAACACACACAGCTGGAGGCCTCTCTCACACACTCTTACACACTGTAACACAACACTGTCACACACACACATCACAATGTAATGAGATAAAAACACAACACAGGTTGGACCAGAGAGCTGCCATTTAACACAGCAGCTGTCACTGCACATCGCAGAGGCTGGAAGGAACACCACGTAAAGATATGCTCGCTTTGTCTCTCTCTCACACACGCACACGCACACACACGCACACGCACACACATGCACACGCACACAACGTTAATATTTAAAGGGAAGGTGGCACTCCTGAAACTCAGCGGCAGCCACAGCCAACAGCTTGTGTGCGTTTCTTTCGCTTCACTTCCCTAATCTGCCTCGACACTAACAGGAAGTAAACCTTCAAAATAAAATGTGATTAAAAATCTAACTGTGAGACTTTAAACATGAAAAAAGAAATGAAGGTGGTAGTGACAGATATATAATCCGCACCAGAAGTGACCATATTTGGAAGAGTGGGTGGAGCTTGAGGTAAACGAGGGGTGCAAATGCTATGCTATCAAAGCTAAACAGTCTGTGCCCGAGGCTAATTCATTAGCTGCTAATGAGCTCGTTAACCATCATGTTTCCTCCAGGATGAGATTCTATCTGTGCCGTTAGCTGAGCAGAGTTTATCTATCAGACAGAAGCAGCTCAGAAAGCTTGTGAAACGTAGCGCGCTTGTTGCTAGCTCGCCCCAACAACTTAGCCCGCCGCCCTCTCTGCAAAACAAGCCAACAACAGCCTGACTGCCTGCGCGGGCCGCCACAGATAAACCAGGGTATGACAAACAGTGAATGCGCTAACGAGCAAGATGGTGAGCACAGACACAGTTAGCTGCTAATCAGAGCTAACATCTAAATAAAACAATAAGTGTTGCTGGACGGTCTGTTCGTCCAATAAAGCGCACACACAGATTATCTGTCTGATATTTACATGAACAAATCTCCAAAAGGCTCCAACAGCACAAACACGGCCCAGAGGTTACGTTCAGTGACTGAGTTAGCTGAGGGGACACCTAGCAGACAGCTAGCAGCTCCCAGCTGTCACTCAAAGAGGCCACGCCCCTAATGCTGCATCACTTTAAGCCTTAATATAATGTAAACAGGTGAGCTGTATAAAGATTCTCCCCGTACAGTTGTCATGAAGAGAGAAATGAGCTATAGAGACCCAAACTGTTTTTTGTACCAGGCTGTAAACATGTTTATTTCTGCTGTAAAGTTTAACATGGGGCTCTATGGGGACTGACTCACTGCTGGAGGCAGCCTCAAGTGGACACCAGAGGAACTGCAGCTTGCTGCTTGTTTAAAGAAAATGAAACAGCCTCATTATGAAGTCAGGTTTGGATGTTGGAATCGGTTTCTGAGGAAAAACTGCCAACACGATAACAAACTCACTTCCTCTCATTCATACATTGTCTCTCTCTCATTCCTCCCCCTCGTTTCCCTCAACCACTCTCACTTGAAGCGCTTATTGGAGATGGCAAAACACGACACTCACCGGACTCTATGTGTGTGTGTGTGTGTCTAACCACACTCATTCACAAACATCTCTCCGGTAACATGAGCTTCCTGTGACTCAGTTTAAACACAGAGCAGAGGTTCTCACTCACGTCCGCTCAGATTAAAAACCAGCAGGAGGAACAGGAAGCGCTGCACGCCGCAGTCCATTATTTCCACAACATTCGTCAACGTCCAATCAGCAGCCGCCTTCTGAAACATCACTTGGGACACAGTGATGAAAGGAAGGATCGATTCTCCGTACTGCCGCTCTCTTTGGACCAATCAAAGTGAAGAGGGATCAACAGAGCGGCAGCAACGTTTAAGAAGCTTTTGTGGGACGTTTTAGACCGAGCTGTGTTCTTGTGTTCTTCATCTCTTGCTCTCTTGTTCTTATAAAACTCTATCCGGTTTGAACAGGAGAGTTCAGGTTCAGAGCCCCTCTTACTCCATTTCTTCTTCTGTGGTATCGTCTATTGATTCCTTGTGTTCCCTCTCCCCTTTTCTTTAGAAGCTTTGACTTTGCCAGTTCAAGGCGGGACTGTTACGCTTCATCCTCAACGTAAAACACAGGGTTGAAATGGGGGGGTGAAGTCACTCCTCCTCTGGCATCGAAGGGGCAGAAACAGTGTGAGTGTAAATGGCAGAAAGGACGCATGACGTCCGATGACGTATTATTTGTGCGACCAACAACCGGAGGAAGAAGAGACCAAGCTGACCGCATCATTAGAAGAGAAGAAGATGAGAGTAGCAAACATGTCGGTATCGAGGTTCGGGAGCTCCACGCGAAATTAACCACCAGAAAAAGAACGGCACGCGGTTCATCGTTACGAAAGCACTCGGCTCTGCCGCCGCATCCTGTATACGTCACTCTCAGTGATGTCGCTGCTTTCTTACACGTCACAGCCGTCGCCCCCCATTTGCTTTCGTAACGCCAGAGCGCTGCAAAAACACACTGGGGCGGCTTAACGCCGGCGTTGCATGGTTCAAAGTACAACTACAAAGGTAGCATGACAGCAGAGCTTTGTTATGCGGCTGTGGCGTCGTGATGTAAAAGGAAGACGTGGCTGTCATTTTGTTTTGTCCCAATCCATCCCGTTACTTCTCGTCTATCATTCTGTTTCTGTTCCCAAAGTGCTCCATGTCAACACCACCTGTTAAAGATTGATTTCACTAAATGGCACTGAAGACACATTTGTTCACAGAGCGAGTGGAGCTAGCTGAAAGTTGCAGTAAAGTTAGCTTACTACAGATCGGACACCCGGATGTGTTCTTCTGCTGAGTGTGGCCGTACTTTGTCAGGTGAACGATCACGGTTCTGGCTGGAACCGTGATCTAAAGTTTTCTTTATCGCGCAGTCTGGCTGAATACTTGATTCTGATTGGCTGCAGGGTGTCCATTAATTCTGATAATGGACACCTTCTTAGTTGTTTCAGTGAATCTCTGTCTTCATTGCTCCTAATGATGCACTGGCTCCACAGTTAATCCTTTCATCCTATATTAGTAACCCTAAGCTATCATCCAACAAAGACAACGAGTGACTTTAAGGAGAATATGAGAACTTTATGGAACGGAGCTGAAAGGGGAGAAACTGAAAAGAACTGATCTGATTGGTCGAGGATAATTCTAGTTTCACGTAAAACACACATCTGCAGTCCAGCTTGTTTAATACTGACGAGACGGTGGAGTAAAAAGGACCCATACCAGTGGCGGCCATCTTGTTTTTTTAATGAAAATGCCTTGTGGTTATCCTCTGTCCTTTGATTCTCTATTAAACCTCCAAAATAAGCAGCAGTGATTGTTAACTCCGTCTCTGGAGGCAGAAGATCTTCAGAGATTCACAGTAAAGCAAACTTTCATATTTATTGCTACTTTTGAAAACGCAGAAACCATCCATGAAACAACAACTCAAAGTGTTTCTTAAACTAAAGTTATGTGACAAATGTTTAAAATCCTGCAGCAGCCAACATGTTTCATTCAATCGTTAAAGCTGCAGTAGGTAAGATGGAGAGGAGAGCCCCCCCCTCTCTCTCCGCGGCGCTCAGTCCTGCCTCCAAAGCCCTCCCTAGCGCAGGCTAGTAACCAAAGCAACTGAAGGAGCCAGATATACAACATGTAAAAACGTGAGACGACGACAACCGCAGCCGTTGTATTACACCACCAGCATCGTCATACTTTAATCCTCTCAGCTCCCGTAGCTCTCTCCACCTGCTGCTCAAATGTTTACTTTCGATTCGTTTCGGTCTCGGTCCAACTCTTTCTCTTTAGCTTGCTTCTCCTCTTTTCTCTCCTTCGGTGTAACTTTGTGGTGTCAGCCTCGTTGGCGATGGAGGGACGGGCAGTTTTCAGGCTTTGTGGACACAAACCGGCTGACGCTGCGCACACTGAACAAACTGAGCTCAACCGTGTGAGCATGCGCGGGGGAGTGGTGCTGCGCAGCGTGTGATTGACAGCAGCCTGAGAGCCTGCTCGGATCTGATTGGTTGTTGTGTTTCGGGAGCGTTGGATTCTTACAAATGCCATTAGGAGCAGGAGGAGGAGCCAGAGGAGCAGATTATCTCTCTCATGTACTGCTGCATGTTTAAAGTGAGTTAGTTAAAAGTTACTTTTAATAATGTCAGCTTTAATCTGTGTGTCTATGGGTGTGATTTGGTGCAGTGGTACAGGAAGTCAGTGATGAGCTGAAACATGTGGAGCTCTGCAGGCCACAAGTGCAACACATGAAGTGTGAACCCTTCAGACGCACATGAACTCAAATCTTAAGAAGCAAAAACAAACACTATCTCCTGTCCTTGTCTCCTTGCCTGTGCAGCTCCTCTCGGGGGGGACAGGAGGTCTAATGGAGTCCAGAGCCGAGCAGAAACTCTGCGTATTGTTGTCTCTCTCCATCAGACTCAGCGTTGGCTCTGTCAGACTGAAACTGAGGCTGTTTGACTTCTAATGCAGGAAGAAACAAAGAGGCGGAAATGAAAGAGGGTCTATTTTTCCACCCGTCTCTCTGCATCATCGCTCTCTCTCTCTCTCCTGCAGAAACTCGCCCCGCTTCCTCCAGCGAGGCCGCCGCTCAGAGCGCCTATTAACACAGAAAATGGCTCTCTGCTTTTCAATTACCAGCTGCCCCGCACGCCCGCTCTCTCTCTCTCTACGTCTCGCACACACACACACACACACATACACAATGAAAGAAGAGGACAAACACACACAAAGGCACATAAAGAAACACACACACTTTTCTTGTAGAATTCCCTAAAGAGAGTGAGTCATCCAAAACAATATTTACAATCTTTGACAGCCACTTTGTGTGTGTGTGTGTGTGTGTGTGTGTGTATGCCCTGCATGTGTGTGTGTGTGTGTGTGTGTGTCCAACATACTGATTATGTGATATTAAACCAAATTACACACTCAAATCTCCATAAAGAAAGAGAACATGTTTGGTGCAAAGTTTTTGAATGTATGAGTACCTGTGGCGGTCTGCTCCTGTGTGTGTGTGTGTGTGTGTGTGTGTGTGTGTGTGTGTGTGTGTGTGTGTTTGTGTGTGTGTGTGTGTGTGTGTTATGCCTTATTGTTATGAGCTGTCTTGTATTCATCCTGCATCCTTCACTAAGAGCATACAGGTGCATTCACATTGCAGATAAAGTGAATCCCCAGCGTGTCAGAGGTCGTCAGATCGGCCGCCTCATGTGTATAAAGTAATAAATATCTCGTTACTGATGTTACGAGTTTCTGGACCTCGAACCTGCTGAAGAGTGTGACAGGTTTCAGTGGGCGGCGGTCAGGGGCAATGGATGCAGCAAACACAAACTGTCACCCAGACAAGCAGGGTGTTCGATCCCCGTGTGAAACTGTAAATATGTGTTCAATCTTTGAAGAAGTTTGATTTCGGTTTTGTTTTTTAGATCTGCTACAGAGCGAATCGTTTGTTCCCAACCAATTTACCTGACCAGGTACTTCTGTGGCCTGAACCAAACCAGACTGGGACCGTTTCTGTAACGTCCATTAAGGGTCTGTAACGGCGTCTTTTGTGCTGGCAGCGCTCACAGCCTCCTCACTGCCGCTCACTGTTGCTAGGTTACGAGTGACCGTTACGTCAGTTTGATTAATATTTGTTTTTATTCAAGGAAATTTTACAAATAAAACATGAAAGTAAAGTAAAGGAGTCGTGTCCTGCATCAGCAGCAGCTCCAGACAAAAACTAAAGGCTTAGCTTCTCCTCCGCCAAAGACGATATCGTAAGTCCTTCCTTCTTGATTTTGATTGGTAGGTGAGGGAGAAGTGACATGTGAGCGCGGCTGACGCAGAGGAAGCTCAACTAAACGCTTTGAACAGTTCCTGTTTTATGTTGAAAGTCGAACATCCTGTCACGAGTCATTCTAGTTTAGTTCTGCTTTTGATTTGTATTTTGGGGTTCTGATGTCATTTCCTGTTTCACTCGGTCACTGCGTCTCTTGTCGTCATGAGTTCTTATCGTTTCGTTTTGTGTTTAGTGTTTTCCATGTTCTGGTCACGATTTAGTCTTTTATCTTGTGTCTCATTGGTTAGATCATTTCCTGTTTTACTTTGTCTCTCGTGTGGATCCACTTCCTGTCTTTGTTTCCTGCTTGTTTGAGCCCTGCCCTTTTTGTTTTCACCTGTCACTTGATTGTCTCACCTGTGTCTGATTAGCCTCACCTCCTAAGTTTACCCTCGTCTCGGTGCCAGTCCATTGTCTTTGTCTCTGTCTGTGAAACCCGACGTACGTCTTCCGTATTGAAAAAACTCTGATTTAACATCCGAGGAAGAGCCATCGATTCAGTCTCAAATCGAACCAACATCCAGCCAATCAGGTTTCGCTCCGTTGGTCATGTGTGGCTTACGAGTCCCTTGAACACAAATGAGGAAATAAACGGCCGATTACTTTGCTGCTTCATCTCATTAATTAATCGGTTTCATGAAGAACAGGTTTCAGAGCAGCATTTCTGTGTCACGTGACAACAGTGGACTCTGCACACGCCAATTCACTGATCGCTACAAACGTGTCGTCTCTGCTTTCTTAAAACAACAGCATGCCACAGAAACATGGAGTAAAGAGAGGCGACAGTCAAATCCATTCAAAGTCAGTGCATCTGAAATATGAGTCACCTGCCTTGTAAAAGAACTAACATATCATATCAGCTCCCGCCGTCATGTCGCCCGGCCCTTTGATTCTGCAAACCTGTGCCCATAACTCACCCGCTCCTGATTGTGTCATCAGTCACACTCCCTCGTTTCCCTGCTCGGTCTCGGTTTGTCCTGCAGGTTCTTTGCTTTCTTCACTTTGCCATTTGTTCCCGTGTGTACTACTTCCTGCTCTGGGAGAGAAAGCCTTCCTGAGCTGCGCTTTGTGTCCTGTTGCAATCCCTGCGAATAAGTCTGAGATTTGTTAGGCACATCTTTTGGATGCTTGATGGGATATTGCTTATTTATTAACACTAACTAAACAGCTTTAGTCTAACTAGAGAACAACACAACTTTTACATCTGATATCTAAAATGAAGGATCACAGCACTAACTGTTTAACATGTGCACCATCCAACAAGAGGAAAACTCCTCTTTTCTCCTTCCCTCCTCTTTCCGTCTCTGGACGTGTCAACTGTGGCTGACAGGATCTGAGGTCAGCACACAAAACTGTGTGTGTGTTGTGTGAGGATCCAAACAGCCTACGGAGACAGAGAGACAGACACCGAGTCTCTGAGGTCTGTAGTTTAGTGTACACATTGACCTCGTCAGTGACCTCGACCTGCTGCCCGTGTGACTGTTTAAAGACGACTGCACACTCCGGCCTAAAGCGAATATATGTGGATATGGGACCAAAACAAAGCGAGAGCCTTAGACACAAACAGAAATCACAATCAGTCGACTCGTGAGGATAAATTACTTTAGTTTTCAAAAAGAAGAAGATAATCCTACTCTGAAGGTAGCAGGAAACAGATGAGGATGTTTAAAAGCGTGCACATATTGAAGCTCTAAATGAACGCGCTCTTTGTTTTGCTCTTTTGCGTGCGAGTAGATTTCAGCCTCTCTGCAAAGACTGCCTCAGAGAGAAACCACACAGGGCGCTTGTTTGAATGAGAGCATACTTGGAACAGAGAGGGATTCCTCAGAGGTCCAGAGTGTAACGTCTTCCCAGAGAAAAACGCTTCGTCTGTTTGTCATTTAGCAGTTGGATTCCTGCGTGAGTTGAGCATGTTGTGAGATCTTGCATAGACAGGCTGCAGACTGAGCCCACCTGAGGGCTCCAACAAGGCCACAAGGTAAAGGGGCGGGACGTCAATACTGCGGCTCCACCAGCCGATCTCTGCTGCACACGCTCTGGATACAAAAGATGGCAGCGCCCGCTCCGGGAGGGTTAAGGCTTCACTTTTGTACAACGAGAGGAGGTGGAGACGTGTCGGCCATCTTTATATACAGTCAAAGTCTAGAAAGTCCAGACACAGATACCTGCTAATTAGTGCTAACATATCAAGGAAGACTAGGAACATACTGACATGTGTCCTGAGTATTGATGTTTGCCGCAGCATTAAGGTTTCCTTTCAACGAACTGGGAAAACTGAAATACATTGGCTAGCATTTCCACATTCATTTCTGAAACTACACAACTCAGATTGTTCTTCTAAGTGTGTGACAACATGACAGAAAGGATCCCTACAGAGATAGACCTTTTTGTTACAGAGGAATATGATTGTTTTAACCACACACAGACATTACATCGCTCTCTGCAGACACACCAGACTCCACTCATAAAAACACTGATTTCACCTTTGAAGAACCCAGTAGTGGTTTGTCTACTGGTGCCTTTCCTGGTCAGTTAGTTTGTGCTATTGTGTTTAAAATGCTGAGTTTGTATCTAACAGAATATTTGTGTAACACAAAACTACAAAAAAACTAAGCAGTCAAGGTGGTAGAGAAGCAGCTCCTCTGTGCTGTGAGGTAAAATTACCCCCGTTTTTGTCAATGGAGTCTGGTGTGTTTGAAGAGATCGATGTAACGTCTGTTTGTGGTTAAAAAATCTTCCTCTTCATCCAGAACCCCGATTTTAAACAACCACAATACAGAGTCTCATCTTCTGCTCTCTTGTTCCTGCAGTAACGTCATCAGCACAGCGCCTTAAGGACTTCACCTCCTCTCCGTCTCTCTCTTCCTCATCCCCAGACAATAAGAAGTCAATCTACCTGGATCGAACCTCATCACTAACACACACGCACACGCACATACACACACTTGTGATTTGAGGTCACAGCAGAAAAGGACAGTGAGGCAGAAACTGTCGATTAAAAAAGGCTCCATGTATCTGTTGTCTTGAATTCGCTCTCTTCTGCTCACGCTCGTTGTTCCCCCCTCCTTCTTTTCTTCCTTTGAATGTTCCCCACTTTACCTGAGATGTGTTTGGATGTTAGAGGCGAAATAATGGAGAGATAAATGGGTCAGTGTTGAGGAGGAAACACTTTCATTAGTGGGAGAAATCCATCGATATCTCTGCCTTTGCAGTGGCACTCGACCTCTGAATCCATGTCAGGGAGAGATGGAGGTTTATTGTGAGTGTGTGTGAAGTTCAATCAATTACAGACCTGCAAAACTGGCACTGCAGTGTTTCACTGTTTGATTTTAAACATCCTCGTTAAACCAGCCTTCAATTTAGGACAATTCTACAATCTGAAATCTCACAAAATAATTGAATGTTTTGCCTTAAAGTTTAAACAGCACAGAAAGGTCATTACAGAGCAGAGAACTGCACTTTAGGATGGACTAAAAATGGAGGAACAAAGACTGAATGCAAGTCATTTGCCGGAAACTTCTGTAAAAGGTCCAAGAGAGCAAAAACAAACTCAACTCAATCAAAAGAAAAACGGACAAAAATACAAGCTAATGATGACTTTCACTACGCAAACGTCACTTTCAGGTTAAAACGCTGCAAATAAAGAAAGCAGACTCAGAGGAACGTACAGATTCCCCCCCACAGAAAACCACCAGGTTTCAGTATGTAGCCACATTTATCTAAAACGTGTAGTGGAGGTATTCAGTCAGTGAAAATGCCTAAAGAGGTGTCTTTTATCTGTTAATGAACACCGCATTGTGCATTATCTCATAATTATGCTTATACAAGGGTCACATGCCAAATAAACTGATTTTACAGTCAAAACGTTTTCCACCCAGGGAGCACCTGAGGGTCTGACTAATTCCTGAAACAATCATAACAATTCCAGAAGATTCTAATGCAAAGGAAACCTCGTTTCGTACTCCAGGAAATATAACAGATCTTAGATACAGACATTTCTGGTCCGCTTCAGAAAAAGAAGCTAGGCTATATGCTCCTCAGCGTAGCTAGCGGTTGAATGAATGAGCTAGTTTGACTTTCCAAGTAGGAGATTATATGTGTGTCGGTGACTGAATGCAGGTGTTTAGTTATCAGACTAAAGAAGTAGCGGACTCGCTGCTCGCTCGCCCCGTGAGAGAGCGGCGAGCCGACACGTGACGGGAAACTGAAAATAACCGGTCTCTTCATCACTACGGTCCGCTGTAATCTCTCCGGGGAAACGCCAACAACTCCTGACTCCTGTTTACTGGCCGACGATTAAATAAATAAACACTGCACAGGCTAACAAGCAGCTAAAGCGAGCACAGTATACCTGCTACTTTGTGCTAACAATATATCAATACAATAACACGAACATTTCACTCACCGAAAAGCTGCAGCTCAGACTTCTTGCACAGCCATAAAGTTCCATAAATCCCACAGAGAGATTATTTGTCCAAACGTTGAATGAAAAAATCCCCAAAAGTCTCCAACAACACAAACAGGTGAAGGTAAGCTCAGTGTCTGTGTCTGTGTTGACGTCCAGCAGACAGCCAGCAGGATCCACCTGTCAATCAAGTGATCCCCTGTCATTTACTTACTTCTACTAACTTAATATAATTAAAACGAGTGTGTTATAAAAAAATTCACCCCCCGTACAGTTATCCTGAACAATAAAATTAGCTATTTATAACAAAACCGTTTTTTGTACCAGGCTGTAAACATGTTTATTTCCTGCTGTAATGTTGTTTCTTGTTTTCTGGAGCCTCAAGTGGCCACTCGAGGAACTGCAGTTTTTTGCACTTCCGCATTGGCTTCATTTTTCAACACCGGAGGTTGCCGCTTGCTTCGAAGGTATCCATTATCAGGAAGTAATGGACACCCTACAGCCACTCAGAATTGAGTATTACCTGGACTACAGTATAGTACATTTTCTTATGGCCGAATTGAAGATATCACTATATCGACATGTATGATAGCAGTGGATAAGTCCAGTGGGAAACATGGTGTCTCCACATAGAAACTTAGAAGTAGCCACTTTCCTCACCATGCTCAGGGTGGGAAGCTTAAATACTGATATAAATGTTGGAGGGTCCCTGGGCCATATTTCAAGGTAACACAGCATATGCAATAACCCATTAGCTAACGTTTGACAGTCTTCCTGGCTTACTTTAACGTTTGATTGTGCGACAGGATGTGATAAAAACAGATATGTAATGACTTAAGTTTACAAACGGCTGCTGCTAGCTAAGCTACAACAGCTAATGTTAGCATTCAACCAATTACTAGCTTGGTTCCTTCAGTTAATAGGACTTGAAAACTTGCAACATTGTGAGTGTGACATCAGAGGAAAAACATGAGGTAACAGTGACCTTTGACCTCCAAGATCTAGTGAGTACATCCTTGAGTTTAAAAGGATGTTCGTGCCAAATTTGAAGGCCTTCCCTCTCCGTGTTCCTGAGATATATTGTTCACAAGAATCAGGCAGAAACTTGAAATCATTATGCAAGTCAAACACAGCAGATATGATTCAACTCATGTAAAAACCTGGCAGTCCCACCGCCTCAGCCCGAACAACAACTGCTGTTTACCAGCCTGTACATCTGGCCTGCTCTGAGTCTGATCTGTGTCCACGCTCACAGTCTGCACACACTGCTGCTCCTGCTCTGCATGTATTTATACGGACTTTCAGCAGCTCCTCCTGAGAAGCCGAACAAACAGCAGAATGAGCTCCTGGTCAGAGGCCGGATGTCAGACGATGCAGCATCCAGGTAATAATCCTACTCTGAAGGTAGCAGGAAACAGATGAGGATGTTTAAAAGCGTGCACATATTGAAGCTCTAAATGAACGCGCTCTTTGTTTTGCTCTTTTGCGTGCGAGTAGATTTCAGCCTCTCTGCAAAGACTGCCTCAGAGAGAAACCACACAGGGCGCTTGTTTGAATGAGAGCATACTTGGAACAGAGAGGGATTCCTCAGAGGTCCAGAGTGTAACGTCTTCCCAGAGAAAAACGCTTCGTCTGTTTGTCATTTAGCAGTTGGATTCCTGCGTGAGTTGAGCATGTTGTGAGATCTTGCATAGACAGGCTGCAGACTGAGCCCACCTGAGGGCTCCAACAAGGCCACAAGGTAAAGGGGCGGGACGTCAATACTGCGGCTCCACCAGCCGATCTCTGCTGCACACGCTCTGGATACAAAAGATGGCAGCGCCCGCTCCGGGAGGGTTAAGGCTTCACTTTTGTACAACGAGAGGAGGTGGAGAAGTGTCGGCCATCTTTATATACAGTCAAAGTCTAGACAGTCCAGACACAGATAGCTGCTAATTAGTGCTAACATATCAAGGAAGACTAGGAACATACTGACATGTGTCCTGAGTATTGATGTTTGCCACAGCATTAAGGTTTCCTTTCAACTAACTGGGAAAACTGAAATACATTGGCTAGCATTTCCACATTCATTTCTGAAACTACACAACATTTGTTTCATCAGAAGGGTAGAAGGTTCCAGAAACTCACTGGACACCAAAAATGACAATGAAACTTTGCTTCCTGTCGGTGAAACAGCAAAAACTGCAGTGACGTGGATTATCTGTGACAGCAGCGAAACACTCCCCCCTCTCACCTCAAGTGACCCAAGCAAAGCTGCTGACTGCATGAATCACGGGGCAGGACAGAAGGTGTGTGTGTGTGTGTGTGTCTCTGTGTGTGTGTGCAGGATTTGGCAGCCGGCTGCAACACGACCGTCTCACCAGTGTGTGTTCTCGGTCGGCCATATGTATGTCAGCTGCAGCAGCCTCGGTACGAAACTCGTCACGTCAGGCCGTAAAAATAAAACAGGAACGAGGCGGGGAGACGAGCTGACAGTCAGAGCTGGAGGATCAGGTTTCCTGCTCGATTAAAGCGACAAAACTCAGCTTTTTATCTGCGATGATGAATCGGCACAAAAACAAACAGAGACAGACTCGGTGACCCGGAACATTCTCAGAGAACACATTTCTCTAGAAGGTAGCAGGAAGTACAGAGATGGAGCCAGAGCATTTCCTTTTGTAGATAAGTAACGTAGACTGGGGGAGCTTGTTGTGGGCGTGGTCACGTTGCACAAGTGGGCGTGGCCTGTAGTAGCTTGGTCTGTAGCCCAACACTTCAAGAATGATGCTGTAGGTTTGCCTCTCGGGACATTTCTGCACGCTTTCCTCTAGTTCCATGAAGGGCGGCCATCGGGGGCAAAGGATGGGTCAAATAAACAGAAGACGCTGCATTAGATACAGTACTTCTTAAAACCCAAACCATGATCTCTTCCCCAGTGTTGTGACCAAGTCATCTTTGCTCAAGTCCCAAGTAAGTCTCGAGTCATTTGGTCCAAGTCCCAAGTAAGTCTCGAGTCATTTTTTCTTGAGCAAGTCAAGTCAAGTCAAGTCGAGTCGAGTCCTTAATTAAGGCAAAGTCAAGTCACTTTTTTTCCACCCAAGATCCAGCACTC
This sequence comes from Semicossyphus pulcher, assembly GCF_022749685.1. Lineage (NCBI taxonomy): Eukaryota > Metazoa > Chordata > Actinopteri > Labriformes > Labridae > Semicossyphus > Semicossyphus pulcher. Next base: position 25,648,270 of record NW_027211691.1, read on the forward strand.
TGACCTGTAGTATCCGGTCTTTATAAAGAGAAAAGACAAGGTGTCTAATAATGATATTACTGGCCGATTTATCTCACCTGTTCAAAAAGTATGTAGTAGTAGTAACTAATGAACACACGCAAGTCATCCGAGTCATCATGCGACAAGTCAAGTCAAGTCTCAAGTCATTTATTTTTTGTCGCAAGTCATCAAAACAGTGACTCGAGTTGACTCCGGTCCACGTCACCAAGTCTCAAGTCCACATCTCTGCTGTTCCCTAACCCCACCCAAGCAGTTTGGTTGCCTAAACCAAACCTACAGTGACCATTCTGCAACATTTCACCACCCGTTAGTGATTGCTGAACGTCCAAACTTCATTAAATGTTGTCAGTTAGCTTTATTTTGAAAATCTGAGCTTCACCTTGGAGCAGGACGGATGCTGGGGATCGTCGTATTTTGAAGCTTAGGGCCGCTGACCAAGCTGCTGATACACCAGGATCATGGTTATTATACCGTGCAAATTTACAAGTTACTGTCACATAAACTCCCATGACTTTACTCTGGTGTCGTGATTTTCTCATTTGTTTTGAGGTATTTCTGCACGAAACAGGATGTTGCTGTAGGACTTTAGCAAATGGGCAGTTTGATTTGAACTTATTAGACGATTTATACGTTTACTTGAGCCAAAACAATCCAACTGAGTCTGTTCACTTTTCACAAAAGATTCAGCCTGAAACTAAAAATCCTGAGTTGAAACCTTCAGGATGATTTGCCTCCTTTCTTGTGCTGATGTCGATATATTTAAGTTTGTTACATTATTTGTGCACTGAATATTAAATAAATCACCTGTTTACTTATTGTTTCATGTTTATTATAACGTGTAGAAAAACACTGTTTGTTCTTTAAAGAGCAGAATCTGTTTGGTTTATTTGCTGTCTGCTTCTTAACTGAATATATGACTGTGTGAACTGTATGTGTGTGTGTGTGTGTGTGTGTGTGTGTCTTTGTGTTACAAACACACTGTGTGCATTTGAAGCTTGTGAATCTTCGTCCTCCCTGACGTGTTTATCATCTCAGTGAGAGTGAAAGCATGTTTATGTGTGTGTGTTGTGTGTGTTTTGTGTGCGTCTGCCAGCGTAACCTCTATGCTCAATTACATCTAGATTACCCAGAGGCCCCTGGGGCCGTGGCAGCCGGTGAGCTTGCTGATATAAATCTGGTCTGTTGTTGATACACAAGCTCTCTAATGCCCATAAAACATCACTGCTAGACACACACATGCACGCACGCACACACAGAAAATACATTCATAGACACATCAGGTGCACACATGCTCAGATACATACGTCTCACACACACACACACACACGCATACACACACACACACTCCAGGGAGCCGGTGCTGCAGTAAGCTAATATGCTAACACTGCAGGGTAACCTACATAGAGGAGGAGGAGGAGGACAGGAAACTAGGAGGGAAAAGAAAAGGAGAAGGAGAGATGGGGAAAGGAGGAGGTGACATTTTGAAAAGGTGAATGAGATGATGTTGACATTTAGAGAAAAACGAGATCAAGTGAAATCTAGATCCCAGTTAGAGAACAGGGAGGTTCAAACACTCAGGAGACACGACAGAATGTGTGTGTGTGTGTGTGTGTGTGTGTGTGGTTTATACGTTGTTCTGTGATTGAATTCATAATTTTGTCTCAATCACATTGAACCATCAAAAATATGTTAATAAAGAGCAACATCTCAAGTAACTGAGCCAAAAAACACGTGCTGCCTGCAACATAGCTAACATTAGCATCAACCACTTGTAAGCCAACAACACTGTTTGATAGGAAAACGTAAATTCATTGCTAACATTATTATTAGCAACTGCAGCATTCGTGCTTTAGCTTGCTAACTAGGTATGCTATGCTAACAGTTTAACTCTCCAAAAAGCACCATAATAGGAAGCATAAATTCATTGCTATCATTATTATTAGCTACTGCAGCATTAGTGCTTTAGCTTGCTAACTAGGCATGCTATGCTAACAGTTTAACTCTCCAAAAAGCTGGCTAATAGGAAGCATAAATTCATTGCTAACATTATTATTAGCTACTGCAGCATTAGTGCTTTAGCATGCTAACTAGGTATGCTATGCTAACAATATGACTAATCAAAAAGCTGGCTAATAGGAAAGCGTAACTTCTAGCGAACATTACCGTAAGGTAAACAAGGGAATTTGGCCTTTCCCCTTGTATAGTGTCACACTCACTTTATTATCTATTCCTGACTGTCAGCTGAAATATGCTTGGCTGTTTTCGAATCACTGAATAAACCAGGTGAGGACGGTGATTCAGATGTCTGGAAACGGGTGAGGAGTATTCACCTGTTCCAGTATCAGTACATCACATTAGAGCTATTTCCAGAACAGCTGGAACCACCTGGGAGCGTCCTCGCTGACCACTTAAAGCTGCCGAGGTCGAATTAAAACCCGGACTGAGAAGCGGTAACATCTGTGTCTCTGTCTGTCGGGCTGATTGTTTGTGGGAACAGAAAACAATCATACATTATTCAGCAGAATAACTCTGCTGCAACCTGCACACCGGAAAATGACAACTCACTCTCTCTCCATCAGTGGTTATAGTGCTCGCTCTACCAATTCCCCCTCTCCCCCTTTTGTCATCTGCTTCCTCCCTCTCTCCCTCCCAACCTCTTCTTCATCTTTCTGAGGTGGGGGTTACTCTCTCTCTCTCTCTGTTAAATCATTCATCGAGTTGTGGTGGGCGGCTGCCTCCCTGTCTCCTGCTGAGCCGGCAGAGAGGGGGAGGATGAGGGGGAGGAATGGGAGGATGAAGTGATGACAGGTGGAGGAAGAGAGGACTGTGCAGACAGAATAAAGCCCCTTCTTCTGTCGTTCATGTCAAGCAGCAGATAAAACTTCTGCCTTAGCAAAAGTTTAAGCCCAAAATTACACTTTTTGTCCTTTTTTCTTTCGAGTGTAAACTGATGACAAAGCTGTTTTTATTTATCCCTTTAACTCTGCAGTGATGGAAGACAGAGAAGGTTTATGTGAGGAAACAAAATAACATTTTCATCACTGTAATCCAGGGCCTAAAAATGTGGCTTAAACTGAACTCGTGACTTTAGTAGAAGTCTTTAATCGTCCAGTCTGAGTTTGCTATTTTGGTCAAAGTTTGTTAGAAAAGATGGGATCTGGGAAACCACAGACTGTATAAAGATGGCCGACATGACAGCTCCCTAAAAGTGGAGCCAAACCCTCTCTGTCGCCCCCTGCTGACTGGCTGCAGTATAGCTCTTAAAGCCCGCCTCCTCCATGTTAACAGATGGGACATGAGTCAAACTATAAAATCAAAATACACGTCAAAAACATTTTTCTCAAACAAGGTTTCTGTCATTATAGTTAGTTCTTATCCTGCTGATTTATGTCTGACTATTCGTGTGCATGCATAAAGCTCTAAATGAACGCGCTCTTTGTTTTGCTCTTTTGCGTGCAAGTAGATTTCAGCCTCTCTGCAAAGACTGCCTCAGAGAGAAACCACACGGAGCTTGTTTGTATGAGAGCATACTAACAGAGAGGGAACGTCTTCCCAGAGACAAACGCTTCGTCTTCATTTAGCAGTTGGATTCCTGCGTGAGTTGAGCCTGTTGTGAGGTCTTGCATAGACAGGCATGGGGAGATAAAGCTGGAAACTCACAGACTGTGTATAAGAAGTGGAAGTAGCCACCGTGATGTCCCCACTGGTTTGTGGACGTCTATTTTGAGGCCTCGAGTTTGGCATTTTGATTTTAGGGATTGTTTTATGCAGCTAGAAGTGACCATATTTGGACCAGAGGGTGGAGCTGGAGGAGTTTACTTTTAATCAGTTTTATGATGCTGTAAAAAGGGGGTGTGGCCTCATGATTGACAGCTCTGTGGACAAATGGGGCTCCTGCAGCGTTCTGTTCCCGAGTAGCAGAGTAGAGGAGGAACGGCGTGAGGAGACGTAACTAACACTAACACTACAGTCATTGAACTTTCCATCAGCGTGAATATCTGCTTCAGACCGACACAAGAAGCTGTTCTGCTGCAGACTGAGCCCACCTGAGGGCTCCAACAGGCCAAGGACACCTGAGGGCTCCAACACGCCAAGGACACCTGAGGGCTCCAACACGCCAAGGACACCTGAGGGCTCCAACACGCCGAGGACACCTGAGGGCTCCAACACGCCAAGGACACCTGAGGGCTCCAACAGGCCAAGGACACCTGAGGGCTCCAACACGCCAAGGACACCTGAGGGCTCCAACACGCCAAGGACACCTGAGGGCTCCAACACGCCGAGGACACCTGAGGGCTCCAACACGCCAAGGACACAAGGTCAAGGTGTGTGACTGGTAGAGGAAGGGGCGGGACGTAGGTACAGGGTCTCATTTTTTATACAAGAGGAGGTGAACACTCATCTGCATCTGTAGAAACAGTCATTGTTAGAAACAGCTGCTGGACGGCGATGTCCTCCAATAATGTTACTACTAATAACCATGCAATAAACAAAACACAATGAAACACACACCTTCCTGTCAATCACTACCTCACCCATCTTCTCTTTCTCTCTCTTACTCAGGGGAGTCAAGAGGGGGAGGGCTGTCGGCTTGATTGACAGCTCTATCCGCTTATCAAATTAGTCCCGGCCCGGTCTCGGCTGACAGCGTTACCGACCAATAAATGCAGATTTGTGGGGAATCAGAGCGAGCCATCAGCTTTGATTTGCTTCTACATGAGATGTTTATGGAGCAGAGGAGCGGGCGAGAGAGTATCAGGAGAGTGGAGAGAGAGAGGGAGAGAGAGAGGGCCACTCTGTTCCCTCTCTCATTCGATGAACTTCAGAAGTACTTTGGAGGAGCAGATATATTTGAGAGACTCAACTTCTTCCTGTTTATATAAAGTCATGTGAGGAAAATGAGATATTTTATTTGTCTGAGCGAATCATAAACCAGGTAGGTTGGTCCACTTTTTCTTTATTGACACTTGGCTGGCCCCTTCACATCTTTAGCCCCTCCCCCTTTTCAGCTTGGTGTCCATAGATATTGACAGCTTGTTCAGTGGCTTACGAAGGAGAGAGAGAGGTAGAGCTTGAGCTTCAGACAGGAAGGAGAATGAACAAGTGAGAAGACAGAGAGACAGAATGAGTGTGTGTGTGTGTGTGTGTGTGTGTGAGTGTGTGTGTGTGTGTGTGTGTGTGTGTGTGTGTGCGTGTGTGACAGGGAAAGTGTGTGTAAGATAGAGAGTGTGAAGGAGAGGAAGGTTTGGGACAAAAAAAGGTGCAATGCAGGTGTTTTATGCGCCACTAATTTAGGAGCTGATAACTGTAATTAAGTCTCGAACTTTCTCTCCGTCATTATCATTAGGCTGTAATATCAGTGATGAGAACAGTATGAGTATGGAGGTGTGTGTGTGTGTGTGTGTGAGGGACATCAGCAGAGAAAATGACAGTGTGTAGGAGACAGAGAGAGGGAGAAAGGGGGGAGGTTTTGGGAGTAAAAAGGTGCATTGCAGGTATTTTGTGCCGCATTAATATAAGAAGTTAGAACCGTACATGTGGACACGGGAACATACTCATGTGCAGGTGTGCTCAGTTTGTGTGTGTGTGCAATTACATACAAAGCCAACGCAAAGACCAAATGATGTTAACGAGCTGATGTGAAATTCAGGTATTTGTAATAACATTGTTAAATTCAAGCGATGCTGTGTTGTGAAAAATCTGAGTTGGTTCAATCTGAAACGGCCTAACCAAACTCCATTCAAAAAACAAGCATTTTAAAAGTTTCTTGCTCGTCTCGTGTTGCACACAGAACTGGAATAGTGTGACGTGAGCCTTTTTCAAATTAGCATCATGATGTAGTTATTTCAGCATCCTTCAGAATGTTTACTGGAATTAAATCAGAGTGAAATCAGTTTACTTTGGCTTCATAGCGCTGTAGTGAGACAGATTTTCAGACTGACTCGCACATATCTGTGACACAAGACAGGACATATTACTTCATTTAAACAAACTTTAACCAGCATGTTTTCACAGCATGAACTAAACCTTAGGATGACTTTAACCCTGCACGTCCAAAGTCAGGACTTCAACTGGATTCAACATTTTCAGTGAACGTCATTCAAGCAGCAAAACAATAAGTTCTATCAGGACGTGATATCAAGGAGACCATACTAATAAGACGAGGAGAAATGTGGGTATTTATACGCTGTGTGGTGAAAAGTCTAAGTTGAGGTCCTCCTGAGGTTATATCTGAAATGGTCAAACCAAAGTCCATTCAAAAAACAGGCACTTTAAAAGTTGTTTGCTTGTCGTCTTGCAAACAGACCTGACAAAGCATAAATTGTGAATTTTGAAAATCTGCATGATGAAGTAGATATTTCTGCATCTATTTGACCCATTTATTGTGATTAGATCCCAGCAAAATCAGCTCATTTAACATTCACAGAAAGGTTTAATTAAAATACAACAATGAAGATTTTGGCCTGAAATTTTACACTAATTAATTCTCGTCTGTCCGAGTCTTCATGTCTTTATCTTCCAGTATACTGTCCTTCTTTATCTCCCTGTCTCACCCCTCTCTCCCCCGTTAGCTCTAATACCTAAAGTCAGTGTATATTAATGTATGGTTAGACGTGTGTCTGTGTGTGTGTGTGGGTGTGTGTGTGTGCTCAGTTTGTGTGTGTGCTCAGTTTGTGTGTGTGTGTGAGCTCGGTGGGGGAAAAGGTCGCTATTTAAAAGACATTAAAATGCTGAAAGATGAATAGTGTCGGACATTTTTACGCACTGCAGGGCCCTCGCCTGCGCACGCGCACGCACACACACACACACACACACACACACGCACGCACGCACGCGCACGCACACACACACACTCACACACGCACGCACGCACGCGCACGCACACACACACGCACGCGCACACACACACACACACACACATACAAGAACTCAAGGTCAGGAAAGATATAGTGTGTCTGTGTGTGTGTGTGTGTGTGTGTGTGTGTGTGTGTGTGTGTGTGCGCGTGTGTCAAAATAATGTGGAAAAAGGAGTTTGCAGCCATAAGGTACCAACCTCCTACTGCTGCCCTTTACACACACACACACACACGGGGACGCACACACACACACGGGGACGCACACACACTTCTTTAAAAATGAGATGTCACAGCAGACACCGCAGCTCGGAGGTGTACACCAAGGACAGACAGGTATATGCGTGTGTGTCATTTGAACACTGTACGCATAGGAGGATGAGTGCAGGTGTGTGTGTGTATGTATCTGCGTGTGTGTGTGTGTGTGTGTGTGTACATTTAAAGTGATGACAGCTGTTACTCGTCTGTTATCAGCAGCTTAACAGACAGAGCGACCTTTCCCCTCTTTTCTTTCTACTTTACTATTTTCACTTTCCCTCTTTTCCGTCTTTTATTTTATTGTTGTTGTTATTGTTATTGTTATTGTTGTTGTTATTGGTATTGTTATTGTTGTTGTTATTGGTATGTTGTTATTTTTGTCTCTTTTATTGCTTTTAATCTTTTCTTTTCAGCAGCACAACAAAGATTAAGACTCTCCTTATCGACTAATCTCTGGTCAACATGATCATTGGGACTCGTCCGGTCTTACTCAGTTTGTTTTTGTCTTCCTTGTTCCTCTCTCCTCTTTCTCTTTACATCAGCGTGATCTTCATTTCCTCCTTCTCCTCCTATCGTTCCTTTCTCTTTCTAGCATTGTCTCCCTTCTCGTCCTTTTCTTTTCCTTGAAATAATTTCTCCTTCTGTCGTTTCTGACCCTTCTTCCCTTTGCAACCATGTCGACAAACGTAAGGAACACAGGAAGATTTGTAAAAGACATTTTAGTGACAGATGATAAGACGGAGGGCTGTGATTGGTCGGGGTCACGACTATGATCAATTAATCCTTCACAAAAGACAAAAATACTCTTCTACCTTCTACCCTTCCTCCCGTCCTCCTCTGGGTTTATATATTTCTTTAAATATGAATGAGTGTGTTGTTGTGTATATGTATTGTGTTGTGGGGACATGAATCTGTTCACATAGTCCCATCATGTGGACATACCTCTTATTAGGGGATGTAAAGATGGCTCCTGCAACATAACTAACAGTCTTAGGTTAAGACTTTTGTAGTTCTTCTTATAAAGTTGAGAATCTAAGGAATAAGTGTAAAAAAGAAAGTGTGTGTGTGTGCGGGTGTTTTCCTACTTTGGGTGTGTGAACTCGTCCACCAGTGACACTTTCTCCACCAGGTCTCCTCCGATGGAGCGCACCAGCTCGTAGAAGTCATTCTCTGTGAAGCTCTCTCGCCCGTCCTCGCTCTCTTTGCTCTCCGGCAGCCAGAAGGAAATGTCGTTGTGGAGGGGCGGGTACTTACTGAGGGGCTGGGGGAAAACACACACACACACACACACACACACACACAGGCTTTTAGTTAACACCTCATCTATAAGTCTCTCATACAAATAGCTAATGCAGCTAAAATAAGGCATCAAAAAAGAGCTGCTGGAGCTTCCAGGCAACCAATGGGGAAGTGTCTAAAAGCTGCAGTTCCTCTGGTGTCCACTTGAAGCTGTCTCCAACAGTGAGTCAGTCCCCATAGAGCCCCATGTTAAAACTTCTCTCTTCATGACAGCTGTGGTGTTTCAGTTGGTTAGCTATACATGTACATGGATAAGCAGGTAGATAGTAGGTTGGTTGGTTGGTTGGTTGGTGGTTAGATGGATTTACAGGTGGTTGGGAAGGTAAGCGGGGGGAGATTGGGAAGGGAGTGTTTGGTTTGGTTTGGTAGTTGGGTGTGTAGCAAGTTTGTGATATACTGTAATAATTACCTTCGCAGGTAGAAGGGTAAGCAGGCAGGTGTGAGGGTAGATGAACAGGTGGTGGTACTAAGTATGTTGTAAAACAGTTGGGTAGTTCATGGAGAGGGCAGGTAGGTAGGTGTTAAAATAAATCGATGGTTGGGAAGGCAGGTAAGTTGGGTAGAATGGGTGGGTGGTGTTTTGTTGGAGGGTTGAGTAGGGAGGTAGTAAGGTGGGTGTGATTGACTAGGGGGTGGTTTGGTTAGTTACGTATGCATGTAGAAGGGTAGGTAGTAAGATGTTTAAATGGTTGGTGGGGAGGGAAGGAAAGTTGGAAAGGTGGGTGGTTGATGAATGCAGGTAAGTAGGTAGGGGGTAGAATGGGTACGTGGGTTAGGGAGGTATTAAGATGGTTAGGATTGACTCAGCGCTGCTTAGGTTGGTGAGGTACGATGTTATATGTGTAAGTTTGTAGATGTACGCGAGACAACAGATGAAGAGGTGGTTGGTTGGGAAGGGTGGAAGTTTGGTGGGTGGATAGATAGTAAGTTAGTTGGTTGGTTGTTAAGGAGGGTACTAAGGTAGGTAAGATGATGGATGGTTGGTACTTCACCGGCAAGTGGGTGGACATAATAAATCTGACTAACAAGTACAGAGGCAGGTACTGAAGAATTTGACATTTCAATTTTAACCAAACTAGTGGAATTAATAGTAAATGGTTTATCGACTCTTGTATGTGTACTTTTGGCCACACAGAGCAGAGAGTCAGTGTATCTCTGGGAGCTCATTCAGCTGTTCAGCACTGGACAGCTCCCCGGTGTGTGTGCTTGAGTGTTTTGTTTGTTTGTGTGTGTATGTGTGTGTGTATACCAACATAGATAGCACACACACAAACAGTCTGTTTCCTGTTCGCCCCCCAGGCGGCCACAGTTCATTACCTGTGGATCCGGGGGCCGTGGAGGGTTTAGTGGGAGAGGTGGAGAGTTTCGGCCCAGGAGAGGTGCACTGACCCTGGGCAGGAGATGAGCCGTGCTCCCCTGGTCCCCCTGGAGGACTCGAGTTCATCAATAACACTAAGAGGACTGAGAGGTGGACGGCAGCAGGAAGCACGGCCCGTCCTCCAATCACATCCCTCCATTCCTCCAGATCTATGAACTGTCCTTTTTTCTCTCCTTCTTTCTTTCTTTTCTTTTCCTTCCTTCCTCTGACACTTTTTATTCTTTCCTTCCAGCTCCATCCTTTCTTTTATAGTTCCCTTCCTTATTTCCTCCCTTCTTTTTTCCTTCCCTCCATTGTTTCTTTCTCGACTTCTCCCCTTGGTTCCTACCTTCTTTCATTGTTTCGTCCATACTTTCATTTATCCTTTTCTTTTTCCTTTCCTTATTTCTTCTTTTCTGTTTTACCTTACATCCTTCTTTCGTCCCTTCTTTTTTCCTTCCTTTTTTATTTGGATCGTCAATTCTTGCACATCGTCTTTCCTTCTTTCTTTGTGATCTTTTCTTTTTTCTTCCCTCCTTCAATCTTTCCAAGCTTCCTCTATTTTGTCTTTCATTCATACCTTCCTTTCCTTCAGTCTATTCACTTCCTTCTTCTCTCCTCTCCCTTTTCCTTCCTTTCTTATTTACATTTTTTTCTTCTCTTCTTCCTCCTCACTTTTGCTTCCACCTTCTCCCTTCTTCCTCTTTGTCTCATTTTCCTTCCTTCTTTCCCTTCTTTACTGCATCCTCTCTTCCTTCCAGCATCAATTTCTTTCTATCCTCTTTTTCTTTCTAAATTTCTTCCTTTAATATTTCTTGTTCTCTTCTCCTCCTTTTGTTTTTGTTGTTAGTCGATTAATCTTTTATCCTCACATCACTCCTATTTTCTTCTCCCTTTGTTTCCTCCCTCATTCGTTCCTTCCTTCTTTCCTTCCTTCCTCTCACAGTCCATTTTCAGCCTGTCCTCCCCTCCTCCCCCTCCATCTCCCCTTCCTTCCTCCTCTCTTTTCTTCTCCTCTCTGCCCTCCAACAGTCACTTGAAATGTTCTTCATTAGTGAAGACGAGAGTCGACAAAAACACCTTTAGCGAGGACAGAGTAACCGCTGTGTGAACCACCCGTGTGTGTGTGTGTGTGTGTGTGTGTGTGTGTGTGTGTTATAATGGTGGTGGGGTCAGGGGAAGTGACTGGTGCCGGCTGATGTGAGCCCCCACTGTCAACATGTTTTATACATGAGGTTAAGAGGCTAGAACACACACAAACACACACATCTACACACACACACACACACACACACACATCTACACACACACACACACACACACACACACACTGTTGGACAAAAGACATCAGGGGGAGGGCAGACGGAGGAAAGTGGAATGACTTCTGCAGGTGAAACTTCAGACGAGAGGTAACGGAAACACAAGTCTTTTCAAAATAAAAGACTTGGCCGACGTGACATGACATTAGGGATAACAACCTGCTCACTGTACATTATCCTGCATATTACACGGCTAATTACTAGAGAGATCCAACATTTTATTGAGTTAAAATTAATTATGTTTTGGGGTGCTGGTTTGGCTCGGTTGGTAGAGCAGGCGTCCCATGTATAGAGGCTACAGTCCTCGTCGCACTGATCGCAGGTTCGACTCCCGGTCTGCCGATCCATTTGGTGCATGTCATCCCCCACTCTCTGCTCCCCACATTTCCTGTCTGTCTTCAGCTATCCTATGAATAAAGGCAAAAAAAGCCAAAAAAATAATCTTTAAAAAGAAAAAAACAAAAAAAATTAATTATGTTTCTTCCGCTTAAGGAAATAGTCCCTTTGAAGGGCTTTCATGGCCGAGGTTTGCTCTGCAGCCGTCTAAAAATCAGTGTTCTTATCTGTTAAATTTAACTGAACATTTCCCCTGATGACGCAGTAAGAAAGGTGAACAGGACCGTATCACGTACTGTGTTCTGTTTGTTTACTTCATTTCCATCTTCAGTTGTGTAGCTCTCTCTTCGTTTAACCTCTCTTGCTTTCTCTCGGCTCTTTGTGTCTCGTTTCTTTTTCCCCACAGTAAATGGACCAACGTCAAAGTTACCGGACTTCATTTGGCGGATTGATATGATAAGAGTTAGTCCTCTAGAGTCTGGGATTATACCAATGGTCTGTTCTTTATAGCAGCGGTCTGTTATACTGTAGTAGCACACATAAGAATGCTGGAATTAACCAATCAGAGTCCAGCATTGAACACAGCCATGTAATAATAAAAGATTAATGTTGCATCGATGTTGTTCAGGTTGTAAGATGTATAAATGTTAAAAATCATTATAATTTCCCTTCTTCATCAGATAGTAATTTTACCGCCATATTTCAAAGCAACATATTTAATATAACATACTGACAGATTTTCACTCTCCATTGGTTTCTCAGTCTCACCCCGACTCAGAGGAAAATGGCCGCCTTGCCTCTGACTACTACTGCAGACGTCTCAATGATCCGTTACAGACTAGAACACACACATTTGTACACACACACACACACACACACACACACACACGCCGACGCTGAGTATGTGGGAGGCTGATGGAGGGAGATGGAAGTGTTTGAAGGCAGAGGTTACTGAGTGTAAATGTTCAGCAGAATACTCAGTCAAGCAGAGAGACAAACGGACGACTGAACAACAAAAGTGATCGGAATAACAAAGAGGAAGAGGAGAGGAGGGAAAGAGAGAAGAAAGAAAGGAAGACAGGAAAGAAAAAAGAGGGGAGAGGAAAAAGGAAGCAAGAGAAGAATAAAGGAAAGGACAGGAAAAGAAAAGAAAAGGAGAAGGAAAGGAGAGAATATGGGAGAAGAGGAGAAGAAAGGAGAAGGAGGAAGAGTGGGAATAAAAGGAAAGGAAAGAAGAAGAGAAGAGATAGGAGACAGGAAAAGAGTGAAGTGGGGAGGAGAAAGGGAATAAGTCAAGAAAAGAGGAAAGAAGGAAAGGTGACATGGGAGAAGAGAAGGTGGAAGAGAGAGAATAAAAGGAAAGGAAAAAAGAGGAGTGGAGAGGAGAAAGGAAATAAGAGACTTAAAGAGGGAAACAAAAAGGAAAAGACAAGGAAGAAGAGAAGGGAAGGAAAGGAGTGAATATGGAATAGAAGGAAAGGAAAGAAGAAGGAAAGGAAAAGAAAGAGAGAATAGGAGAGGACAGAAGGAAATAACAAAGACGAGAAGGAAGGAAAAGAGACAAGAGGAAAAGAGACAAGGGAAGGAATGAGGAGACAATAAAGGAAAGGAATGTAGAAAACAGGAGAGGACACATTAGAAGAGGAGGGAAAGAAAGGGAAGAGGATAAGATGAGAGATGAGGAGAGAGAGGGAGAGGAAAAAGAAGAGAAGGACAGAAGAGAAGAAATGGGAGAAGAGAAGAGAGCAGTGACAACAAAGAAGAAAGGAAAGGAGAGAGAGGAAGAGGAGGGAAGGAAAGGAGGAAAATACCAAAGAAAAAGAAGGGAAGTGACTGTAAGTTAACTGTTTTATTATGAAAGCATACTGTTTGTTTGTTTGTTTGTTTGTTTGTTGATGTTTGTTTGTTGGTATCTATACCTGGAAGCAGACGGGCTGCTGGATGTCCTGAACTCTGAACTGTTTGAGGAAGCGTTCGTCCTGACTCCAGAACAGACGGATGTCCGGGATGCCGTACAGGACCATGGCCAGTCTCTCCAGGCCCAGACCGAACGCCCAGCCCGCCTTGTTCCCCGCCCCCGCTGTGAAAACACAACACATGACAAACTGTTTACACACATGCTAACATATAGCATATTAGCACAGGTACTGTCTGGTTCCAATGTAAACTAGCATTTAGCAGCTAAAGAGAAAGATAATACCCTCAGGAGGCGGAGGAGCCCAAACACAGAGCTAAAAGACAGAGAATAGACTTACACTCATCTGGTGGACACAGAAGACTCAGCGTTTTTTTTAATGACCTTTAAAACTTTAAGACAAGTCGTAGATTTTTCTTTCTTGTCTTTTTTTTTTACAAAAACATGAACCAAAACCTGAAACTTAATCAGACATGAAATTAAACGTAAGTCTCCTTCAGTATTTTCCTGTTGTTACTATTCTAGAGTCAAATTTACCGGTGACACTTGTTGAAGGTTAAATGCAGCTAGTGTTAGCTCTTAAAAAGGCGATAATATGTCAGCCTTCAAGAAATGAAAACTGTTTCTACCTCTAAACTTGGACTGAAAAGTAAAACGTGTTCCATTAAAACTGCACACAAAGGTACGTGTGGTACGTATGCATGTCAAACATTTAAATGCAACAAAACTGTATTTTTCCTGCTCAGAATCAAACCACATTCTCGACTCAGACAGAAACGTAGCGAAGGATTTCAGGAAGCTAAAACACAGATTCCACAGAGTTCTACATACACTTAGTGCTACATGCTAACTGGGTATAACTAAATGTGACGTCATTATTCATTCATCACATTGTAGACATTGACAGCTGTGCTAACCTGAACCTGGGCTAATGTTGTTAGCTCAGAGGAGCCGTCTGCTTCCTGTTCCTTTGAGTTTTCTTTCTACTGAGCTCCCATCAAAGGAAAAACACGACGCTAAGCTTTAATGCTGCGTCCCTTCATCCCTGATACATCCATAATGTCTCCACTGAAAACAAACGTGGCCCAAACAACATCCACAAACGGCTGCAGAGCAATAATTAGTCTTCAGAGTTTGTGTAGTTTTACAAACAACATCTCAGTTATGTAGAAAAAGTGTGTGTATGTGTGTGTGTGTGTGTGTGTGTGTGTGTGTGTGTGTGTGTGTGTGTGTGTGTGTCAGCAGGGAGCAGGTGTGCCGTTACTTCAGTGGACTCCTCTATATTATTCAACACTTCAACTTAATGCTGTCAATAAATCTATACAACCTTAACCTCCCTCTCACAGACTCACACACACACACACACACACACACACGCACACGCACACACACACACACACACACACGGGACGCTCGCATCATTTCTGCTGTTCCCTCAGATTTTTTCTTTAAACTTTATTGAGTGAAATTCCGCTCTGCTCTGTTTACTCATCATGTCAGCGGCTGTGATTCCCTGAAGGCAACAAGCAGCAGTGAAGGAGCGCTGCTCGAGGGCACGTGGGCAGGAACCGGCTGCACAGAGATTGGAACCAGCATTTCATGTCACACACGACAACGTTTACACAAAAAGGAGTGTGACGTTTAAAAAAATTAAAATATAGCCTATCACACCTTTTAACTACACTACCAATAATGCTTTGGGAGATGCAAACAGGAAGTACGACGTTGCGAGGGAGTCAGTAAGTTAGCAGTTAGCTGTTTAGCTCATGTTTGGTCAGGTTTTGGTAAAGTGGCACCAATAAAAGTATTTTGTCAAATCTAAACGACAACAACTACACATGCGCCAGGCCTTCATGTGAAGCAGGCCTTCATTTGTAGTTTCTTCTCTTTGATTGGCTTATTTTGTTACATTTAAGTTAGAAGTCTTGTTTTCTAATTCAAGCCTGTCACCCGTTTTAAAGAATTTCCGTGGATATAATCGCCAGATTATTTTGAAACATTGCAGGAACTTGTTATGGAAAATCTCAAGCCTGCAGTAAATTGGTTGAACTGTGACGACATAAAGGTCTGTGGCTCAGTGATAGAGCCGTCGTCTCTCAATCAGAAGGTTGGGGGTTCGATTCCTGACTGCTACAGTCACATGTCGAAGTGTCCGTGGGCAAGACACTGAACCTCCCGGTGGCATAGCCAAAACAGATTGTTTAGATTGAAATTGTAACATTGTAAGCTGTCGATTTCCAGGTGTGCCATCTTATGAGTTCTGTCTTTCAGAACCTTTGTCGTCTGCTTACAGTGTGAAACATTTCTAAACGTCTTTTCCTTTTTAAGACACATTTTTCTTTTTTTTCTGTCTTTAAACTTTTTTGGCTTCATGCGTCACTGAGCAGCTTCAGAATTCTATTTATACATTCATGTTCAGTTCAGTAACTTGCATGTGTCCCATTGAAACTAACAGTAAGTGCTGCCCCCTTGTGGCACCTTTACGTTACTACAAATTACAGTCTGTCTCAAAAATAGACGCATATACCTGCAGTGTCTGAAATCAGACAATTGGACTTCAGCTGAGTCATTTAGAACAATAAAGACTTGTGTGTCTGTTCTTTTTTATCAAATTAAAGTGACGGGAATGTACTTTATTAGTTAATTACCCTCGGCACCTTCTTTTATTTGGGACCCGGCTCATATGTGACATACAGGATGCTGAATCAGCCTTCAGCGTCCATGAGAACATCAGTGTTATCTTCAGTATTTTCTGTGCATCTTAGTTTTTTAAGTTCCAACTCTTCCACTGATTTTCAGTCATTTTGCTTTTATATTTTTTAATAATCTTTTTTTGATTTGATTTGTGCAGAAAAACTTTTCATGTAAAACAAACTGAAAGAGAACAAAGACAAAAATCCCTCAAAGCAAATATTAAAGTAAATCTGCTCTTGAATCTTTTTTCCACTGACTCTAACTTCATCGAACAGACAGACACACACCTGGCTCCAGGTTAGCAGTAATGAAAAACACTTACAAACTCCATAAGAGCTCTGAAAGTGATACAATAAAAAGATCTTTCCATATAAAAACAGTCTGTAATATTGTCAGAGGGATCCATCCTGCCGTCAGTCATTCAGCCGAAGAAGCGGTGAAGTTTCTCATTTCAGGACCAAACTCTTTAAACGCTCCGAGGCAGGTCAAAGCAAAGGGCAAACGCTCGCTGGGATAAAGGATTATGGGTAATTCTGAGGATTTCAGGCGTGTTCATCCTGGGACGCAGATGAGAGGGAGATGGTGTCTCTCTCCGGGATGAAGACTAATTGAGACAAACCTGCTTCCTGTCTGATGCGTCCCTGACCTCTGTCAGGGCCGTGATCCACAGTTTAAGAAACATTGAGTAGAAAACGTTTAACCAGAGTTAAACATGAGGGATTTAAATCTGAAGTTAACTTTGTCTATTTAAAGAGTGGAGATTCTTCTACATTAAAACACCTGAGTGCTTAGTGGGACCGTCCATCAGTCTCTGAGAGGTTCAGGGTTTTTTTTGTCACTTTAAAATTGAGTTTTTTACTGAAATTAATATTTTAAAAAGGGGGGTAAGTTACTGAAAAAAGGCTGAGAAGAAAAGCTTCAGTCGGTATGCTGCTGATCCATAGGCTGTATATAAAGATACATGACAGCTCCCCAGAAGTTCCCGCTCCGGAGACGTTTAGGCTTCATTTCTGTCAGGTGGAGGCAGATAAAATGGGCCATCAGGTAAAATGGACCAGATCATGTTGGACCATCATAGCTCTTTAAAATGTTTACAACCAATCACATGACTGATCTTGAATCGTTGCTACAACCCTAATTAATTTAAAACAACACTTTTTATTGGTCTAAGTTTGCTGAGATGGGCGGGGCAGAGTGTTACATGAAACAGAAACAGAAAGTGAGCACGGCATAGTAAAGATGACTCATCACTAAAAAGGGATATAAAGCAATTTAAACTACAAAGTCGAAGAGGTGAAAAAACGACACAGGAAGATGATGTCGTATTTGGGTTTACCTGCTACTAGGGATGCATGAGACTGGATTTCTGCAGATATCCGATGTGCTGAAACACGGCAGTGACGGAGACATGCCCGGACTTGTTTACTGCATCTACTACGGAGACATCAGTGATCGCAGACGGAATGCTGAAGCCATAATCTTCAGATACAGATAACGTGCCGATAACATCGTGCATCCCTACCTGCTACATTTTTAATTAAGCAGATATTTTTGGCTCAGGGAGTTTTTGGCTGAAAAATATCTTAAAGGGTTCAATATTAAAAAAAGAGAACTTGTGCTTAAGTCGATATGATGCGGATCACACCGAGCCCTGCAGAGACATACAATGTGCCTGATGAAGAAACTACACAGAGCTGATCGGAGAGAGATTAGATTCATACTTTATCACTTTTACACAAATGTGCAGAAGTAATTAGTCGTGTGCAGCACGTCGAGGCTTCAGGCTGCTATTCAGCTCTCAGACTCATATTGTGAGGTCAGAGGCGGGGCGAGGAGTGGGCGGGGAGGATTGGGATGTAATCTGGACATTTTTCTAAATATTTGTGCGTGGGGGCATTCAAATGGCTCTGCACTAATGGACACACACACACACACACACACACACACACAGAAAACAGGAAGCAGGCAGCGAGCGAGCGGGGGGAAGAATTACCCGCTTTGATTGGAAATGCTTCGGCTTATTATGATGATGTGTAACCTGCCTGCCCCCCTCCTGGGTGTGTGTACGAGACCACAAAGTGCACACACACACACACACACACACACACACACACACACACACACACACACACACACACACTTCCTCCTTTACATCCTGGTCTTGTCAGATCAGGTCCAATCAGCAGACGTGGAATGTGGTTTCTATGCTAATGAGCGCCGGGTCGAGGGGTCGCAGGAGACGAGGGAACGCGCTGGAATAAATCTCCACTTCATGATAACGCACAATCAATCAGATCTGTGACCCCTCTCCTCCGCACCCTCCTCCTCTCTGCCCTCTTTGCCTCCTTTCTGCTCAGTTTTTCTCCTCCTCCCGTCTGCATCTCTGTGATCTCCTCCTGTCTCCTCTACTTCTCCTCTCTTCTTTTCTTATTCCCAAATCCCATTTACTACTCTCTCACCTTTGCTTTTCCTCGTCTCTCATTTGTTTTTCCAATAAATTCGCTCACTGTACTCCTGCCTCCAGATCTGTCTTCTCCTCTACACTAGAATTCACAAGGAGTTTGTGGCTTTTGCAGCTGTTAAACCTGCGCAAAGATAAAAGCTCTTTTTCATCACATAGGAAAAACTGACCAGGTAACCGAGCTGCAGAGCAAATACGGTCTCAGTGCTCCGGTGCAGTTTTCACATATTTAAGGCAAATGTGGCCCCTCTGAACGCTGCCAAAGCCTGCATTTGTATCACAAGTGGTCACACCAAACTCCATTCAAAAAACAGTCATTTTAAAGTAGTGTTCTCGTCGTCTCGCAGACAGACCTGACAAAGCATGACTTCAGACTTTTTCCAAACCTGCATCCTGATGTGGTTATTTCAGCATCCTGTCAGCCTGTTTTTCACCTTTAATTGATGTTGTGTCACAAAATCTTTCAGCATTCAAATTCTCCTGAATTTGCCGAGAAATGTTCAAACCGAACTCCATTCAAAAAACAAGCATTTTAAAGTTGTGTTCTTGTCGTCTCACAGACAGACCTGACAGAGCATGAGCTCAGCCTCTTTACAACCCTGCCTCCTGATGTAGTTCTCTCAGCATCCTCTCAGCCTGTTTATTGTCATTAAATCTCAGTAACATCTGTTTGTTGTGGCTTCATAGCGCTGTAGTGAGACAGATCTCAGCCCACCTGTGACTTGCTAGATACAGTGAAACTGTCACTCAGCGGAGACAGATGGACAGGCGCTCCACAGCTGAAACAGAACGCCGGTAGTTGGTGTCCATCAGAGAAATCCTGGTACTGACCCGAGCTAACAGCTCATCACACTGGGCACTGGTCAGCCTGAAGGAGCTGGAAGCAGCAGGAGAGTTCATCAGACACAGCTCAGGAGGAGGAGGGAGGTTAACCAGCTGTGTGAGAGGACAGGTGATGGTGTAACTATTTTCAGGCTGACGTCGTGAAGTCTGATCTCCGGTTAAACTGATCAGAAGTCAAAAGCTCAAACTGAAACTAAAAGTGGCCTCTTTGTTTCCGCTCCTTCAAACGTCTTCTTTCCTCTTGTTTGATTAAATCGGCTCCTCTTTTTCCTCCTCCGTTCATCCCTGATAAAACATCATTCTCCCTCTCCTCCTCCTCTCACCTCATCTGTCTCCATTCATCCTAATTATATTTGCCATGAATATATTTATGACTGCATTATTAGAGACTGCGGTGGCGGCGGTTGTGGTTTTAAGCTGCAGGATCGTGATTAAGTGTAATGATTACATATGCAGCCCAGGCAGAAAACACTGTTGTAATTAGACGGGGCGACTGCAGGTTTCTGTGAGTGGAGTCTGAGACTTTTTAATTCAGGTTCAAATATAATTAAATGAAAGATAACGAGAATAAAGCCGTCTTTGTAGGCGGATGTCCCGCAAGAGAAGCAGGAGACCTTCGGGTGGAAGGACTAAAGTTAGAGAGTGACAGGTCGGGTTTTTAGACTGGGGTTGGGGGTCAAAAAACTTTTAATGTGAGATTTGAGAGGAAGTTCTGCTGTCAAACCTGGCGGCTGGCAGGTGTTGAAGCTATCTGTTTAACCTGTGGTTTGAGGTCAGGTCAGCACAGGTTAACTCATCTTTAAAGTAAAGACACTGGGTGTAGACTGGGCTGAAAGGACTAGTTTTTTACTGGGATGTTTTGGTGCACAAATGGTACTTTTGGGGTTATGACTGAACTGTCTTTTTGTGTAACATTAACCGCAGCCTTGTCAGAGTATAACTGATCTATGAACCAGGGATTAGGGGTTGAAGTGTGGGTCTGAAAATGCAGATCTTAGGCTGAAGGACTTGTCTATAACTTGCCGTTTGGATGCTCCACAGTCTTGTGTTTTAGCTGTAGAGTTTTTGAACTCTTTCAAAGGGTCGGAGCGGTGAGTCTTCACTTTTTTCTTTGACACATCTGAGGCTCTTGAGCCCGTCGGCCTGTCTGAATGATCTCAACCACAGGGATCAACAGTGAGAGTCAGAGCGGCTGCACATCATCCAGAGCTGCCGGCAGAATAACTGACTGAGAGGCTGATGAAGAGCTTTCAGCGCGAGGAGAATCACACATCTGACGCAGGAGACACTGACGTACACGCAGCCAAGAAGAAGAAGAAGAAGAGGGCGGGAGAGATGCCTGACTGATGCTCAACAGTCAGTCAGTGAGAGTGTGTGTGTGTGTGTGTGTGTGTGTGTGTGTGTGTGTGTGTGTTTGGACGGGCCAGCGTTGAACTGAGCCGCAGTGTGGCATCGACGTCAGCCAAAACAGATCGCACGACAGTCAGCGAGGATAGATGGCCTCAGAGCAAACGTCGCTGTGTGTGTGTGTGTGTGTGTGTGTGTGTGTGTGTGTGTGTGGGTGATGAGACATTCCCATGCCCTCCCTCTTTTTACTCACACAGCTCTGCAATGCCAGGCCCCCTCCCTCAGCCAATCAGGAAACAGTGGTAGTAAAGGGTTTGCATGTGTGTGTGCCTGTGTGTGTGTGTGCAGGGGCATCGCCGTCGGTCAATGACGTCATTGTTTAATGATCACATGACACTTGACGGTCGCGGTGAAGCGTCTGCGTGACTGATCTGTTATCTGTAGCAGACTGAGTGATGTGTTCAGGGACTGTGTTGCACTAAACAAAAGAATACACTGACGGCATCAACATGTTGACTAAAAGTAGCAACACGTAATCCCTCTACTGGCACATGTAGCTTGTTATGTGCCACACTTTAATTCTGAGATTAAACTCCAGCAAATATTGGACCAAACTAAGGCTCAACCACCACAGAACATTGGATTCATCCAGGATTAGGAACCCGAAAATATCGGACGAAAGTGGGATAAAAAACTGAAGAGAAGGCTGCAAAACACCAGAGACCAAGCAGGGTTACAGGACCTGAGAGTATCGTCTGGTGAAATACCAGAGGACAAAGCACCAAGCAAGCTTATAGATGGGCTTGAAGATATCAGATGCAACTTGTATTAAATGTATTGTTATGTATTGAAACAAACTGGGTTAAACTCTATGACAACATCGGACCAAGAAGTGTTAAAAACCACAGAATATTGGACCCAACCCAAGAGAGTGTTGGGCCACAGTGGGCTGAAACGCCAGAGAACATGAGATTAACCAGGGTTCAAACACCAGAGAACATGAGATTAACCAGGGTTCAAACACCAGAGAACATGAGATTAACTAGGGTTCAAACACCAGAGAACATGAGATTAACCAGGGTTCAAACACCAGAGAACATGAGATTAACCAGGATTCAAACGCCAGAGAACATGAGATTAACCAGGGTTCAAACACCAGAGAACATGAGATTAACCAGGGTTCAAACACCAGAGAACATGAGATTAACTAGGGTTCAAACACCAGAGAACATGAGATTAACCAGGGTTCAAACACCAGAGAACATGAGATTAACCAGGATTCAAACACCAGAGAACATGAGATTAACTAGGGTTCAAACGCCAGAGAACATGAGATTAACCAGGGTTCAAACACCAGAGAACATGAGATTAACCAGGGTTCAAACACCAGAGAACATGAGATTAACCAGGGTTCAAACACCAGAGAACATGAGATTAACCAGGGTTCAAACACCAGAGAACATGAGATTAACCAGGGTTCAAACACCAGAGAACATGAGATTAACCAGGGTTCAAACACCAGAGAACATGAGATTAACCAGGGTTCAAACACCAGAGAACATGAGATTAACCAGGGTTCAAACACCAGAGAACATTAGACCGAACTGGGATACAACAATCTGGGGCAAAGCTTTGCTACAGCACCAGAGAACATCAGATTAAGCACAATTAAAAGTCTATAGATTGGATAAAACTGAGGTTAAAAAATAGAGAGCACTGGACCAACTGGAGATAAAATCCTAGAAAATATCAGAACAAACTCAAGAGAATGTTGGACCAAGACCAAAAGACTAAATCATCAAAGAATATCAGACTAAAGTTGGCAAAAACTCCAGGGAAATACTGGACTTTGATTCTACAAGTGTAAAACTGTGATATAAACACCAGAGCATGTTGGACCAAACTGGGCTTAAACACCAGAACATGTTGGACCAAACTGGGCTTAAACACCAGAACACGTTGGACCAAACTGGGCTTAAACACCAGAACATGTTGGACCAAACTGGGCTTAAACACCTGAACATTTTGGAACAAACTGGGCTTAAACACCAGAGCATGTTGGACCAAACTGGGCTTAAACACCAGAACATGTTGGACCAAACTGGGCTTAAACACCAGAACATGTTGGACCAAACTGGGCTTAAACACCAGAACATGTTGGACCAAACTGGGCTTAAACACCAGAGCATGTTGGACCAAACTGGGCTTAAACACCAGAGCATGTTGGACCAAACTGGGCTTAAACACCTGAACATGTTGGACCAAACTGGGCTTAAACACCTGAACACGTTGGACCAAACTGGGCTTAAACACCAGAACACGTTGGACCAAACTGGGCTTAAACACCAGAGCATGTTGGACCAAACTGGGCTTAAACACCAGAACATATTGGACCAAACTGGGCTTAAACACCAGAGCATGTTGGACCAAACTGGGCTTAAACACCAGAACACGTTGGACCAAACTGGGCTTAAACACCAGAACATGTTGGACCAAACTGGGCTTAAACACCTGAACATGTTGGACCAAACTGGGCTTAAACACCAGAACATATTGGACCAAACTGGGCTTAAACACCAGAACACGTTGGACCAAACTGGGCTTAAACACCAGAACATGTTGGACCAAACTGGGCTTAAACACCAGAGCATGTTGGACCAAACTGGGCTTAAACACCAGAACACGTTGGACCAAACTGGGCTTAAACACCAGAACATGTTGGACCAAACTGGGCTTAAACACCAGAACATGTTGGACCAAACTGGGCTTAAACACCAGAACATGTTGGACCAAACTGGGCTTAAACACCAGAACACGTTGGACCAAACTGGGCTTAAACACCAGAACACGTTGGACCAAACTGGGCTTAAACACCAGAACACGTTGGACCAAACTGGGCTTAAACACCAGAACATGTTGGACCAAACTGGGCTTAAACACCAGAACATGTTGGACCAAACTGGGCTTAAACACCAGAACACGTTGGACCAAACTGGGCTTAAACACCAGAACACGTTGGACCAAACTGGGCTTAAACACCAGAACATGTTGGACCAAACTGGGCTTAAACACCAGAACACGTTGGACCAAACTGGGCTTAAACACCAGAACACGTTGGACCAAACTGGGCTTAAACACCAGAACACGTTGGACCAAACTGGGCTTAAACACCAGAACATGTTGGACCAAACTGGGCTTAAACACCTGAACATTTTGGAACAAACTGGGCTTAAACACCAGAGCATGTTGGACCAAACTGGGCTTAAACACCAGAACATGTTGGACCAAACTGGGCTTAAACACCAGAACATGTTGGACCAAACTGGGCTTAAACACCAGAACATGTTGGACCAAACTGGGCTTAAACACCAGAGCATGTTGGACCAAACTGGGCTTAAACACCAGAGCATGTTGGACCAAACTGGGCTTAAACACCTGAACATGTTGGACCAAACTGGGCTTAAACACCTGAACACGTTGGACCAAACTGGGCTTAAACACCAGAACACGTTGGACCAAACTGGGCTTAAACACCAGAGCATGTTGGACCAAACTGGGCTTAAACACCAGAACATATTGGACCAAACTGGGCTTAAACACCAGAGCATGTTGGACCAAACTGGGCTTAAACACCAGAACACGTTGGACCAAACTGGGCTTAAACACCAGAACATGTTGGACCAAACTGGGCTTAAACACCTGAACATGTTGGACCAAACTGGGCTTAAACACCAGAACATATTGGACCAAACTGGGCTTAAACACCAGAACACGTTGGACCAAACTGGGCTTAAACACCAGAACATGTTGGACCAAACTGGGCTTAAACACCAGAGCATGTTGGACCAAACTGGGCTTAAACACCAGAACACGTTGGACCAAACTGGGCTTAAACACCAGAACATGTTGGACCAAACTGGGCTTAAACACCAGAACATGTTGGACCAAACTGGGCTTAAACACCAGAACATGTTGGACCAAACTGGGCTTAAACACCAGAACACGTTGGACCAAACTGGGCTTAAACACCAGAACACGTTGGACCAAACTGGGCTTAAACACCAGAGCATGTTGGACCAAACTGGGCTTAAACACCAGAACATGTTGGACCAAACTGGGCTTAAACACCTGAACACGTTGGACCAAACTGGGCTTAAACACCAGAACACGTTGGACCAAACTGGGCTTAAACACCAGAGCATGTTGGACCAAACTGGGCTTAAACACCAGAACATGTTGGACCAAACTGGGCTTAAACACCTGAACATGTTGGACCAAACTGGGCTTAAACACCAGAACACGTTGGACCAAACTGGGCTTAAACACCAGAACATGTTGGACCAAACTGGGCTTAAACACCAGAACATGTTGGACCAAACTGGGCTTAAACACCAGAACATATTGGACCAAACTGGGCTTAAACACCAGAACATATTGGACCAAACTGGGCTTAAACACCAGAACATGTTGGACCAAACTGGGCTTAAACACCAGAGCATGTTGGACCAAACTGGGCTTAAACACCAGAACATGTTGGACCAAACTGGGCTTAAACACCAGAACATGTTGGACCAAACTGGGCTTAAACACCTGAACATATTGGACCAAACTGGGCTTAAACACCAGAACATGTTGGACCAAACTGGGCTTAAACACCAGAGCATGTTGGACCAAACTGGGCTTAAACACCAGAACATATTGGACCAAACTGGGCTTAAACACCAGAACATGTTGGACCAAACTGGGCTTAAACACCTGAACATGTTGGACCAAACTGGGCTTAAACACCAGAACATATTGGACCAAACTGGGCTTAAACACCAGAACATGTTGGACCAAACTGGGCTTAAACACCAGAGCATGTTGGACCAAACTGGGCTTAAACACCAGAACATATTGGACCAAACTGGGCTTAAACACCAGAACATGTTGGACCAAACTGGGCTTAAACACCTGAACATGTTGGACCAAACTGGGCTTAAACACCAGAACATGTTGGACCAAACTGGGCTTAAACACCTGAACATGTTGGACCAAACTGGGCTTAAACACCAGAACATATTGGACCAAACTGGGCTTAAACACCAGAACATATTGGACCAAACTGGGCTTAAACACCTGAACATGTTGGACCAAACTGGGCTTAAACACCAGAACACGTTGGACCAAACTGGGCTTAAACACCAGAACATGTTGGACCAAACTGGGCTTAAACACCAGAACACGTTGGACCAAACTGGGCTTAAACACCAGAACATATTGGACCAAACTGGGCTTAAACACCTGAACACGTTGGACCAAACTGGGCTTAAACACCAGAACATGTTGGACCAAACTGGGCTTAAACACCAGAACACGTTGGACCAAACTGGGCTTAAACACCTGAACATGTTGGACCAAACTGGGCTTAAACACCAGAGCATGTTGGACCAAACTGGGCTCAAACACCAGAACATGTTGGACCAAACTGGGCTTAAACACCAGAACATATTGGACCAAACTGGGCTTAAACACCAGAACATGTTGGACCAAACTGGGCTTAAACACCAGAGCATGTTGGACCAAACTGGGCTTGAACACCAGAACATATTGGACCAAACTGGGCTTAAACACCAGAACATGTTGGACCAAACTGGGCTTAAACACCTGAACATGTTGGACCAAACTGGGCTTAAACACCAGAACATGTTGGACCAAACTGGGCTTAAACACCAGAACATATTGGACCAAACTGGGCTTAAACACCAGAACATGTTGGACCAAACTGGGCTTAAACACCAGAACATGTTGGACCAAACTGGGCTTAAACACCAGAACATATTGGACCAAAGTGGGCTTAAACACCAGAACATATTGGACCAAACTGGGCTTAAACACCAGAACATATTGGACCAAAGTGGGCTTAAACACCAGAACATGTTGGACCAAACTGGGCTTAAACACCAGAACATATTGGACCAAACTGGGCTTAAACACCAGAGAACCTTTGGCTTTAACTCCACTAGTGGATTCCCATGTTGCTGCGTCTCTATTGAACGTCTAAGCTCAGAAAACAGAGTAAAACTGGCCTGAACAGGTGTGAACAGACCACAGATACTTCGACATAACAAGGCTGTTACTTCAGGAGGACTCAGTTGAAGCCAAAACACCAGCTAGTGTTGGACTTTGAACAAAAAACTACGGCATTGTAACTTCCCTCTTGTTTCTGCTGCTGTCAAAGCATCAAAGAACACAAGAAGCAAAGCAGAGTAACAAACTGGGATGAAATACCAGAAAATATTTGGCACCAAAAAAGGCTGAAAATCCTAAAAAGTAATAGAACAAATAACGACCTAAAACTACAGAACCAACCGGTGCCAAGAAACCAGAGAGAATTGGGCCGAAGCAGCGTTACAAAGAGTCACAGATGGAGCCGGCCCAGGAGCAGCCACGGGTCCGAAGTGTGGAGAACATCTGAACAAACTAAAGCAGCGAGTAATCCACCAAACAAAGGCTGAAAATAAACTTTAATTCAACAGACACCAAAGAACTTTTTATTATGATTATTATTCAGCGCAGTGTTACAGTGAAGTAATGAGCAGCAGTGATGGATCACTCCTGGAAGTGATGGTGATTGTGCTGTTGTTGAATATGCATTTGTTCCACTGATTTACATTCATTCGGTTCCTTTCTGCGTCACACTTTTTCATTTACGATTCGTCAAACTCGGATTCTGATTCGCTCTCATTTTTCATTCTGTTTATATCTTCTTTCGTATTCCATCACTCGCGCTCCCTCCGTTTTCGATTACACTTCCTCTCTTCCTCTATCACCTTTCTATCACCACTCTTTTTCACCCCTCTCCTCTTTCCCCTCCGTTTACATGTTTCATAAATTTATGTCACTTTTCCCCACTCATCTCCTTTTTTAACCTCTCCTCCTCCTCCTCCTCCTCCTCCTCCTCTCTCCATCCCTTTTTCCTCCTCTTCCTCTGCTCAGTCCGTTCCTCCTTCCAGCCTAATCCGTTTCTGTTTTTCCACCATCACTCCTTTTGTCTCTTTTAATTCCACCTGCACTCCTTCACTCCAGCTCTCTGCTGCACGCTGCAGTCCATCACTCGTCTCTCACCTCCTGCTTCATCCCTCCATCCACTTATCCTTTTTCACCCAGCAAACATTATTCCAGCCTGAGTCTGTGGATCTTTTTTCTTTTGTTTCTTCCTTTTAAGACTCAGAAGTTTCATGAAATCATTCCCGTTTGAAATTATTTATGATTAGCATTTCCTGCTTAAGCCATTCAGTGTTTTTGGACTTTTATTAGTTTTAAACTAAAGGAATTCACAGGATTCCAGGCAGCGTGTAATCTACACGAGCTTTTCAAAATAAAAGCCCCGGTGCTGGTGTCAGGGGGGACCTGGCTCCTCCGTCAGTCCCGCACGTTTAGAGGAACGAGTTAACACGATCATCTCTCCAGCTCTCCACACACTCATCCGTCACCATTAGCAGCCCTAAACGCACTATTGGCAGCCTCCACCCGTCTCCCAACACTGTGATTTATAGATGGAGGCTCCCACTGCCAGCTGCAGAGGAGGGGGATCTGACTGCAATGCATCATGGGAGTGAAACATGCAGGAGGAGAGGAAACGCTTACTCAGCATCTGAGCTCAGAACGACAACCTGCTGAGGAATGCGGGACATTTACCTTCACTGTAAACTTTGGTTAACTAAACACACTACAACAATCAGATGAATCCATTCACCAGTCAAGCTGGAGCCTATCCCAGCTGCCATTGGGCGAGAGGTGGGGTTACACCTGGACAGGTCACCTGTCAATCACAGGGCTGACACACAGAGACTGACAACCTTTCACGCTCACGTTCAGAGTCACCAGTGAACCGAACGAGCATGTGTTTGGACTGTGGGAGGAAGCCGGAGTACCCAGAGGGAACCTGCGCACTCACGGGGAGAACATGCAGACTCCACACAGAAAGGCCCACTACGTCTGAGCCGGGACTCGAACCAGGAACCTTCTAGCTGTGAGGCGACAGCGCTAACCGCTGTAAACTGTAACTGTGAGAACTTTCTGAAACTCCAACACAACTTCAGTTTCTTAGTAAGACTCGAACCGACGTGGAGGCTTCGGTCAGAGCGTACGGCTGATGTTCTCCAACTCATCACTTTTGTACAGGTTGAAGACATTGTTCACAGCTTCCTGTTATCAGTGTGATAAATGATTAAACTTGGCCTGTGTCTTTAAATCAGATTGTCTGTAACGTTGAAACAGGTTCCCTCTCACTTCATCTGCATTAAAGTTTCCTGCGAGCGAGATCGCTCTCTCAATGACTCACAGCATTTGTCCGCTCAAACAATGTTCAGGTGTCCAGGTGTTCAGGTGTCCAGGTGTCCAGGTGTCCAGGTGTCCAGGTGTTCAGGTGTCCAGGTGTTCAGGTGTTCAGGTGTTCAGGTGTTCAGGTGTCCAGGTGTCCAGGTGTTCAGGTGTTCAGGTGTCCAGGTGTTCAGGTGTTCAGGTGTTCAGGTGTCCAGGTGTTCAGGTGTCCAGGTGTTCAGGTGTTCAGGTGTTCAGGTGTTCAGGTGTTCAGGTGTCCAGGTGTTCAGGTGTTCAGGTGTCCAGGTGTTCAGGTGTTGAGGTGTTCAGGTGTCCAGGTGTTCAGGTGCTGCATGTGAGGACTGAAACTCGTCCACGCTCTTCTTCAGTGATTCTGCAGACCTTCCTCACAAAGACGACAGAAGAGAAATTTGATCTATCCCGGCTCTTTCTCTCGCCGTCGCTCCGGAGTCGAGCACAGACTTCGTGTGTGAAATGTTGAACGTGAACTCTCCCCGCGGTGCGTTCGCTGCTCTGAATCAGCCTGCAGTAATGAATATAGATTATAAAAACAATATGAGCTGCAGCGGACGCCTGCTATCGAGCCTCGCTGCTGAATTAGTGATGAGGAAGTCATAAATTATGCAGAGTGATTAGTAACCAGGCAACACGCAGGTTTACCTCGCTGTTTATAGACCAGTCTGATGGGGGGGGCGGGCGGGGGGGGCTGTGTTTAATTAAACGACTTCAAGTGCGAATCAGTTTCATGGACACCAGAGCGCTTCTGCTGTCGGGTCCAGATTTGTGATGTGATGTTCACGAGGACTCATTGGTGTAATCATCATCTCTGTCCGACCTGCTGCTAACTTCATATGACGCTTAAAACAAAATGCCTGTTGGGTAACGTAGTGCAGTGTTGGTAGGATCAAAGCAAACATCTCAAGTGTGAACGACTCCCCGAACAACAGCTGACAGGACCGACTTTGTGAGAAGCGCCAGGGGAAGCCGTGTCTCAGAACGATACGATCTGTTATTCATCCGATCGCACCAAAAGGAACCGGAGCTTTAAAACTGTCGACAGCAAAGAGAGAGAGAGCGGCTGCGGTCGAGCAAGATAGACAGGAAGTGAAGAGAGCGAGCGGCGTTAACATAAATAAAGCAGTGAAAGAAAGAAGACATTATTTTCTGATCGCTTCACAGCGGTTGAACATCGAACTAACGCGCCTACACCTCCGTATGACCTGCAGGAAGGGACAGGGTTCAGTTTCTACAGGCCGAAGTCCCGCCGCACGGCGTGGATTATTTACTAAATATTAAATCACAGTTTTCTTTAAATGATGATTTTGACATAATGAGGTACAAGCTGTTAAAAAGCCGCTTGCCTGGTGTGCGTCGCTGGGTATCCCAGCATGCTTAGAGCAGCGAATTGGCCGTCTGCATAACACAATAAATTGGGGCGAATTTTCGGCCGCGTGAGTTTGCGCTCCGTGTGTCCACACCGTCATCCTGCTGACGGTGTGTGTCTGTCTGCTCCGCCCTCCGTCACTCCTGCATCTCTTTACAGCAGCGACACAGCCGACCGTTCTCTGCTAACGTCCCTTAAACGCCTCATCAAGGTGCTAAAGCTAAACATGTCCGGATCAGTCATAGCATGTGAAAACATGGCCCAGGCTTAAACCTAAAATAGTTACCCTTTAATATTGGCTGGTTCTGTCTTTAGCACAGAGACATCACAGACGTCGATGATGTAAACGACCTTGATTGAGACGATGAGTAGATCACAGTTTAGTCAGCAGCTGCAGCAGGTGTCTGCGTCCTGAGTTCTTAGAATAAAAGCAGAAAATTATCGTCACTTCCTTTTATTTTGAAAGAACACTCACAGTGTTTTCACTGAAATCATGTCCGTGCTGCCTGAGTGGGCACACACACGCACACGCACACACACGCACGCACATGAGTCATGATCCACAAATACTGTCGCTCTTTGAATTTCTTTAACACTAAGACAAATACTCAGGTGTATGACGCAGCTCCTCTCCTCTCCAGAAAATACCTCCTACTACTGCTGCTTGAGTTTCTGCTAAAACACACACACACACACACACACACACACACACACACACGCACACACGCACACGCACACACTCCTTCCCAGGTGTGTGAGCGTGCACACTCCAATCAGCTGTGCGCAGAGATCAGGCTGTAATTACAGGCGGCTTACAGGGAGATGGCCGGGCTTTGGCGAGGTTAGGTGTTGGAGCTGCTCTCACAGCTTAGCGGCCTGATCCTGTGTTTAGTGGAGGTTAAGACACTTTGTCATCCTCATAGTGATAATCAACAGTCCCCGAACACCAGCACAGATTATACACAGACTAATGAGTGAGGCAGGGAGGGTCAGACGCAGACGGGAAGGTAAAGGCAGGAATTACACGGACTTATGTGGTGAAATATCAGAGCACCTATTCTGACTGCAGGTCTTCATTCCGTCTGATAAATGATTTATTCAAATATTACAGGAGGACTTTTTAGAGCCTCTTTTATTCCCACTCAGCCTGTTCTTGCTCTCTGCACCTCGGGCTGGACGGGTCCTTCCTGAGCCAGAAGCAGGTACAAGACTGAACAGATGGGACGTGGGTCAAACCGTAACATCAAAATACATGTTTCTGTCATTATAGTTAGTTCTTATCCTGCTGATTTATGTCCAAGTGTTCATTTTTCTCACAAGTTTACTTTTAATTAGTTATCTGATGCTGTAAAAAGGGGGTGTGGCCTCATGATTGACAGCTTTGTTGACAAATGGGGCTCCTGCAGCGTTCTGTTCCCGAGTAGCAGAGTAGAGGAGGAACGGCGAGAGGAGACGTAACTAACACTAACACTACAGTCAGTGAACTTTCCATCAGCGTGAATATCTGCTTCAGACCGACACAAGAAGCTGTTCTGCTGCAGACTGAGCCCACCTGAGACACTGTGTGTTCTCTGCTGTAAGTACACTAAACCCTCCACAGCTCTTTATTCAACATGTTCTGATTAACAGTCCTCTGTTTAACCCTTCATTGTCTCCTGCCTGTTTAGTATTCTTCATTAAAATCGGGCCCATGCGGGGGATAAACTGTGTCCTCTCTGGACCGCAAACTGGGTAATGAGACACGACAACGTCTCCAGCAGAAGGAGGGAAATCCCCTCATCTCCACCACTCCTCCTCAAACACCACTGTGTGTGTGTGTGTGTGTGTGTGTGTGTGTGTGTGTGTGTGTGTGTGTGTGTGCGCATGTGTGCGTGTGTGTGTGTGTCTGGCTCTCCCGCCTGCAGATCTAAACGTCTGTCGGCCTCTCCATCTGTCTGCCTCCATCACAGTTGGGAAATGTTGGGGTGAAACCGCTTTCCCTCCTCAAACTGAAGATAAACACTCTGCAGCGATCGTCCCTCCGCTCTTTAAAGGAACACAGCAGGTTTTCAACGTTTTCAACAGCACTTCTATCAGTGAGCCAAAGCTACATGGTGTTTGTACCTTTAATCATGGAAGATATCTGGTTTTATATTGGAAGTCAGAGTTTCCCCCACGCGTGAGGACCATCTGTTTGTGGAACTGGGCTTTTTAAAGAGGATTCAGAGCTGCTCTTCATATTATATTAAAATTAATAATGCGTCAGGTGACTGTTTGTATATGTAACTAAATGTGAAGCTAATGTACACACAAAGTTTATAAAAAGACGTGGATGGATGCAGAACAGCAATCAGTGCTGAGATTCATCCTGACGTTGCATCATGAAGACCAAACCCCATTCAAAGGTTGTGTGTCGATGAACTTGATGAGGAATGAACTGAAACAACATTACAGTAATACTGCTTCAGTCAAACGGTAGCGATGGTACTCAGATCTAGAGAAAATGTGGCATAATGTTGCTAGCAGCAAATCACAGCAGGCGGTTTAAGAAGATGTGTGATTGGCAAACTACCACAGCAGCTACAACACAAACAGTCTTTACTGTGTATTTCTTTGGTTCTGAACTCTCTCTTTAAAACACCAATTCACAAAATAAAACAAAGTAACTAAGAGATTGAAGCATCAGCAACTTCTGTGTTCTCGAAGCTTAAATCCCTGTTTTTCTGAATGGAGTCTGGTGTGTGTGCAGAGAGCGATGTAACGTCTGTGTGTGGTTAAAACAATCATCTTCCTCTGTAACAAAAAGGTCTATCTCTGTAGGGATCCTTTCTGTCATGTTGTCACACACTTAGAAGAACAATCTGAGCCTGTCAGTGGAAACAACAAGAACTTTTAGTGGACGACCTTTGACCCATCAAGGATTATGTTGCAGCCATTACAGCCTGTTTCACTGCTGCAGGATGAACACATCTACTGGAGCATCTGTAAAACTTTGTGTACCTGTTTGTCATTTACTCCATGTGTACATACACACAATATGCAGGAGAAAGAACTTCCTGTTTGACCCCTCCTTGTGTTCTGTTACCTGTTATGGCCCTGCAGACCCCTCCTTGTTCTCCTCCTGTTTGTTTTAATAACCCCACCTCACTTTGACCCCTGCTTGTCATCTACTCCCATTACCATCAAACTCCTCGACTCCTCCTCGTTTTGTCTCCACTGTTACAATAACCTTTCCTCATTTCCTCCCCGCAGAGTGACAGGTAAGGGGGAACAAAGTAATAGGACGAGATGTTTAATAGCGTCAGACATGATTAATCGCTGGCAGAGAGGTGAAGTGATTCCAAACAGTGATTCAACCCGAGCGCTCTGTAATGAGGAAAGAACCCGGCTGGCTATTACCTTAATAAAGACGTCTACATGTTAATTAGACTGACACGCCTGAGTGCGAGGTGTGTGTATGACAGAGTGTGTGTGTGTGTGTGTGTGTTTCTAACAACTCAATGCTGCTGATGAAGGGAAAAGACAAAGACACTTCTTCTCCTTTGGACAGGTACGAGCTTCAATTTAACGAGCAGATTGTCGGCTAACAGAGCTCATCGTCTCTCTAACGAGTTAAGAGCTCTGCAGAGAGAAGCTCCGCCCACCTGAGGCTCATGGGGACAGGAAGTCGGGTAAATGAGACTTCCTACATCTGCTTTCATACACACCTGTGAAGCTAACGCACCTGTATTCTTTCTAAGGCCAGTAGAGGGCGACTATACTACTTGTAAAAAGCAGTCTGATCCTATAGAAGTCTATGAGAACATGCTCCTCCTCCTCTCCTGATGTATTCCCTCAGTAGACATGTTCCTAATGAGTTTCTGGTCTCAGTCTCTAGTTTCAAGTCTTCTTCAACACAGCATGATGTTCATTTAGTCACTGATGCTCCCATTGAGAGTCACACAGACCAGGAAGAGGGGAGGGTTTAGGGCGGGGCTACCTGTGATTGACAGGTCACTTCCAAAGTGACCAAAAGTTTTGGTTTCACAAAAAGAGACGTGTAGAATTTGGCTGTTGATATTCTTTGGAAGACTAAATAAGCATTTCTCATTAATATCGCAGTAATTAAGATTACGTGTGCGCCTTGCTAACCAAGCTAGCCTACAGCTTAGCATTTCCAAACCCCTCGCTCCTCTCAAGCTCCAAATGTGGTCAAATGGCGATGGTCAAAAAAACTAGAAACTAGGCTACAAACCAATGGGTGGATCATGGTGGCTACGTCCTCCTCTCACATCCAGTGTAAGGTTGAGCGATGATCCATATGGACCACCGGGGGCAGCGAATGTGCCTCTAGTAGCTACTAATGCAACATAATCCATTCTTAGACGTCGTCTCGGCTCCACCTCTCGCTTCTCAAGGCTGTAAACAATGCAGCGCACGGAAAAGGAAGAGTTGGGCGTCACTCCCAGAGGATATGTCGAACATTTCCCTGAGGTCAGGGTAACCTCACAAAGTCTGAACGACCCCTGAAGATGCACATAAGAAAAACAAACGTGTTGAATAATTACATCATTTGTTTTTTGTGGCTTTGCTTGTTGGAGAGAGTTCCTTTAACAATCAAACGTGTGATAAGCACATTAAATGCATCATCAGAGCGTGATTCACAGCGATGTGTCTCTGCAGTCTGCTCTCAGTGCACAAACCCCTTCTCTGCTGGTAATGACCAACCAGTCGCCTTCTGTGCCCCACATGGACATTATGACATTATCTAAAGGTCTGTTGTTTGTGTGCATCATGTGTCATACATGTCATGTGTCCTGAAACAACTGTTCACTGATGTAATCGAGGAAATTATCATCAGCACGTCCAGCAGTTTGAATCGAGTGAAATCTTATCAGCTTTTGTCGACAGATTTTGTTTGTCTCCGTCCTGTTTCGTGACAAGCTCACTGTGCACAAAGGCAGCTCCGCAGAACGAGGTTTCAGAGGTTGGTGATGAAGAAGCTGCCCGGCCTGCTCAGAGCCCCGACCTCGACCCTGATGCACAAAGCAAATGTTTCCACCTGTGAGAATAACTCTGTCAGTGGGAGGTTTCCTGTAAAAGGTTTTCTCAGTTGTTTTTGTTGTTTTGAACGCTCCCTCGCTCCACAGCGGGACATACTTTTTTACGAGTATGGAATAAATCTCTGCCAACCCCGACTGCCTCTCTGCTCCAGCAGACTGCCTCTAATAAAGCACTCCTGTTGTATTTGGGTATTTCCCGGGGGTCACACGGGAACCAGCACTTGTATCTGTCCTTAGAAAGTCTGCAGCTGCTCTGAGCTTCTTCCTCACTTTGTTTCACTGAAACTCTGCTGAGCACAGTGAGCAGAAACAGCAGAAAGAACTGAGCCTGTAGAGTGTTTGCATTTAAAAAGACACAAGGTTAAAGGTCCAGAGCCAAACCAGGAGATAAAGACTTCAGGGGGCATTTGTATACTTCTTAATCTGGGCCCTATTTCTCCACAAGCTTGGGGGCTTAAATGACCTAAAGGTACAAAAGTGTGTGAATGTCTCCAGTAGATGTGTTCAGCCTGCAGCAGTGAAACAGGCTGTAATGGCTGCAACATAATCCTTGATGGGTCAAAGGTCGTCCACTAAAAGTTCTTGTTGTTTCCACTGACAGGCTCAGATTGTTATTCTAAGTGTGTGACAACATGACAGAAAGGATCCCTACAGAGATAGACCTTTTTGTTACAGAGGAAGAGGATTGTTTTAACCACACACAGACGTTACATTGCTCTCTGCACACACACCAGACTCCATTCAGAAAAACAGGGATTTAAGCTTAGCGAACGTTAGCAGGGCAAAGAAGAGGAATACATCAGGAGAGAAGGAGGACCGTTTTCTCATAGACTACTATAGAATCACAAAACCAGTAGTCGCCCCCTGCTGGACATTAAGGCAAGTCTGCATTAGCTTCACTTTAAAACCAAGATGCTCCGCCCACTTCTTATATACAGTCTCTGATCCAGAGACACTTTCCTCTGCAGAGTGAACGCAGCCTACGTTCTGCTCTGCTGTAAACACCTTTGTGGCTCAAAGCAGTCATTGACTGTTGATGCGTCTCCTGCTGAGCCGCTGACGTTAGTTAATCATGGCGGTAAGTTGCATCGGCTCCACAGACTTCCTCACGTCCAATTAGCATGATGACTTACTCTGCTTACGGCCGCCTGAGTCAAGGTGCCGACCGCCTGCATCGCTCATTTTCCTTTTCATCTCTAATCTGGAAACATTTCCTCACTTCTCCTCATATCTCTCAATCTGCCTCTCATCGTCCTCCATCGACCCCCCGATGTGTTGCTCCGTCTCTTGTTACTGCAGCGCTCTCGCCTCGTTTCTCCATCTTCATTTCCGCCCTGAGCTCCGTCATGCAGAGGCAGGCCATGCAATTAAGCAGCTCTAATTACCTTAAGCTTGTTATTTAGCTTGTTAACATGCATTCATTAAGACCAAATAAAAGAACGCTAGAGTTTAAAAAACTCACATCCTCCCTGCGCATCATTTTTCCATCCCTCCCTGGCCTTTGTTACCTTGTCGACACGGCCAGGAAAGCACCTCGCTGCAGGTTCGTCTCAGATTAAAGGTTTTAATGGTCACCTGAACGTCGAGTTTCGGGACCCTCAGGCAGGAAAACCCTTTTAACATCTCGCTGTGTCATTCTGGAGACGCATGCTGTCACAGAGAGGAAACGTTTCCCTCGTCACAAAGAGCCTAAAGCAGCCACATCCCTGAAAGTTTCTCAAGTGATTCTCATCTGATAGAATTTTAATGCAGCTCTGTTTCACTCATTAGTGCTGCGTTTCAGGTGCTTAGAAAGGCATTAACACGTCACACTGAGGGTTCAATTCTAAGAGGTGAAGAGGCCCAGAATCCATCTCTTTCCTGTTACAGCTGCTGCTACTTGATAGACCAAGTCCACAATGATCCACATCTGTACGATGTGTCGTCGCCGCTGCACAGAGACAAACATGCTGTCAAACAGCTGCAGACAGATAAGTTCTGTTTTTAGACGTCGACGTGGAAACCTGCAAAACTAAATGGAACAAGTCCGGGACCGACAGAGCAGATGGTGTGTTCTGTCCACCCAACACACAAAAGCTGGTCAGTGACCTCAGAGTGAACATCACAGTAACCTCCTCAAGTGTCGCCATGCCTGATGTTTACATCCCGCACATACGGTAGCTGCGTACGGCCTGCGCTCTCTGCTGCGCCCACTAGAGGTATCCTCCAGTAACACGTGTCGTGCAGAGACAAGTATGTGAACAATTACGTTCATGACGCAGCCGGTTGTGTACGAGAACAAAAGGTTCAAAAGCAAGAATAGGAGGATGCGGCTGGGCGCCTCCCTTTGGAGGTTTTCCGGGCACGTCCAACTGGGAAGAGATCCCAGGGTGGACCCAGAGCTCACCGGAGGGATCATATATCCCGTCTGGCCTGGGAACGCCTTGGGATCTCTCAGGAGGAGCTGGAAGGCGTTGCTGCAGAGAGGGACGCCTGGGTCACTTTGCTTAGCCTGCTGCCACCGCGACCCGGCCCGTGATAGGAGGAAGATGATCAATGGATGGACGGATGGATGGACAGATGGACGGATGGATGGACGGACGGATGGACGGATGGACGGATGGACGGACGGATGGATGGACGGATGTGTTTGCAGTTTAACGGTTTCATCATCTGATACTTTGCCTCATGTTTGTTTGTCAGCTAATCATTTGCAGCTTTGCCATCTCGGCTAACTTGTTGTTTTGTTCTTCCTCTACTTTTGGTTTGTTTGTTTCTTTGATGTTTTTTGGGGTTGTTTTGTCGTTTGTTGGTCTGCTCCTTTGTTGTTTTGTTTGCTTCTATATCAATTCATTTTTCTGCTCTTTGTTTTGTCCTTTGCTAATTTGTCGCGTTCTCTTTTGCTTTGACTGGTTCTTTGTTTATTTGCTACTTTTTAGTTTGTTCCTTTGTTGTTCCGTTTGTTTGCGCCGCTCGACGCACACACAGCTCCTATTCGCTCACATGCTTTGATTTTGTCACCAGCGTAAGACTTTGCTTAAGGCGACGATCAAGCACAAAGAGATGTCACAGATTCTGGAGGACCAAATAACACAAAGAGTGCAGAGAAGTCATTCCTCCTGATTCCTACGTGTTTATAAAAAGCAGAAGACTGAATGAAACATCTCTGGATCATGTGTCATGCAACAGTCTGGGTGGAGGTTTGCCAGGGCTCATCCTCTGCAGCAGCACAGAGAGGACCGCTCGTGTAACGCCGTCCTGTGATGAAGACGTCTGCAGCCTCTCAGGTGTGTAACAGCTCACACACACACACAGTCAGGCTGTGAACATGAAGTCGCACTGAGAGCAGACACATCATTACGCTGCTCTCAGGTTTCTCCTTCATGTAGGAGGATCTCTCCTCTCCTGTCACACAGAGGAGGAGGTGCAGCCCTGACCTTCTGTTCCTCCTCCCAGCCTGACACCAGACATGTTCTCCCTCCGAGGCCTGGAAGACTTTTACAAAGAGAAACAGAAATGTGCTGAAAAGGTGAAGCAGTGATTCATCCAGAGGACGATTTGCTGTTTCTGTTCACGACACATTTCCTCCTGCTGGAGCTGCAGCTTCGCCTCCTGCTGCCACCGAGGAAACTCCAACGTTTAAGGGTTTAGCTGCTCGCTCAGAGGCACCAAAACAAAACCTGATGATACAGAATCCAGTTTGTCCTTGTTTTGACTTTCCTGTGTTGGCACATCGGAGTGAATGTTTTATGGCAACAAGCAATGAGTGGAGCGATGGAGTACAAAACAGCGACTGGGATTGACGCAGGAGGAGTCAAAGAAAAGTTTGTGATGCTCCAGATAAAGAAGACGAGACACGAGGCATCCCGAGAGCACCGAGAGTTAACAAACAGAAACGTTACAAAGGTGTGATGAAGATGATAATAATTAGAAACATGTACATTACAACAGGTCTCACGTGAAGTTAACATGCCAGCCTCCCTTTTCTGGCTCTAATGAAGCAGCAAAGTTTCAGTAAAAGCAGACGTTGGCTCTTTAAACGTTCTCCATCTGGGTGGTTAATGGTTTTACAGGTGCAGCTGGGTTTAACAGCAAGAGGCAAACAGGTAGAGCGAAAGCATGAAACTATAAACACTTTAAAGGGAGCAACCTTGCCTTTAACTGCAGCCTTCAGGTGTGACAGAGAGAGAGGAAGAACATGAAGAACGGGGCGCGCTCTCTGGAGGTGAGTATGAAGGCTTTGATACGACGCTGTAAAGTGAGGTGTGTCGAGTAAAGGAAAGCAGAAGCTTGTTCGGACATTTAACACGTTTGTTCTTGTGTGAAAGCTGAAACATTGTTTCATTTCTCCTTGTTGAGTAAAAGAAAACCCCCCGATGATGTCTCAGAGACGACGAATCTCAGGCCAACTCTGAAAAACAGCGGCCTACGGGTGGGTTGTCTGTGACGTAGCAAATAAACTGCTTGCTTGCACATGTCTGCTTTGAAAGAGCAAGCAGCAGGTAATCAAAACAGACCAAGTTAACTAAAGTAACCAGATAACCGTCGACTCATCACAGCCCGCCGTCTTCTCTGGGAGAACAAGCCAACAACAGTCCTGACTGCCTGCACGAGCCGCCACAGATAAATCAGTGTGCGACAACGAGCTAACGAGCAGGATGGTGAGCTCAGACACAGTTAGCTGTAGCGCTAACTGGGGCTGTGCCATATCATGTGGTTCAGATAACAGCGGTATCATTTTCTTTCGTGATAATAAAGAGTCATATCACGATATCAAAGATATAGCGGCGCAATGACGTGTTGGTGTTTTTGCATACCTAAGCACGCAGCCTGCGGCGCTCACGAGTTAGTACCCAGGAACGGCGCTATTCAGTCGTGTGGACGTGGTTTGTACAAGAAGTCGAACCTCCAACAAAGCAACACATTTTAGAAGCGCTCGCCTCCGCTTTAAATCAATGGGAGCGTGAGTGATGCCTGTGTGTCTGTGTAAGCCCCGCCCCTGCATGTGCAGAGTGTGTGAGTGTGGAGAGGCGGGGCGCTCAGCTGAGAGCAGAGAGCGGAGAGCAGACTTCAGTGTTTGACAGATGTGGACACAGAGCGGTCATCGTCATCACGTGCTGCTTCAGAAAACATCGGTGGCGTGTTGGACGGTCTGTTAGTCCAATAAAGCGCACACACAGATTATCTGTCTGATATTTACATGAACAAATCTCCAAAAGGCTCCAACAGCACAAACACGGCCCAGAGGTTACGTTCAGTGACTGAGTTAGCTGAGCGGACACCTAGCAGACAGCTAGCAGCTCCCAGCTGTCACTCAAAGAGGCCACGCCCCTAATGCAGCATCACTTTAAGCCTTAATATAATGTAAACAGGTGAGCTGTATAAAGATTCTCCCCGTACAGTTGTCATGGAGACAGAAATGAGCTATAGAGACCCAAACTGTTTTTTGTACCAGGCTGTAAACATGTTTATTTCTGCTGTAAAGTTTAACATGGGGCTCTATGGGGACTGACTCACTGCTGGAGGCAGCCTCAAGTGGACACCAGAGGAACTGCAGCTTTTGATACAAAATGTTGCCTTTATTTATTTTCTTAGAACCACAGAGAAAAACTGTTCAGTAAAACGAATGCGGGCAGCTTCATGAAGAACTTCTCTGACATGTATTTATAGTGTAACCTGGTAGAGATTCTGCGCTTCACTAACAGACTCAGAGGTGACGGACAGATGCAGTAGTTTTATATCTCATGGTATCTGAGGGTCTGGTATGTCTCATCATCTGCCGTCACTGTGGAGACACTGAGAGACAACATGGCAGCTCCTCTCAGGCTAAACATCCACATCAAAGCTCCACGAGTCGCCCGGCCTTCAAATTAACCTTTAGCTAGCGGCGAGTGTGACGACGAGGAGTGCTAATGTTCTGTGAAGCTGCAGGAGTCGACCGCCTCAGATGTTTCAGCCGAGTTTAAAACAGCCGAGACTGCACACAGCTGTCAGACTGAGGACACGAAGACAAAGCTGAGTGTGTGGCTGAATACTAAAATGTGATCCTGGAGGTGCTCAGGCTGACTGAAGGACTGAGGACTTGTTGAATTTCTTACCCGATGAATGAAAACGTTTTTTTTTCCACAAAGCAGCAGGTTAACTAAAAACGATGTTTATCACTGTCTCACAGAGAGTGTTGACGCTGGACATTTAGTGTCCCATTATACCCTCCTGACTACTTTCACTCCCATTGGGAACGTCCTATATTTCAAAAAATGATCCTTTGCATTCTTTAACGTGTTGCATCAGATCATCGATATCAGGGGTTCCCAATCCCCGGTCCGCAGGTTGTTCAGTACCGAGCCACAAAAACCCAACAGATGTCTGTGACATTCCAAACATACGCGGAGTCAGAACCGTCGAATGGGCTGTGAGCAACCGCACAGGGCCTCGCGCCTCTACAGACAGACAAAAGACAGTTCAAAAGTCGCCCAATTCAGCTGGAAAACCGCGGACCTGGCAACCCTGGCTTTGCGTCCCATGAAACTTTGCTCATGAAGCCCGACGCCCCTCTAAAGCTCTGTGTTTAACAGTGAAACATATGAACATGTGACAGCCTGTGGAGACGGAGTTTATGTTTAACTGTGCGCAGAAATACGGACGGATCGCAGCGTCATTGATTCAGGTACGAGCATCAAAACACACACAGGTCTGCGTCACACCTGCTCCTCTCCTAACGTCCGTCTCCTCCCCGCGCTCATGATAACTCTGATAAACTCCGCGTGGATCACCTCCGGCTCATCTCGGTCACAGCGTGTGAAGACGTATTTTATGCTTTATGAGGTTTTCATGGAAATACGGGACCGATCGTGACCATATGAAGTCCGGGGCAGAGC
Source organism: Semicossyphus pulcher (assembly GCF_022749685.1). Lineage (NCBI taxonomy): Eukaryota > Metazoa > Chordata > Actinopteri > Labriformes > Labridae > Semicossyphus > Semicossyphus pulcher. The sequence continues at coordinate 25,690,561 of NW_027211691.1, forward strand.
CTGAGAAACACACAGCTCACTGCGCTGCATGATTATAATCTGAATCATCATGATCTGCTGGACCACATTATACATTCGGATAAACTGGGATCACACTATGGATCATCTGTCCCTCTCGTCGGCTCGTCCCGTATTAAAAACTTCAACGCAGTCTCCTCACTGAATAAACACAGACACGGTCCGTCTGTGTTTCCGTGCGTGTAACACGTGTGACGTGTGATTTATGTGCATGCATGTAACTGAGCACAGCTGATTCCCAAGGATCGCCAAGAACACCTCAGACTTGCCTAAAGATATTGATTTGTTGCCAAACTACCCAACGTGTTCTGTGTCACTTCATTTTATAAGCAGCAGCAGCAGACTCATTGTAAGAACTTGTTCCTAAATGACCTTTGATCCTGCCTGTCTTCGGTCTTCAAAGCATTAAATCAGCAGTCAGCGTGTCTCAGAGTGACATCATTGTTTCACCACGTTTGTCTCACCACTGCCAACTCACATTATAGACAACGCTCTGTAAAGTGTCCTTCTGATAACTCCACCTCAGTCAGAACATTGATGTCTCCGACCGGGTCGCTCAGATAAAACTGAAGAGAAAGAAACTATTTTTGGGGCCAGAAGTGACCATATTTGGAAACGTGGGTGGGGCTAGAGAAGAAGGAGGGGTTATCAAATGCTAAACGTGCATTCATGAGCTCCTCGGACAGACATAGTTTACGAGTTCTGAGGTTTTTTACAGCGTTGGTGTGTTTAGGAGCTTTACGTCCTACTGTGGAGACACCACAGAAACAATACAAGAACAGATATTTTATGTAAAGTACTCTACGTGGACAGCAGCTAACGGTTACAAAGCTAAGAAAGCACTTAGCAATGGTGAAATGTCAAATGGACTTATAAAGCAGCTCTCTGATTTTCAGACAACTCAATGCCATGCGTACCATGTGACGCCACTAACCAGCTACTCATTTACACATCCACACACAGTATGCTAGTAAGCAATGGGCCCTAAGGAACAAGTGGACTGTAGGAGCTGGGAATCAATCCACCAACCTTCCAATTAAAGGGCCACCCGCTCTACCTCTGAGCCACAGTGGCCCAATACGAGTTACTGAAATATGTGTCAATCAACCCATCAGAAATTGGACATATTATCCAAACATCAAGTAGATGCAGGGTGATGTATTAAGCTAGCACTAGCTCGGTAAGCAAGGTGCATCTGTAATGCAAAGGTATGCTAATTTTGGTTAGCAAAAAACAGGCTTTAAGAAATGTACTTACTGAGAAAAACATTAACACTCAAGTGTCTTTTAGTATGATTCAAGCTAAACACAACATTTGGCAGGTCACAGTGGTGGCGACCTGTCAATCACAGGTAGCCACGCCCTAAAGCAAAACCTGCTCTATAGTTTATTTCACTCTAAATGGGACCGTACGTCAGCGTCTTTAGGGGGCTGGAAATAAGCATCATTAGTCCTGTATAAGATTTACTCTAATGCTGCTGTGCCAGAACTGTTCTCACACTGTTTATTATACTGTACATGCTAAATTACGCTAACAAAATAAAATGTGTGTTTGTATGTACTCACTCTACTTGACTGTATTTGTATTTTCCTGGTGCAAATGCCTGCAGAGATTCACAGAGAGGAAAGAACTGCCTCACTAATGAAGACATAAACACACTCAGACACACACACACTCACACAAACAGACAGTCGCTGGTGTTGAGATGTCAGTTTTGTTTAATGAGCTGTGGGTTACAGAGTGTTTGTGGTTTCGGAGGTCGGTGGTGACATCGTCTCTAATCGAGGGGTCTACTTCAGGAGCGTTTGATGTCAACCCCGGGATGTGGTGGGCGGGTGGAGTGAGCAGGGAGAGAGAGATGTAATGAAGATAATGAGTGGAGAGGAGGATAAAGAGATGAGGAGGACACTCGAGTGTGTGTGTGTGTGTGTGTGTGTGTGTGTGTGTGACTCATACGGGACGGTATCAGCAGCATCTATCAGTATTCAGTTCCTCGAACTTTGTTTTAATGCAAAAACTTTCAACAACAGTACTGCTGCTACGTCAACCGCTACTGCTAGCTCTGTTACTGCTAGCCTACTGCTACTGATGCCAATACTTCCCATATTATTTATACTACTGCTAGCTCTGGTACCACAACTGCTACTGATGCTAATGCTCCCTATATAGTATTACTGATGCTACGGCTACTGCGAGCTCTTTTACTACTAGCCCAATGCAACTGATGCCAATACTTCCCATAAAGTATAATCAATGCTACTGCTAGCTCTGGTACCACTACTGCTACTGATGCTAATGCACCCTATAAGCCTGTAGTATGATTAATGCTACTGCTACTGCTAGTTCTTTTACACCTACTGCTACTGATGCTAATACTCCCATATAGTATTCTGATTTTTTTGCTAGTACTAGCTTTGGTACTGCACCTGTTGCTAATAGCCTACTCCTCTTATAGTATTACTGATGTTACTGCTACTGCTAGCTCTGCTGCTACTAAAGCTACTCTTGCTAATACACTCTATATAGTATCATTCATGTTTCTGCAACTGCTTCTGTTCCTAAATCGTCCAATATAACAATATTGATCCCCATATAGTGTTATTGATGATACTTCTACAACTAGCTCTGTTAGCTACTACTGCTACTGTTGCTAGTACTCCATAAGTAGTGATATGGAAGACAGTGCTACTAGCTCTGGTATACTGCTGCTTATGTTGCTAATACTCCCAATGTAGTACTAGTGATGCTACAACTAGCTCCTTTTGTTGCTAATTCTATCAATGTAGCATTCTTGTTGTTACTGCTAGACCGGATACTACTACTGTCGTATGTAGTGCCACATTGTTTTTAGTGCCTGTTTTATTCAGTTAGTACCACTGATATTACTCCCAAAACTACTGATGCAAATACTTACCAGTATTGTGACTTCTACTGTTACTTCAACTTCTTATTCTACAGCTGCTTCTGTACTGTTGTTGCAAAACGATGAGCCTACTCTGAGGCACATCTGACACCACAACATTAATTACTACTACGACTTAACTTGTACCTTAAACCAGCAGGATGCAGATTCGTGAAGCACAGGCGAGACGAGCAGACTGCAGTTATTTATCCCAACGTCTCCTGTCGTTGTTTGACTTGATAATCCCTCACTATGCAGATCATGTTGGTGCCATAGTAACGATGCTGGAGTGTTAAAGGACAAATCCCCCACAAAACATGACAAACACAGCTGTTAGTCACACGCTGCAGTTTGGACTTAACAGACTCTGTTTCTTGTCCGTCTCTTTGGTAAAACGGAACAATCTGATATGAAACTACAACATCAACTTTTAACTTCAGGTTTGGGTGTCATCCTTCAAAATCCTCTTCATTTCAGTAAAAATCCTGATTAATCAGGGGATTAAAAATGAGGGATGTAGTCTGTTTCCTCATCTTGAGGTTCAGGCTCATTCGCACTACAACATTTCCCTCCACCGTGACAAACAGTTTAAGAACGTATCCCCATCCACACAAATATCCTGAAAACACATATCACATGACCATTTACGTACACTGAGCATGTGTGTGCCAATGTCAAACAGGTACTGGTTATTCAACCATAAATTGGCGCCCAATGTAGGTATGACAACGCCGCTGGACTGGGAATATATGAGCAATATTAGCATTACAAATCACATAAATTAACTGCCAAACAGCAGCTAGCATAGCCAACAAGATTATCAATACTTTAAGTTGCTTTTCATGCTAGATCGCTTTGCAGCACAAACACAGATAGAGGGCACCGTGTCGAGGCAAAAAAAAGAAGAGAAGAAGAAATGCCTTTTCAGACACATGGAGACGGTACCACTGCGCTCTGAAACCCTCGACAGACTTTAAACTTACCTGCAGATTGTTTTTATCATTTGAGTAGATTAAGAAATAAAACCAGTTTGAGACTAAATGAGCTGTCAGGATGTGTGTGTGTAAAGAATGCATTATGTCAGTTATGGTCCTCACAAGCATATAAAGACAAACCTGCTGTGTGTTTGTGTATGTTATGTGTGTCACATGTTCTGGCAGAAAGATGGGCAGACACCAGCTGTGTGCTATTTACCATGAAACACACACACACACACACACACACACACACACACACACACACACACACACACACACACAAACTGCTGAGTCAGGTGGTATAGAGTCTGATGAAGGAGAAATGGTGGAGAGCACAGATGGTGATAAACACACACACGCACACACAAACAGGCAAACAAATATTTGGCAGCACACATGCCACCATACAGCATCATGTGTGCTGTGATGAAGATTAGGAGGATGTTGGTGACAGTGAAGATGTATGACGATGACGATGGAGTTGTATAACGATGATGGTCCAGGTGTAAAATGCTGGAAAACATGATGAAGGTATAGGACGCTGAAGACGTTGACGGTGTATTACGATGATGATGAAGGTGTATGAGGAAGTTATAAGATGAAGATGTTGAAGGCGTATGACCACGATGATGAAAGTGTATGATGAAGATGAAGACGCTGAAGGCGTATCACGACGATGATGAAGATGTATGATGAAGATGAAAGATAAGGATGTTAAAGGCGTATGACCACGATGATGAAAGCGTATGATGAAGATGAAGACGCTGAAGGCGTATGACGATGATGATGAAGGTGTATGATGAAGATGAAAGATGAGGACATTGAAGGCATATGAAGATGATGATGAAGGTCTATGACAATGAAAAGGATAAAGACACATAATGACAATGATGAAGGTGTATGATGAAGTTATGATGATGAAGGTATATGATGATAATCAAGATGTTAGAGATGAATGATGAAGATGAAGATGAGGAAGGTGTATGATAAAGATGTAATTCCTGAAGGTGTATAATAATGATGTACATATTGAAGGTGAATATATATATATGTTGTTGATGTTGAAGGCGTATGATGAAGATGAAGATGTTGAAGGCGTATGATGAAGATGAAGATGTTGAAGGCGTATGATGAAGATGATGAAGGTGTATGATGAAGATGAAGATGATGAAGGTGTATGATGAAGATGAAGAAGTTGAAGGTGTATGATGAAGATGATGAAGATGTTGAAGGTGTGTGATGAAGAGGTTGAAGGTGTATGATGAAGATGAAGATGTTGAAGGTGAATCATGAAGATGATGAAGGTGTATGATGAAGATGAAGAAGTTGAAGGTGTATGATGAAGATGATGAAGGTGTATGATGAAGATGATGAAGATGTTGAAGGTGTGTGATGAAGAGGTTGAAGGTGTATGATGAAGATGAAGATGTTGAAGGTGAATCATGAAGATGATGAAGGTGTATGATGGAGATGATGAAGGTGTATGATGAAGATGAAGATGATGAAGGTGAATGATGAAGATGAAGATGAAGATGATGAAGGTGAATGATGAAGATGAAGATGTTGAAGGTGAATCATGAAGATGATGAAGGTGTATGATGGAGATGATGAAGGTGTATGATGAAGATGAAGATGAAGATGATGAAGGTGAATGATGAAGATGAAGATGTTGAAGGTGAATCATGAAGATGAAGATGTTGAAGGTGTATGATGAAGGTGTATGATGATGATGATGAAGGTGTATGATGAAGATGAAGATGATGAAGGTGAATGATGAAGATGAAGATGAAGAGGTTGAAGGTGAATGATGAAGATGAAGATGTTGAAGGTGAATCATGAAGATGATGAAGGTGTATGATGGAGATGATGAAGGTGTATGATGAAGATGAAGATGAAGATGATGAAGGTGAATGATGAAGATGTTGAAGGTGAATCATGAAGATGAAGATGTTGAAGGTGTATGATGAAGGTGTATGATGATGATGATGAAGGTGTATGATGAAGATGAAGAAGTTGAATGTGTATGATGAAGATGAAGATGTTGCAGACATATGATGAAGATGAAGATGTTGAAGGTGTATGACAATGTAAAGGATAAAGAAATATAATAATGACAATGATGAAGGTGCATGATAAAAATGCAGATAATGTGTGATGATGATGATGATGATGATGATGATGATGATGATGATGATGATGAAGGTGTACGATGATGGAAAAGAAGATGAAGGTGTAGGACGCTGAAGATAAAGATGGCCCGTGTGAATCAGACCAGCAGTCAGTGTGAGGACAGAGCAGCAGGTTCAGTGAGATTCATTCTTCAGTGAATAATGACCAGAGGACAGAGCGCCTACACACAATCTGACTGTGTGTGTTTGTGTGCCTGTGTGTATCTGCGTGTTGTATAATTCTTGTCATGTGACCACAAACCAACAAGATGGCTTTGCTGCCAGAAGTCGAGTCACCAGAGAGATAAATATGAACGCTGACTGATCCGTCACTCTGCACATGAACACAAACTCTGAGGAGTTACTACTGCTGAGTCTGATTCCAAATATCCTCATGACTTGTGCTCAGACATTACCTGAGTCTCAGTACAAACAACAACATATTTCTCTTTATTTACATTTTGCTATGAAAGTTTACTATAAAAGAAGCACAACGTCTCTAGGGACCCAGGTGTTTTGGTCCTGATGCTATAAAAGCTGTCACTGCGTCCAAAATTATATACCAAGCAATCACCGCCAATCAAGTGTACTAATACTATAATATTAATAAATAGTAGTATGTGGTACGTGTGTCCCTGCATGTCTGAGGGAGATCATTGTAAGTTGAAACAGAAATGTCAACAATGGCTGACAAAAGGGTTGGACATCAGATTTTTCTACAGTGTGTCGATCAAGCCAAGGCAGCACCAGATTTTCCAACACGAGCGAAGGTCCCTGAAGGCAGCAGAGCCAAGGTCTTCACAGGACAAATCCCAGAGACGCTCGTTAGCCCACTGAAGCTCCGACAAACATCCAGAGAGTCTGCAGAGTCCCCGCCAGAGGAGCGTGTTCGGGATTTGTCCTGTGTTGATGATGTCATCAGAAGGATCCGCGTGTCTTGTGTTCTGATCTGACAGAGACTTGTTCAGTGAGGCTGTGAAGCTGCAGGATGAAGGAGGGCTCAGCAGGAGCACAGTCTACTGCCTGACAGCAAGAAAGCCTCACTCGACTTCACAACTCAGGGTTTTAACTGTACTGAAGTCTGTGTTTCACCAAAGGAGAAGGTTGTATTATATGTTAAATCTTTAATAAAGTTGGTGCCACTTTTTATTAAATTTAAATATGGTATTTAGGGAGAGGGGGAAGTAACTGAGCTCATTTTGAACTTCTTTTTATGTTTCTTTTTGGTGTGTTTGACTTTTCCACATATTTAATTCAAAGGGAATTATTCTCTCTTATCGTCTCTACGTTTAGGTGAAGGCTGGAGTCACTGTGTCATTTCAAACTTTACATCTTTATGAGACATATATGGCACAACAACATTCAGAAAGTGTACACTGTAAAAGCTAGCATAGTGTCTTAAAAAAAAGAAGTAACTTCATTTTGAGTGATACAAATTTTTTTAACACTTTAACTTGCAGTAATTGATCACAGTTAGTTACATTAACTCATTGAGTCTAAGAAGTGCGGTAGCTGGCAGCCTACGGTAACGTTGATAGTTGTAAAGGTAGCGGCTGCAATGACGATCATGACAGTGCACGTCTGTAAAAAAAAATTGAAAAAAAACCCCATAAAATTTTACATAAAAATATTAATAAAAAATAGAAAAATTAATATAATCTAATGTAATGAGGAGTGTCTTATTTGTCAAAGACACCTGACACTGAAGAAGTTGAAGGTGTATGATGAAGATGAGGATGATGAAGGTGTATGATGAAGATGAGGATGATGATGTTGAAGGTGTATGATGAAGATGAAGATGATGAAGGTGTATGATGAAGATGAGGATGTTGAAGGTGTATGAAGAAGAGGATGTTGAAGGTGTATAATGAAGAGGATGTTGAAGGTGTATGATGAAGATGAGGATGTTGAAGGTGTATGATGAAGAGGATGTTGAAGGTGTATGAAGAAGATGAGGATGTTGAAGGTGCATGATGAAGATGAGGATGTTGAAGGTGTATGAAGAAGAGGATGTTGAAGGTGTATGATGAAGATGAGGATGTTGAAGGTGTATGATGAAGATGAGGATGTTGAAGGTGTATGATGAAGATGAGGATGTTGAAGGTGTATGATGAAGATGAAGATGATGAAGGTGCATGATGAAGATGAGGATGTTGAAGGTGTATGATGAAGAAGAGGATGTTGAAGGTGTATGATGAAGATGAGGATGTTGAAGGTGCATGATGAAGATGAGGATGTTGAAGGTGTATGAAGAAGATGAGGATGTTGAAGGTGCATGATGAAGATGAGGATGTTGAAGGTGTATGATGAAGATGAGGATGTTGAAGGTGCATGATGAAGAAGAGGATGTTGAAGGTGTATGATGAAGATGAGGATGTTGAAGGTGTATGAAGAAGATGAGGATGTTGAAGGTGCATGATGAAGATGAGGATGTTGAAGGTGTATGAAGAAGATGAGGATGTTGAAGGTGTATGATGAAGATGAGGATGTTGAAGGTGTATGAAGAGAGCAAGCCCTCCAAACAATATAACAAAATACAGTGTTGGTCATCACCATAGACTGTATATAGGATGTGGACGTCCACAGTCACGTCACCCATTGGTTTGTTGACTTCTGTTTGAAGTCTTGAGTTTGGACTTTGTGGATACTCATTACTAGAAAATAACTCCAGACCGACAGGTGTGTTATTGCCTCCTGGTGAAGCTAATCCAGAAGTGCCTTAAACCAGCATTCTTTCCCATGTTCAGCAGGGGGCGCCTCCAGAAGTCTGATTATATGGAAGTCTATTTATTTGTGTTTACATGTTCCTCATGAGTTTATGGTCTCAGTCTCTAGTTTCAAGTCTTCTTCAACTCAGCATGATGTTCATTTAGTCACTGATCCCCGTTTAGAGTCACGCAACCTAGAAAGAGGGGAGGGTTTAGGGCGGGGCTACCTGGGATTGACAAGTTGCTACTAAAACGGCCTGAGAAATAAATAATTCTGTATCATATTCAGTCCCAAAAAAACTACATTTTGCTGATTTTAAAAGAGTATTTTAAATATAGATCTTAATCTTTTTAAACATTGTGTGTGCAGAGTCCACACAGATAATATTTTGGAGATGTTATTTGAGGGATTAAAAGAGTCTGGACTATATTTGGAGTAAATCAAGGCTATTTTAACACCAACAGACTCTTTATCGACTGCCCGCATTGATTAAAGCCAACCTGACTCTAAAGTAAAACAGACACGGAGCTGTAAATTCAAAAACAACAGCAGGCACGTTTTCCTCTGAATGAAATGAGGTCCCTCAACATGAAATGTGATCTATTTTTATCTCAGAGTATTTTTAGCAGCAGCAGCGGGCTGGCGCTCTGCAGGGCTCACTTACACTGATTTAATATTTAACATTCAGAATGGAGACTGTTCAAGCAGAAAATACGCTTGTTGTTGTTGTTTTTGTGGAGCAGAGGAACCTGCACGATAAAGACCCTGTTTCCTAATCCACACACAGATCAAACATGTAGTAAATGTGAGGCTAACACACAGGAGCAGAACAGGACTGGTGTTTCTGTCTTCAAACATGTTTGACACCTCCTGTTTTCTTTCCCTTTTTCAGAACAAATATAATTCCTAAATTCGTCCTACATTTGGTTTATTCATGAAACTGTTTCCTCTGCAGACTTCATTCTGTCTCAGTCCATCGTTTCTCTTTTCAACACATTACAGCCGACATTATTCGATCATACGGCACAGCACAAACTCTGAGAGACTCAACTGGAAATTATCAAGCCAAACAGTTAGCACGAAAGCTATCACTTAAAACAGACACAATTTTAAGCTATAGCAAACACTACTTAAGTTATAACCTTAACCTTAAAGGGATAACAGTTACCAGCTAAGGCTAAACATCTAGAGCTTCCATAATAATGCTAGCATACATTAAGCTATAGCAACTGAAATAAAGAACAACAACTTAGCTAACAAGCTTTCTTACTACTAACACTAACAATAACTAAAACTAGCATTTAAAGCAAACCATACCAACATGAGCCAAGCAGCTTAAGCTAACTAGCAAACATTAAACTGCTAAAGGAGGTAATGTAGCCTATCTAAGCTAATCAGTGCTAGATGATAAAAAAAGAGATGCTGCAGGTATTCTAAATAATACAGTATGTTGTAGTGTTGTTCTTTTCTTTAACACATAAACAATGTTGACGACTCTTACACTCCAATTTAACAGTTTATTGATCTACAGTATGTCCCTCCATCATGACTAAAAATGGTGCCTGTTGAGCACTGAATGCTTGCTAACCCTTTTGATTTTACTGCCCCTTTCTTCTCTTTCCCCCTAATTTTCAGTTTCCCCATTTTCTGCGCTGTTAAATTCAGGTCTATGTGTGATTAGAAAACATCAGAGGAGCAGAATCACAGGTTGAGCGGCACATTTCTCCAAGGTTTAACTAGCTAGCTCTAGCATGTATCGCTTCTATTCCACCTCCAATGTGCAAAGTGGATTCATTTAAAATGTGTTTTTTTTTACTTCTATTTAATGGGAAACTGAAGAAGATGATTCACTAAAGACAGACTCGATAAATGCAAGAAAAAAGTTGAATTTACTTCCAAAATTAAGAATTTTAGACGAAAACTTTACCTACATAAGTTTGCAAAAAGTGTCCTTAATCTTTTAACGTAGATCTAACAGAATATTTTTAACAGTATGCTTTTAATTTATTGTCATTTGTCTCAGTGTTTGTAATTAGTATTGTCAGGTCCTGTCGTGAGCATTCATGTAATAATAAATTAACTAAAGCAGGAGATGCTAATGTTGTTAGCGCTAAATAATCAATAGAGAACATTATAATGAGTTTCCATTCAGCTCTTTGACAAACACACACAGGTAGCTGTCCATTCTTTTTTTACCTGAGTCAGGTAGTTTCTCTCTCTCTCTGTTTGTATGACACACTCTGTCTCCCCTCCCCCCCTCCTCCCTCCTCCCCCCTCTCCCCTCTCCCCTCTCCTCACCCCTCTGGTCTGTTTGTTATGGAGGAAGCAGGCCGGGCTGAGATGGATCGCTGCACAAACAAATGTTTGTTCTGCCCTTCGCACACCCCAGAGACACACTCGCACAAACACACACAGCTGTCTACCTAGCGTGTGTGTGTGTGTGTGTGTGTGCAGACAGGTTTATGCAGGACGGAGCTGTTGTGTTTTATTTCTTCTTATTTTTTATAGTTTCTTTTTGTTGTTGTTTATTATGGTTTATGCTTGTGTGCGTGTGTTTGGTTTTTATTGTGTATGTGTGTTTGTGTGTGTGTTTATGTGTGTGTGTGTGTGTGTGTGTGTGTGTGTGTGTGTGTGTGTATGTGTGTGTGTGTGTGCGTGTGTGTGCGTGCGTTTATGTGCATAAAGACTTAGTGTTGCTTTTCTATTATTATCATTAAACTAATACAGTTTGTGTCTGTGATGGTGAGAAACATCCAGACTATGTGTGTGTGTGTGTGTGTGTGTGTGTGTGTGTGAGTGTGTGTGTGTGTGTGTGTGTGTGTGTGTGTGTGTGTGTGAGTGTGTGTGTGTGTGTGTGTGTGTGCGTGTGTGTGTGTGTGTGTGTGCGTGTGTGTGTGTGTGTGTGTGGGCACCAGCTGTCCACCAGTTACTGCTCTCATTGGGAGAAATGGGTGGAAAAGGGGGAGAGAGGGATTAAAGGTTTGGGACAGACAGACAGTCAGACAGAGAGGAATAGAAAGATGGAGGGATAAGTGGAGAAGGAGGACGGGTAAGAGATGAGAAGGGACGACAGGATGGGGGGATGACATGAAGGAGGAGAAAGGAGGAAAGCAAAAGCTGGAAGAATGGAAATGGAAGGCTGAGGTGATGGTGGTGAGAGAGGAAAGAAAGGGAGAAAGAATGGAGGGAGGAGGGAAGGAAAGAAAGGAGGAACAAGTAGAAAATAAAGAAAAAAGAAAGAAGGATGGAGAAATGAGTGCAGTAAAAAAGAGGAAGATAAGAAACAAGATGAAAGGATGAGAAGACAATGAAGAAAGGATGGAGGGATTGTGGACAAAAGATGAGACCACATGTGAAAAAGACAGAGAAACAGGAAAAGATAGAGGGATGAAGAAGGGATAGAGGGAGGGAATAAAAAATATGGAGGGATGATTAAAGAAGAGATAAGAAATGAGGGGATAGTAAAAGGAGGAAGATAGAAGGATCGAAGAAAGGATAGAGTGATAGCAGAGAAGAAAAGAGAAAAGAAAGAAAGGATGGAATGATGGTAAAAGGAAAGAAAGAAGAGGTTGGAGTGATGGCAGAGAAGAAAAGAGAGAAAGGTTAAAAGGAGAAGGAGGAAATGAAGAAAAGATGGAGGGATGAAAAGGTGAGAAAAAGACACAATGATAAAAGGATGTGAATGTGAAAAGCAAAGCAAAAACGAAGGTGAAGAAAGAGGAGAAAAAAGAAAGACAGAGGGGTGCCATGGGAGATTGGATGGGGGGATGAAAAGAGCTGTCAGTCAACACAGTGAGGTCAGAGGTCAGGTGGAGGGGGCGGGTCTTTACAAGCCTCAAAACATAACGGAGGAGAGGGGTCGCCACACTTCTGATTATCTCTCTATCTATGTGTTTCACTTCTCCATCCCTCCATTAACTGTTAGTGGTAAAGAAGAAAGACAAGAAGAAGAAGAAGAAGAAGAAGGAGGAGGAGGAGGAGGAGGAGGAGGAGGAGGAGGAGGAGGAAAAGAAGGAGGAGGAGGAGAAGAAGAAGAAGGGATTAAGAATGCAGAATCACCGGAAAAAAAGGAATGAAAGCGCTGCAGAGGTGACAGATGAGGTTTAATGAGAGATGGATGGATGGAGGGATGAAAGGATGAAAGGAGGGAGGGGAAGGGTCACATGATTTATTCAGAGGAGGGGGGAGGAGGGGGATTAAGACCGAAAGCTGCCACCTGAACCACACACACACACACACACACACAGGGTCCCTCAGGGCGCAGGGCGGCGGGTGTGAAAGGCTGTTAATTGTCGCCAACACGACTTTAATCAGATTTCAGCCTCCGCCCACATCACACACACACACAGGCGCACACACACACACACACACACACACACACACAGGCACGTGCACACACTGCCCTGTCCCCTGGGGTGTGTGTGTGTGTAAATCAAGTTTTGGCGAGGAGGTGTGGTCATTAGCCCCAAGTCCCATATGCTGCCTGCCGACGCCGCAGGGAGAACCCCTGGGACACACACACATACACAAAATCAAGATCACAAAGACACACACACACACACACACACACACACACACACACAAACAACAGCACACAACCCAGAGTGGACACAAAAGTCATCCAGACAAACACACAACCATTAACACACACAGGTATGAACACTACTTTAACACACTATATATACACACTATAGGCAAAGAAAATACACACAAGACCTCACAGACATGCTAACAAGGCCAGAGACAAACACACACACACATACACAGATAAGCACACACACACACACACACACACACACACACACACACACACACATACACAGATAAGCACACACACACACACAGATATGCACGAATACACAATATCAGGAAAAATGCACACAACAAAGATGTACACACAAAAAGACACAAACACCAATTTACTCTAAATCTCTCTAATAATCAAAGTTACACAGTTTATGTCCAAGGCCGAGTCATTAGCAGGCTAACTTGCTAACTGATGAGCTAAGCTAACAAGCTTGGTGAGCACAGACACAGATACATGCTAATTAGTGCTAATGGATAAATAAAAAAATACTGGACTTAATTGGACAGTTACGTTCAGTGACTGAGTTAGCTGAGGTGACACCTAGCAGACAGCTAGCAGCTCCCAGCTGCCACTCAAAGAGGCCACGCCCTTATGCTGCATCACTGTAAGCCTTAATATAATGTAAAGGTGAGCTGTATAAAGATTCTCCCGTACAGTTGTCATGAAGAGAGAAATGAGCTATAGAGACCCAAACTGTTTTTTGTACCAGGCTGTAAACATGTTTATTTCTGCTGTAAAGTTTAACATGGGGCTCTATGGGGACTGACTCACTGCTGGAGACAGCCTCAAGTGGACACCAGAGGAACTGCAGGCTTTGACAAGTCTTAAGTTTTATTGCTCTTTAACCTCCTTTCTTTCTCTTGTCCCTTCCACCACTCCCTTCTTCTTCACTCCTTCCTAATCCCTTTCTTTCCTCTTTTCTAACACTTCTTTTTCTCCTATCATATCATCCTTTCCTCTTCTCCCTATTCCTCCTTTTCTTCCCTTCCTTCCTCCCTCTCGTTTTACTCTTTCCTCTTTTTCCTTCTTCTTCCCCCCCTTTCATCCCTTGTTACCTTTATCCCTCCACAATCCTTTA